>NC_067482.1:24811344-25165510 GCF_947179515.1 Apodemus sylvaticus
CAGATGATGACATTTTTTTATTTACATTTCAACTGTTCTCCCCTTTCCTGATTCCCCTCTCCTGGAGACCCCTTATCCCACCCCCACTTCCCTTGCTTCTTTGAGGGTGTTCCACCACCCACCCACTCATTTCTGCCTCCCTGCCCTTTATTCCCACACACTGGGGCATTCATTGAGCCCTCATAGGACCAAGGACCTCTTCTTCCATTGATGCCTAACAAGACCATCCTCTGCTACAAATGCAGCTGGAGCCATGTGTACACCTTGGTTTATGGCTTAGTCCCTGGAACTCTGAGGGGTCTAGTTGATACTGTTGTTCTTCCTATGGGGTTGCAAACCTCTTCAGCACCTTCAATCCTTTCTCTAACTCCTCCATTGGGGATCACATGCTCAGTCCAATGGTTGGCTGACAGAATATGCCCCTGTTTTTGGAAGGCTCTGACAGGGCCTCTCAGGAGACAGTTATATCAGGCTCCTTTCAGCAAACCTTTCTTGTCATCCATAATAGGGCTAGGGTTTGGTGACTGTATATGAGATGGATCCCCAGGTGGGACAGTCTCTGGTTGGTCTTCCCTTCAGTCTCCGATCTAAACTGTGATGCTGCTCCTGTGAGTATTTTGTTCCCCTGTCTAAGAAGGAACGAAGCAGACACACCTTGGTCTTCCTTCTTTTGAGTTGGTCTGTAAATTGTATCTTAGGTTGTCAGAGCTTTTAGGCTAATATCCAATTATTAGTGAATGCATGTCATGTGTATTCTTTTGTGATTGGGTTTCCTCACTAAGGATGATATTTTCTAGTTCCATCTATTTGCCTAAGAATTTCATGAATTCATTGTTTTTAATAACTGAGTGTAGTACTCCATTGTGTAAATGTAGCACATTTTCTGGATTAATTTTTCTATTTTGGGATATCTGGGTTGTTTCCAGCTTCTGGCTATTATAAATAAGGCTGCTATGAGTATAGTGGAGCATGTGTCCCTCTTAAATATAGGAGAGTCTTTTGGGTATATGCTCAGGAGTGGTATAGCTATGTCCAATTTTCTGAGGAACTGACAAACTGATTTGCATTGTGTTTGTACCAGCTTGCTATCATACCAACAATGGAGGAGTGTTCCTCTTTCTGCACATCCTCTCCAGCATCTGTTTTCACTTGAGTTTTTGATCTTAGCCATTCTGACTGGTGTGAGATGGAATCTTAGGGTTGATTTGATTTGCATTCTCTGATGACTAAGGGTGTTGAACATTTCTTTAGGTGCTTCTCAGCCATTTGTTATTCCTCAGTTGAAAATTCTTTGTTAGCTCTGTACCACATTTTTAATAGGGTTATTTGATTCTCTGGAGTCTAGCTTCTTGAGATCTTTGTATATATTGGACATTAGCCCTCTATCAGATATAGGGTTGGTAAAGATCTTTTCGCAATCTGTGGATTGCTGTTTTGTCGTATTTACAGTGTCCTTTGCCTTACAGAACCTTTGCAATTTCATGAGGTCCCATTTGTTGATTCTTAATCTTAGAGCATAAGGTACTGGTGTTCTGTTCAGGAAAATTTCCCCTATGCCCATGTGTTTGAGGCTCTTCCCCACTTTTTCCTCTATAAGTTTCAGTGTATCTGGTTTTATGTGGGGGTCCTTGATCCACTTGGACTTGAGCTTTGTACAAGGGGATAAGAATGGATTGATTTGCATTTTTTCTACATGCTGACCACCAGCTGAATCAGCACAATTTGTTAAAAATGCTACCTTTTTTCTACTGTATGGTTTTGGATCCTTTGTCAAGTATCAAGTGACCATAGGTGTGTGGGTTCATTTCTGTGTCTTCAGTTCTATTCCACTGATCTTCCTCCCTGTCTCTGTACCAATACCATACAGCTTTTATCACTAATACTCTGTAATACAGCTTGGTCAGGGATGGCGATTCTACCAGAAGTTCTTTTATATTTGAGAATAGTTTTCGCTATCCTGTTTTTTTGTTTTGTTTTGTTTTTTTTTTTTTTGTAATTCCAAATGAATTTGCAAATTCCTCTTTCTAAGTGTATGAAGAATTGATTTGGAATTTTGATTGAGATTGTATTGAATCTGTACATTGCTTTTGCCAAGATGGCCATTTTTACTCTATTAATCCTGCCAATCCAAGAGCATAGGAGACCTTTTCATCTTCTGACATCTTCAATTTCTTTCTTCAGAGACTTGAAGTTCTTGTCATACAGATCTTTCACTTGCTTGGTTAGAGTCATACCAAGATATGTAATATTATTTGTGACTATTGTGAAGGGTGTTTTTTCCTTAATTTCTTTCTCAGTCTGTTTATTCTTTGAGTAGAGGAAGGCTATTGATTTGTTTGAGTTAATCTTATATCCAGCCACTTTGCTGAAGTTGTTTATCAACTTTAAGAGTTCTCTGAGGCAGTTTTGGGATCACTTAAATAAACAATCATATCATCTGCAAATAGTGATATTTGCCTTCTTCTTTTCCAATTTGTATCCCCTTTACCTCCTTTTGTTGTCTAATTGCTCTAGCTAGAACTTCAAGTACTTTATTGAATATATAGGGAAAGAGTGAGAAATATTGCCTAGTCCTGATTTTAGTGGGATTGCTTCAAGGTTTTCTTCATTTAGTTTGATGTGGGCTATTGGTTTGCTCTATATTGCTTTTACTATATTTATTTGTTGGCCTTGAATTCCTTATCTTTCCAAGACTTGTAATATGAAGGGATGCTGTATTTTGTCAAATGTTTTTTCAGCATCTAATGAAATGATCATGTGTTTTTTCTTTGAGTTTGTTTATGTAGTAGATTAGATTGGTGGGTTTTCACATGTTGAACCATCCCTGTATCCATGGGATGAAGCCTACTTGATTGTGGTGAATGATTGTTTTGATGTGTTCTTGAATTCAGTTGGCAAGAATTTTATTGAGTATTTTTACATAAAAATACTTTATTTCCTTATTTTTCATAAGGGAAATTGGTCTAAAGTTATCTTTCTTTGTTTGGTCTTTCTGTGGTTTAGGTATAAATGTAATTGTGGCTTCATAGAATGAATTGGGTTGTGTTCCTTCTGTTTATATTTTGTGGAATAGTTTGTTTTGAAACTATTAATGACTGCTTCTATTTCTTTAGTGGTCATGGGACTGTTCAGAGGGTTTAATCTGATCCTGTTTTAACTTTGGTACCTGGTATCTTCTAGAAATTTCATATCCCTACAATCCACATAAAACATTAAGCAATTTGGCCCTAAAATGATTGCCTACATCATCCCCTCAAGTATTCTGGAAATATTTTAAAAGTGGTCATAGAAGAATGAAAAACTGGAAGATGGGGAGGTGTGGAGCAAATAGACTAGTAGACATGACATAGCTGCTCCAGTCATGAACTCAGTGCAGATGTGGTTACCCATGTAAGACCTGATAGAGATTTGGTCTGTCATAATTTCATCATGCAAGGGAGAGGGCCCATGAAGCCCCATTCCTTATTGAGGAAATATTGACAGTGGCTAAGGAAGGTGTTACTGTGTTTAGTAACATTAGAAAATAAAGTTACTTTCTTTAGCTCCTGAGAACTTGTCCCTGATTGAGAAGATAACTTCCCACATATTCTCGTGTATGTCTGTTTCAATTCAGTAGGTGACACCCAAATACAAAATACAATAAAATACTAGTTGTTCAGAAGACAAAGATTTTCAGCAGTAGAAAAAGAGGGATGGTGGAGACTAGTGGGTAGTGAACATGGTTGAAATTCATTACATACATGTGTTTATCCGTGTTTGTAACTCAAGCATTTGGGAGCAGCGAAGGCAGAGCTGAATTATTCCCAGCAAGAAACTTCTAGTTTGGTGAAAGACTTTTTCTCCAATCAGGAAGGCAGAGAACAGCAGAAGAAGAAAACCAAAGATAGGCTGTGGCGACTGCTTGCACCAGCATGTGTATACTTACCTAACCACCATGCTGTACAGCATGCAATTATTACACCACGCATTGCACCATTCACACATTATACCACAAATACACACAGGGATAAGTAATTATATAATTTGAGGATGTGGCTCCCTTGTAGAACAGTTCTCTAGCATGACAGTGTTCCTGGCTCATTGAAGGAGGATAGAAGCAGTGTAATAGCCCAAGGTGGTTGATAACTATGAGGAAAGTGTTCCTAGACACAGCTAGACAGCTGCACGTAGGAAGTCTGCAGGTTAGGACAGTATTTCTGAGAACTTTGTAAGCACTGCTGGTCAAAATCCCAGCATGAAGAGGAAGATTTGACTTGAAATTCTATCTCTCATTAGAGAACTCTTGGCAATTAGCTTCTGGGAGGAGAAGGGTCGCTCTGCTATGAACTTCTTGCACTTTTGTCTCAGTCTGTAGTTTGTAAGTAATTGAATGTAGTTTCCGAATGGTGTTAGTAGTATTTATCTGTTTATAGCTTTTATTTTACTTATTCTTTGCTAAATTGACGCTAAATGTATGACGTGCCTATGGTTACTCTACTCACCCTTGTCTATTCTTGTCAAACATCCCAGTCTCCCCACAAGTCCTGTTATCATATCCAAACCTTTTTGTTTTGTTTTATTATAAAACTTTATCAGTGCATGAGGATGGAATCTGAACTATCTATTGGAACCTATTTTTTCACTACTAAAGATGCAGGTCTGTTTTCCCTTAGATTAATTATCAGTAAAACGTATAGCATGGTGGGGTATGAGATGCTCTAAGACACCCTTCAGGATACATAATGCATTTATGACACCTATCTGTGCACATGTATTAAACTCTGTGAAGTCAAACTCATTTTATTAATGCAGTACTCAATTTCCCAAGTATTGAGGTAGTAATTGATAACTTCACTAATGACAATATTGGAATAAATTCCACCATGATTCAATTTTATGAGATCAAAATACACATGTTTTGTACTTATAGGTGTCTTGTAGGAAACTATCTTGAGGAGTTCCATGAAATATTCTAAAGCATATTTGCTCTATGGTCCTTGTTACTTCTGAGTGGCTAAAGGCATAATGCAGAATGCTTCTCTATGACCAGCTTTCAACCTGCTCATAATAACACATGGATCTTTTCCCATTTAGAATGCTATTTGAAGTCTGAATATTTGCATATCCACTGGAAGAGACTTGATTATATGTCTGACTAAATTTGTCATAAAAATTAAAACTCTTCACAAAAGAAGGAGAATCTGCATTCAGTGCCCAGGCATTTACTGTACCCTGGTCTTGTTGCTGAAGGAATGGTGTCCATCCGTGACATAAGAAGTGTGCTCAAAAAGAGCCACCTTCAGTTATTTAGGGTACTTCAAAATTAATATTTAAAAACTCTAGTGTCCAAATACTATTGGTAGTATGTCAGTGCTCATACACACTAGGAGTCTGTCTTCTTTATTTTTAAGCTTATGAAGGGTAACTGGGGCTAGGGATTTAAAATCCTTGTAGAATACTATTTTAAAATGCACAAGACCCCAGTCTTAATTCCCAAAGAAATATGCATAGAGATATACAAATTAACTTTAAAAAGAAGTAGGAGGAAAAATTAGTATGATGAATCCTATATCACATTCCAAAAATGTACTGTCTAGTTGCCATCAGTATGTTTGCAGGAACAGCACAGCAGACAAAGTCACCTCCAGTCATTTGTATCTGACATCTTGGTTTTTACAGGTTATTGCTCAGACAAGAGACATTGATATTTTTCTCTGAGACTGTCAGAATAAACAAACTTCTTTTGGATTTAATATTTCATTTGATTCCTCTGAAGACACTTTTATTGATGTTTTAATCTAAGGTGTTTTTTTTTTCATTTTCAAATACTAGAGTTATATTACCTAGAGATTATGAAGAAAATTTAGGTTGATTTATTATTCTTTCTTCAGAATAAATCATGATTTTTGTTCATCAAATAGACAAGTAATATGAATATCATTTTGATTTCATTTTGTGATTCTAATGATTTATAAAGCTAAATACAACTTAATTAAATTTTATATATCTATGTTTCTCTATATGCTAGAAGGCTATTTGCCTTCAAGGTTTTAGTGTGGGATATATGATCACATTTTATAAAATGGTTTGTCATAAAGATGATTTTCAATTTGAATTTCCTATGTTACCAAGCATCAGTTTAAGTGGTGAGCTCTTTTGCTCTAATAGTAAATTTCCATCCTTATAATTAATAGACCAAGTGACAAGTTATAAAGAAGATATCACATGACAAAGATTTACTAAGGGGTGGATTGTAGTGGCTATTCCTGGATGTCAACTTGACTATATCTGGAATGAACTACAATCTAGAATTGGAAGGCTCACCTATGATCCTAATCTGGAGGCTGAGAGATATAAGTTTCTGACCTGGATCTTGGCATAGAGATTTTGAAGCATAGTGGCAATGAATTTCAGAAGATTAAGACAAGGAGATCTCCGAGTTCAAGATCATCTGGGATTAAAGGCATGGAGGCACACGCTTTTAATCTTGGCCACACTCTCTGCTGGAGACCCACATGCCTGCAATCTGGGCCACACCCTCTGTTGGAGACCTACAGCTTTTAATCTGGACTACACCCTCTGCTGGAGATATATTAGACATTGGAAGAAGGAAGATTTACTCACTCTTCCTTGCCTGCTTGCCTCGTGGGACTGAGAAACTGCTAGATCCTTGGACTTCCATCCACAGCTGCTGCTGATCATTGTTGGAGAGTTGGACTATAGACTGTAAGTCATCAACAAATTCCCTAACTATATAAAGACTATCAATACGTTGTGTGACTCTAGAGAACCCAAACTAATACAGGTCCAGGACTTGATGCAGGCATCCTAGCTGCAGAATTAGCCACAGCCATAGCACTGTGCATGATTCCTGTGAGAGTTGTTCTAACTGACCAGTACTGTCTTGGTGACTTTGATCCACACTTGTTATTCTCATTTTTCTAGCATTTTGTGTCATGACAATAGAGAGTTCTAATTATGTGTATTGCTGTGCTAAGCAGAAATAGTGCCACATGGCAAACACTGCACTGCGCTCGGTTACTCCTGCATCTGAGAAGCCTTGTCATGCAGAACAAACCACTTCTGCTGCAGGATCTGGGGCTGTGTGTCTCTTTGATAGTGATGGAACTGTGTGCAAGGATCCAGTAGCTTCCATATCCTAACACTATGCTCATGTCCTTCCCTGTCATGTCAATTGCACAGACTCTTCAAGAAAGTCTGTGAAGTACTTTTGATTTCTATACCATACAACAGATTGAGCTATGCATCTGGAACTCAGCAATGAGCTGTTTAACCTGTAAATTCCATTGAATGAGAGATAATGTTTAAACTCCATTTTTACCTCCCGTCAGAAAGTTTCCTAATCATTTTAACTCATACAGTCCAATAGCAAAGTTGTCTTGTATGGGTTTTGAAAGCATAGTCAGGCCAAATTAGAAATCAAGTAGAGGCCTTCTTCAAACACTAAAGAATAAATAAATTGTTGTTTGAGAAGATCAGTGGAGTCTCCCCTCCACAATTTGCACCAGGGAGCCAGGAGACTCCACAGCTTTCTGTGCACAGCCAACCAGGAGAGAGGGATCTCCCAACAGCACTTTCACTTTTGAGTGCAGAGGTGAGATTTCCAACTTCTCTCTGGAGAGGACCTGCTAGGAGCACACAAGGCATAAGTGGAGCAGCTGGGACTGAAGTCTTCCTGCCGCTATTGGCACCAGGGAGCCGGAAGACTCCACAACCTTCTGTGCTGCACAGCTCACCAGGAGAGAGTCATCTCCCAAAAACACTTTCACTTCTGAGCACAAAGAAATATTTTCCATTTAAATCTTCAAATTTATCAGAAAATGTTTGTAATTCCAATTTCAATCAACTTAGGAATACTTTTATGCTTACCATTATTATAGCTACATATAATTTTGCATGATAATCTTCAATTCATTTTTTTTCATTCCTGTTCCTTTTACTGCTAACATAACCTGAAAACACCATGTGTTTAAACATGTTGTTTAGGAAAAACAAGATAATTTCACACAATACATGATTTGTTCTAGTTGTGATTAAGTATTTCTAATTCGTATGTGGTTGACTTTACTCTGCAACATTCTATTTCCTTAAAATGTTGTATTCACATTTATATTTTTTATTTGATATATTTTTACTTACATTTCAAATGATTTCCCCTTTTCAGGCTCCCCACTCCCCAAGTGTCACATAAGCCTCCTTCCCTCCCCCTGTTCTCACATCCACCCCTTCCCACTTCCCTGTTCTGGTTTTGCCCTATACTGCTACACTGAGTCTTTCCATAACCAGGGGCCACTCCTCTGTTCTTCTTGTACCTCATTTGATGTGTGGATTATGTTTTGGGTATTCCAGTTTTCTAGGCTAATATCCACTTATTAGTGAGTGCATGCCATGATTGATCTTTTGAGACTGGATTACCTCCAACTCCATCCATTTGTCTAAGAATTTCATGAATTCATTGTTTCTAATGGCTGAATAGTACTCCATTGTGTATATATACCACATTTTTTTGCATCCATTCTTCTGTTGAGGGATACCTGGGTTCTTTCCAGCTTCTGGCTATTATAAATAGGGCTGCTATGAACATAGTGGAGCACGTATCCTTATTACATGCTGGGGAAACCTCTGGGTATATGCCCAGGAGTGGAATAGCAGGATCCTCTGAAAGTGACGTGCCCAGTTTTCTGAGGAAACACCAGACTGATTTCAGAGTGGTTGTACCAGTTTGCAACCCCACCAGCAGTAGAGGAGTGTTCTTTTTTCTCCACATCCTCACCAACACCTACTGTTTCCTTAATTTTTAATCTTAGCCATTCTGACTGGTGTTAAGGTGAAATCTCAGGGTTGTTTTGATTTGCATTTCCCTAAAGACTAATGATGTTGAACATTTTTTAAGATGTTTCTCAGCCATCTGAAGTTCTTCAGATTAGAAATGAAAAGGGAGATATTACAACAGAAACCGAGGAAATTCAAAAAATCATCAGATCCTACTATAAAAGCCTATACTCAACACAACTGGAGAATCTGGAGGAAATGGACAATTTCCTAGACAGACACCAAATACCAAAATTAAACCAGGATGAAATAGACCATCTAAACAGACCCATAACCCCTAAAGAAATAGAAGGGGTCATAGATAGTCTTCTGAACAAAAAACCACATGACCAGATGGTTTCAGTGCAGAATTCTATCAGACCTTCAAAGAAGACTTAACACCATACTCTTCAAACTATTCCACCAAAGAGAAACAGAAGGAACACTACCCAACTTCTTTTACGAAGCCACTATTAGGTTGATACCAAAACCACACAAAGATCCAACTAAAAAAGAGAATTTCAGGCCAATTTTCCTTATGAATATCAATGCAAAAATACTCAATAAAATTCTTGCCAACTGAATCCAGGAACACATAAAAATGATCATCCACCATGATCAAGTAGGCTTCATCCCAGGGATGCAGGGATGCTTCAATATAAGGAAATCCATAAATGTTATCCACTACATAAACAAACTCAAAAAAACAAAAACAAAAACAAACCACATGATCATTTCATTAGATGCTGAAACAGCATTTGACAAAATTCAGCATCCTTTCATGCTAAAAGTCTTGGAAAGGACAGGAATTCAAGGCCCATAGTAAAAGCAATATACAGCAAACCAGTAGCCAACATCAAACTAAATGGAGAGAAACTTGAAGCAATCCCACTAAAATCACGGATTAGACAAGGCTGCCCCTCTCTCCAAATCTTTTCAATATAGTTCTTGAAGTCCTAGTTAGAGCAATTAGACAACATAAGGAGGTCAAAGGGATACAAATTGGAAAGGAAGAAGTCAAATTATCACTATTTGCAGATGATATGATAGTATACTTACGTGACGCAAAAACCTCTACTAAAGAACTCCTACAGCTGATAAACAACTTCAGCAAAGTGGCTGGCTACAAAATCAACACAAGCAAATCAGTAGCCTTTATATACTCAAAGGATAAGCAGACTGAGAAAGAAATTAGGGAAATGACACCCTTCACAATAGCCAGAAACAGCATAAAGTATCTTGGGGTGACTCTAACCAAACAAGTGAAAGACCTATATGACAAGAACTTCAGATCTCTGAAGAAGGAAATCGAAGAAGATCTCAGAAAATAGAAAAACCTTCCATGCTCGTGGATTAGTAGGATTAATATAGTTAAAATAGCCATCATGCCAGAGGCAATCTACAGACTCAATGCTATCCCCATAAAAATCCCAACCCAGTTCTTCATAGAGCTGAAAAGAGCAATTCTCAAATTCATGTGGAATAACAAAAAAACCCAGGATAGCTAAAACTATTCTCAACTGTAAAAGAACTTCAGGGGGATTCAGTATCCCAGATCTTAAACTAAAGAGCAACAGTAATAAAAAAAACTGCAAGGTATTGGTACAATGTCAGGCAAGAGGCTCAATGGAATAGGATTGAAGACCCAGAAATGAACCAACATACCTATGGTCACTTGATCTTCAACAAAGGAGCTGAAAGCATCCAGTGGAAAAAAGATAGTCTTTTCAACAAATGGTTCTGTTTCAATTGAAGGTCAGCATGCAGAAGAATGCGAATTGATCCATTCTTATCTCCTTGTACTAAGCTCAAGTCCAAATTGATCAAGGACCTCCACATAAAACCTGACACACTGAAACTAATAGAAAAGAAACTGGGGAGGACCCTTGAGGACATGGTCACAGGGGAAAAGTTCTTGAATAGAACACCAGTAGCTTATGCCCTAAGATCAAGAATTGACAAATGGGACCTCATAAAACTACAAAGTTTCTGTAAGGCAAAGGACACTGTCAAAAGGACAAAATATCAACCAACAGATTGGGAAAGAATCTTCACCAACACTAAATCTGACAGAGGGCTAATATCTAATATATACAAAGAACTCAAAAAGGTAAAACCCAGAGAACCAAATAACCCCATTTAAAAGTGGGGTACGGAGCTAAACAAAGAATTTTTGCATGGCGAACTTCAGAGGGCTGAGAAACACCTTATGAAATTTTCAACATCATTAATTATTAGGGAAATGCAAATCAAAACAAACCTGAGATTTCCCCTCACACCAGTCAGAATGGCTAAGGTCAAAAACTCAGGATACAGCAGGTGTTGGGAAGGATGTGGAGAAAGAGGAACACTCCTCCACTGCTGGTGGGATTGCAAGATGGTGCAACCACTTTGGAAAACAGTCTGGTCATTCTGCAGAAAACTGGGCATGACACTTCCTGAGGACCCTGCTATACCACTCCTGGGCATATACCCAGAGGATTCTTCAGCATGCAATAAGGACACATGCTCCTCTATGTTCATAGTTGCCCTATTTGCAGTAGCCAGAAGCTGGAAAGAACCCAGGTGTCCCTCAATGGAGGAATGGATACCAAAATGTGGTATATTTACACAATGGAGTACTATTAAGCTATTAGAAACAATGAATTCATGAAATTCTTAGACAAATGGATGGAGCTGAAGAACATCATACTAAGTGAGGTAACCCAGTCTCAAAAGATCAATCATGGTATCCACTCACTCATAAGACGATATTAGCCTAGAAACTTTGAATACCCAAGACATAATCCACATATTAAATGAGGTCCAAAAAGAATGGAGGAGTGGCCCCTGGTTCTGAAAAGACTCAGTGCAACAGTACAGGGGAATACCAGAACAGGTAAGTGGGAAGGTTTAGATGGAGGAACAGGGGAAATGAAGAGGGCTTATGGGACTCGTGGGGAGTGGGGACCCAGAAAAGAGGAAATCATTTGAAATGTTAATAAAAAGTATATCAATAGAGAAAAAAAAGAAAAAAAGAAAAGATAAGGAGAAAGGGGAAAGACCTGTCTAGTCCCTGATTTTAGTGGGATTGCTTCAAGTTTCTCTCCATTTAGTTTGATGCTGGCTACTGGTTTGCTGTATATTTCTTTTACTATGTTTAGTTATGGGCCTTGAATTCCTGTTCTTTCCAAGACTTTAAGCATGAAAGGATGCTGAATTTTGTCAAATGCTTTTTCAGCATCCAATGAAATGACCATGTGTTTTTTTTCTTTGAGTTTGTTTATGTAGTGGATTGTATTGATCGATGTCCGTATATTGAACCGATCCTGCATCCCTGGGATAAAGCCTACTTGATCATGGTGGATGATCGTTTTTATGTGTTCTTGGATTCGATTGACAAGAATTTAATTGAGTATTTTTGCTTCGATGTTCATAAGGGAAATTGGTCTGAAGTTCTCTTTCTTTGTTGGCTCTTTGTGTGGTTTTGGTATCAGTGTTATTGTGGCTTCATAGAAGGAATTGGGTAGTGTTCCTTCTCTTTCTATTTTGTGGAATGTTTTGAAGAGTATTGGTCTTAGTTCTTCTTTGAAGGTCTGATAGAATTCTGCACAGAAACCATCTGGTCCTGTGCTTTTTTTGGTTGGAAGACTTTCTATGACCCCTTCTATTTCTTTAGGGGGTTTGGGACTGGTTAAATGATCTATTTGGTTCTGATTTAATTTTGGTATTTGGTATCTGTCTAGGAAATTGTCCATTTCCTCCAGATTCTCCAGTTGTGTTGAGTATAAGCTTTTGTAGTAGGATTTTTTAAATTTCCTCAGTTTCTCTTGTTATATCCCCCTTTTTATTTCTAATTTTGTTAATTTGGATACTTTCTCTGTGCCCTTTGGTCAGTCTGGCTAAGGGTTTATCTATCTTGTTGATTTTCTCAAAGAACCAGCTCCTCAATTTGTTGATTCTTTGTATGGTTCTCTTTGTTTCCACTTGATTGATTTTAACCCTGATTTTGATGATTTCCTGTCTTCTACTCCTTCTGGGTGAATTGGATTCTTTTTGTTCCAGGGCTTTCAGGTATGTCGTTAAGCTGCTAGTGTATGCCCTCTCCATTTTCTTTTTGGAGGCACTCGGGGCTATGAGTTTTCCTCTTAGCACTGCCTTCATTGTGTCCCAAAGATTTGGGTATGTTGTGCGTTCATTTTCATTAAATTCTAAAAAGTCTCTGATTTCTTTCTTTATTTCTTTTTTGGCCAAGGTGTCAGTGAGTAGAGTATTGTTCATCCTCCATGTGTATGTTGGCTTTCTGTTGTTTTTTTTTGCTATTGAAGACCACTCTTTTTCCATAGTGATCTGATAGGAGGTATGGGATTAGTTTGATCTTCTTATATTTGTTGAAGTCTGTCTTGTGACCAATTATATGGTCAATTTTGGAGAAGGTACCATGAGGTGCTGAGAAAAAGGTATATTCTTTTGCTTTAGGGTGAAATGTTCTATAAATACCAGTCAAATCCAATTGGTCCAAAGCTTCGATTAGTTTTACTGTGTCCCTGTTTAGTTTCTGTTTTCCTGATCGGTCCATTGAGGATAGTGGTGTGTTGAAGTCATCCACAAATATTGTGTTAGGTGCAATGTGTGATTTGAGCTTTAGTAAAGTTTGTTTTATGAATTAAGGTGCCCTTGCATTTGGTACATAGATGTTCAGAATTGAAAGTTCTTCTTCGTGGATTTTTTCTTTGACCAGCAAGAAGTGTCCTTCCATGTCTCTTTTGATGACTTTAGGTTGAAAGTCAATTTTATCTGATATTAGAATGGCTACTCCGGCTCATTTCCTGAGACCTTTGGCTTGTAAAATTGTCTTCCAACCTTTTACTCTAAGGTAGTTTTTGTCTTTGACACTGAGGTGTGTTTCCTGTATACAGCAAAATGTAGGGTCCTGTTTCCTTATCCAGTCTGTTAGTCTATGTCTTTTTATGAAGGAATTGAGTCCATTGATGGTAAGAGATATTAAGGAATAGTGATTATTACTTCTTGTCATTTTTGATGTTATTTTTATATTTGAGTGGTTATCTTCTTTTGGGTTTGATGAAAGAAGGTTACTCTTTTGCTTTTTCCAGGGTATAGTTTCCTTCTTTGTATTGGAGTTTTCCTCCTATTATTTTTTGTAGAGCTGGGTTTGTGGAAAGATACTGTGTAAATTTGGTTTTGTCATGGAATATCTTGCTTTCTCCATCTATGGTTATTGAAAGTTTTGCTGGGTATAGTAGTCTTGGCTGACATTTGTGTTCTCTTAGAGTCTGCATGAGATCTGCCCAGGATCTTCTAGCTTACATGGTCTCTGGTGAGAAGTCTGGTGTGATTCTGATAGGTCTTCCTTTATATGTTACTTGGCCTTTTTCTCTTACTGCCTTTAATATTCTTTGTTTAGTACATTTGGGGTTTTGATTATTATGTGACAGGAGGTATTTCTGCTCAGGTCCAGTTTGTTTGGATTTCTGTAGGCTTCTTGTATATTCATGGGCATCTCTCTCTCTTTAAGTTAGGGAAGTTTTCTTCCATAATTTTGTTGAAGATATTTGCTGGCCCTTTCAATTGTAAATCGTCACTCTCATCTATACCTATTATCCTTAGATTTGGTCTTTTCATTGTGTCCTGGGTTTCCTGGATGTTCTGGGATACAAGCTTTTTTTCATTTTGCATTTTCTTTGACTGTTGAGTCAATGGTTTCTATGGTATCTTCGGCATCTGAGATTCTTTCTTCCATCTCTTGTATTCTGTTGTTGATATTTGCATCTATGGTCCCTGATTTCTTCCCAAGGTTTTCTATCTCCAAAGTTGTCTCCCTTTGTGATTTCTTAGTTGTTTCCACTTCTATTTTTAGATCCAGAATGGTTTTGCTCAGTTCCTTCATTTGTTTATTTGTCTTTTCCTTTAATTCTTTAAGAGATTTTTGGGTTTCCTCTTTCATGATTTCTGCCATTTGACTCAATTTCTCCTGCATTTCTTTAAGTCCTTTCTGCATTTCTTCTTTATTGGCTTCTATCTCTTGAGCCTTATTATCCTGAATTTCTTTAAGTGATTTTTGTGTTTCCATTATACAAGTTTCTAGCTTATTCATGTTCCTCTGTATTTCTTTAAGAGATTCATTTATGTCCTTTTTGTGTTCTTCTAGCAGCATCATGACCAGTGATTTTAAATCCAAATCTTGTTTTTCTAGAGTGTTGGCATATCCAGGACTTGCTGATGTTTGAGAGTTTGGTTCAGACGGTGCCATATTGCCTAGATTTCTGTTAATAGCATTCCTATGTTTGCCCTTTGCCATCTTGTTATCTCTGAAGTTAGTTGGTCTTGTCTCTGCCTGATGTTTGAGCCTCCTGTGAGGCTGTAGAGCTGTTTCCACAACACTGGATGGCTGGGTTTCCCCTATCAAAGATTGCTGATGTGCTGCCCTCCTATTGGGTGCCCTTGGAGCCCTAGTGTGCCTTGCCCCAGATTGTGTCTGTGAACCAGGTGTTGCCTATTTGCTCTTTCAGGGAGTGCTGATGGTGTATGCTGTGGGGACCTTTTCCGAGTGCTGATTACTCTGCCGGGCAGCCTTGGTGCACACAAGGCTAGCCTAGCTGCTCAGGCCCTGAGTCTAGGCAAAAGCCTCAGGCTATGACTGTTAATTCGTTCTGTCTGGTAGCCAAGATGGCAGCATGTGGGCGTATTCCCTAAAAGTGCTGGGAGAGTCTGCCTGGTTAACAACCTCCTGGCTGGGTTGGCACACAGATGGCCCACAGGACAGCCCAGGGTCTGGGTGCAATCCAATGCCTGTCAGGCCTAGACCCCTGCTATGTTAGCCTCGGGCTATGACTGTTAGCCGGCTTTGCCTGCCTAAACTCTCTGGTCCCATAGCCAAAATGGCAGCTCACGTGCCGGGACAGACTGCTGGGCAAGGAACCTCCTGGCCAGGTTGGTGCACCATTGCCCCCCCTCCCATAGCCCAGGGCCTGAGCACAGGCCAATGCTGTGGGCTTAGACCCCCGTGATGTTGGCCTCAGGCTAAGTCTGAATACCTCGGGCTGTCGGTTCTTTCTGACGTCTGAGAGCCAAGATGGCAGAGAGTCTCTTTTAATTGACTGACTGGTATGAGGTAGAGTTCTGATGTGGCTTCAGTGTGGTGAAAGGAGCTGTAAATCCGCTGCCACTTGCAGCGCAGCTGGCCAGCGATGGTCAGTGGTCGATAATCTTCAATTCTAAATAAGAAAAAGAATATCCAAGAGAATACTGTCACATGATTTTTTTTTATAAAAGTTTTGGTTTAAGAATGATAACAACAAAAATGAATAAAATATTAGAATGATTCTACAAAAATATTGTTGTTTGCATATTTAATCAAAGTGGAAATTTCTGATTTTGTTGGGGACTCAGTTGTGCCATGTGATTTTTTTTCCTGAAAACTGTTTTAAAAGAGAATGCTTTGCAGAGCAGAAATGTAAGAGTATGCGTTGCTAAAGCAGATATGTGAGAGGATGTTTTGTGGAGAGAAGACACTTGATGTTTTTCTGGAAGCTGGCTGGCTGGTAAAAGGGCATATGATGTTTTTCTGAAGCACATGATAGGGAGGATATATTATGTCTGGGAAGAGTATAAGTATAACCCAACAGCAGATTATACACTCCAGAATTTGTTTTTCTTGCTAGCTTTGTTGGGTTTTTCTGACACTGGTCTTTCCTGATGATGATGTTGCATTGGTTGGCCTTGCTTTCTCTGATATTTGTATGTTGTGACTTCATAGGGAGAAATGCTTAAAAGTGCTTCTGGTGGTATTCTGGTTGCTTCTTGCCACTTCTTAGCAGACTTGTGAAGATCTGCGGAGTCTAGAGATTTCTTCTGTATTGGACTAATGTTGATTCATGTTTGCCGTTTTGCTATTGGACTGTACTGCTGTTAGTACAGATAGGAATCACCCCAAAAACTCTATGCCTTCCTCATCCTATTAGCAATTTTCCTCCTCTGCCTTTGATCAGTGGGCTATAAGGGAGATTGAAACATTTAAGAACTCTTATTGAATCAGATTTTGAAAAATGTAAGTTTTCATTTACTATTCAGGTTTGTTGGGTAAAGTAATGTAAAATCACGTCTTTCTCAATTAGAATCTCCAAAAGAAGAAAGAAAAGTTTCAGTGGATAAGAACCCAAGACAGCTTTCATTGGAATATTGATGAAAGTACCAGGAAGTCCACCTAACTGTTTTATTCCTTATACATCATACACACACACTTTACAAATCTTCTAACTTTTAAAAATTTAGAACTAAAAATTTAAATCTCATGCTATCTAGGCAAGGAAATTATTTGAATGATATGTTAGCTTGTTTCCTAAAAATAAATAAGCTGAGAGGGATTGGGTATTTTAATCAAAGGAAATTGAAATGATAGAATTTTTGCTATCTCAAAATTCTTATATTTTTTAAATAAATGAGGAAGTAGGGAGGACCTAAGAGTAGGAGCTGGGGGAGGGAAAATATAATAAGAATATATTGTATAAAAATCAATTTTCAATTTAAAAACGTATTAAAGAATGGAAAAAGAATGGCTTTCAGAAACTATATTTATAAAACTTTTTTTTTAATTAATTTTTTTTATTATTCGATATAATTTATTTACATTTCAAATGATTTCCCCTTTTCTAGCCCCCCCACTCCCCGAAAGTCCCGCAAGCCCCCTTCTCTTCCCCTGTCCTCCCACCCACCCCTTCCCACTTCCCCGTTCTGGTTTTGCTGAATACTGTTTCACTGAGTCTTTCCAGAACCAGGGGCCACTCCTCCTTTCTTCTTGTACCTCATTTGATGTGTGGATTATGTTTTGGGTATTCCAGTTTTCTAGGTTAATATCCACTTATTAGTGAGTGCATACCATGATTCACCTTTTGAGTCTGGGTTACCTCACTTAGTATGATATTCTCTAGCTCCATCCATTTGCCTAAGAATTTCATGAATTCATTGTTTCTAATGGCTGAATAGTACTCCATTGTGTAGATATACCACATTTTTTGCATCCACTCTTCTGTTGAGGGATACCTGGGTTCTTTCCAGCATCTGGCAATTACAAATAGGGCTGCTATGAACATAGTAGAACATGTATCCTTATTACATGGTGGGGAGTCTTCTGGGTATATGCCCAGGAGTGGTATAGCAGGATCTTCTGGAAGTAAGGTGCCCAGTTTTCGGAGGAACCGCCAGACTGATTTCCAGAGTGGTTGTACCAATTTGCAACCCCACCAGCAGTGGAGGAGTGTTCCTCTTTCTCCACACCCTCTCCAACACCTGCTGTCTCCTGAATTTTTAATCTTAGCCATTCTGACTGGTGTAAGATGAAATCTTAGGGTTGTTTTGATTTGCATTTCCCTAATGACTAATGAAGTTGAGCATTTTTTAAGATGCTTCTCCGCCATCCGAAGTTCTTCAGGTGAGAATTCTTTGTTTAACTCTGTACCCCATTTTTTAATAGGGTTGTTTGGTTTTCTGGAGTCTAACTTCTTGAGTTCTTTATATATATTGGATATTAGCCCTCTATCTGATGTAGGATTGGTGAAGATCTTTTCCCAATTTGTTGGTTGCCGATTTGTCCTCTTGATGGTGTCCTTTGCCTTACAGAAACTTTGTAATTTTATGAGGTCCCATTTGTCAATTCTTGCTCTTAGAGCATACGCTATTGGTGTTCTGTTCAGAAACTTTCTCCCTGTACCGATGTCCTCAAGGGTCTTCCCCAGTTTTTTTTCTATTAGCTTCAGAGTGTCTGGCTTTATGTGGAGGTCCTTGATCCATTTGGATTTGAGCTTAGTACAAGGAGACAAGGATGGATCAATTCGCATTCTTCTGCATGCTGACCTCCAGTTGAACCAGCACCATTTGTTGAAAAGGCTATCTTTTTTCCATTGGATGTTTTCAGCCTCTTTGTCGAGGATCAAGTGGCCATAGGTGTGTGGGTTCATTTCTGGATCTTCAATCCTGTTCCATTGATCCTCCTGCCTGTCACTGTACCAATACCATGCAGTTTTTAACACTATTGCTCTGTAGTATTGCTTGAGGTCAGGGATACTGATTCCCCCAGATTTCCTTTTGTTGCTGAGAATAGTTTTAGCTATCCTGGGTTTTTTGTTGTTCCAGATGAATTTGATAATTGCTCTTTCTAGCTCTGTGAAGAATTGAGTTGGGATTTTGATGGGTATTGCATTGAATCTGTATAGTGCTTTAGGCAAAATGGCCATTTTAACTATATTGATTCTGCCGATCCATGAGCATGGGAGGTTTTCCCATTTTTTGAGGTCTTCTTCCATTTCCTTCTTCAGAGTCTTGAAGTTCTTGTCATACAGATCTTTCACATGTTTGGTAAGAGTCACCCCAAGATACTTTATACTGTTTGTGGCTATTGTGAAGGGGGTCATTTCCCTAATTTCTTTCTCAGCCTGCTTATCCTTTGAGTATAGGAAGGCCACTGATTTGCTTGAGTTGACTTTATAACCTGCCACTTTGCTGAAGTTGTTTATCAGCTGTAGGAGCTCTCTAGTGGAGTTCTTTGGGTCACTTAGGTAGACGATCATGTCGTCTGCAAATAATGATAGTTTGACTTCTTCCTTTCCAATTTGTATCCCTTTGACCTCCTTATGTTGTCGAATTGCCCGAGCTAGTACCTCAAGTACAATATTGAAAAGATAAGGAGAAAGGGGGCAGCCTTGTCTGGTCCCTGATTTCAGTGGGATTGCTTCAAGTTTCTCTCCATTTAGTTTGATGCTGGCTACCGGTTTGCTGTATATTGCTTTTACTATGTTTAGGTATGGGCCTTGAATTCCTGTTCTCTCCAAGACTTTAAGCATGAAGGGATGCTGAATTTTGTCAAATGCTTTTTCAGCATCCAATGAAATGACCATGTGGTTTTGTTCTTTGAGTTTGTTTATGTAGTGGATTGTATTGATGGATTTCCGTATATTGAACCAACCCTGCATTCCTGGGATAAAGCCTACTTGATCATGGTGGATGATCGTTTTGATGTGTTCTTGGATTCGGTTGGCAAGAATTTTATTGAGTATTTTTGCATCGATGTTCATAAGGGAAATTGGTCTGAAGTTCTCTTTCTTTGTTGGATCTTTGTGTGGCTTTGGTATCAGCGTAATTGTGGCTTCGTAGAAGGAATTGGGTAGTGTTCCTTCTGTTTCTATTTTGTGGAATAGTTTGAAGAGTATTGGTGTTAACTCTTCTTTGAAGGTCTGGTAGAATTCTGCACTGAAGCCATCTGGTCCTGTGCTTTTTTTGGTTGGAAGACTTTCTATGACTCCTTCTATTTCTTTAGGCATTATGGGACTGTTTAGATGGTCTAGTTGGTCCTGATTTAATTTTGGTATTTGGTATCTGTCAAGGAAATTGTCCATTTCCTCCAGATTCTCCAGTTGTGTTGAGTATAGGCTCTTGTAGTAGGATCTGATGATTTTTTGGATTTCCTCAGTTTCCGTTGTTATATCTCCCTTTTCATTTCTAAGTTTGTTAATTTGGATACTTTCTCTGTGCCCTTTGGTCATTCTGGCTAAGGGTTTATCTATCTTGTTGATTTTCTCAAAGAACCAGCTCCTGGTATTGTTGATTTTTTGTATGGTTCTCTTTGTTTCTACTTGATTGATTTCGGCCCTGAGTTTGATGATTTCCTGCCTTCTACTCCTCCTGGGCGAAATAGCTTCTTTTTGTTCCAGGGCTTTCAGGTGTGTCATTAAGCTGGTAATGTATGCTCTCTCCATTTTCTTTTTGGAGGCACTCAGGGCTATGAGTTTTTTTCTTAGCACTGCTTTCATTGTGTCCCATAGATTTGGGTATGTTGTGTTTTCATTTTCATTGTGTTCTAAAAAGTCTTTAATTTCTTTCTTTATTTCTTCCTTGACCAAGGTATCATTGAGTAGAGTATTGTTCAGTTTCCACGTGTATGTGGGCTTTCTGTTGTTTCTGTTGCTATTGAAGACCACTTTTACTCCATAGTGATCAGATAGGAGGCATGGGATTAGTTCGATCTTCTTATATTTGTTGAGGTCTGTCTTGTGACCAATTATATGGTCGATTTTGGAGAAGGTACCATGAGGTGCTGAGAAAAAGGTATATTCTTTTGTTTTAGGATAGAATGTTCTATATATATCTGTTAAATCTAATTGGTCCAAAGCTTCAATTAGTTTCATTGTGTCCCTGTTTAGTTTCTGTTTTCCTGATCGGTCCATTGAGGAAAGTGCAGTGTTGAAGTCACCCACAATTATTGTGTTAGGTGCAATGTGTGCTTTTAGTTTTAATAAAGTTTCTTTTACAAAAGAGGGTGCCCTTACATTTGGGGCATAGATGTTCAGGATTGTCAGTTCTTCTTTTTGTATTTTTCCTTTGACCAGCAAGAAGTGTCCCTCAGGGTCTCTTTTGATGACTTTGGGTTGAAAGTCAATTTTATCTGATATTAAAATGGCTACTCCAGCTTGTTTCCTGAGACCATTTGCTTGTAAAATTGTCTTCCAGCCTTTTACTCTAAGGTAGTGTTTGTCTTTGACCCTGAGGTGTGTTTCCTGTAAGCAGCAAAATGTAGGGTCCTGTTTACGTATCCATTCAGTTAGTCTGTGTCTTTTTATTGGGGCATTAAGTCCATTGATGTTAAGAGATATTAAGGAATAGTGATTGTTACTTCCTATCATTTTTGACGTTATTTTTTAAATTTGAATGCTTAACTTCTTTTGGGTTTGATGAAAGGTTACTATCTTGCTTTTTCCAGGGTGAAGTTTCCCTCCTTGTATTGGTGTTGTCCTCCTATTATCCTTTTTAGGGCCGGGTTTGTGGATAGATATTGGGTAAACTTGGTTTTGTCATGAAATATCTTAGTTTCTCCATCTATGGTGATTGAGAGTTTTGCTGGATATAGTAGTTTTGGTTGGCATTTGTGTTCTCTTAGAGTCTGCATGAGATCTGCCCAGGACCTTCTAGCCTTCATAGTCTCAGGTGAAAAGTCTGCTGTGATTCTGATAGGTCTTCCATTATATGTTACTTGGCCTTTTTCTCTTACTGCCTTTAGTATTCTTTCTTTGTTTAGAACATTTGGTGTTTTGATTATTATGTGACGGGAAGTATTTCTGTTCTGGTCCAGTCTGTTTGGAGTTCTGTAGGCTTCTTGTATATTCATGGGCATCTCTCTCTTTAGGTTAGGGAAGTTTTCTTCCATAATTTTATTGAAGATATTTGCTGGCCCTTTAAGTTGTAAATCTTCACTCTCCTCTATGCCTATAATCCTTAGGTTTGGTCTTCTCATTGTGTCCTGTATTTCCTGGATATATATAAAATTGTTTTTTATATTTATTATAGTAGATGAATATGTGTGGGTTAATTTGTGTATCATTAAAGTATTTGATCAAGTATCATTCTATACAGCACTACAAAGGTATTTCTATAACCTGTAATCCCATCACTCAAGTGTCAAAGTCAGGGGAGGCAGTTTGAATTCCAAGGCCAGCTTATGCTTCATAGCAAACTCCTAGCTTAATAAAGTAAATACGTTTGTCCCACTGAAGAATTATGACATTGTTCAGCCAATAAGTTCCAGAAATCTTAAGAGAAACAATCAAACAAACCAGCAAAAGTAACCTGAGGTTACTTGATTTAGTTTGAGTTTTGTGTGTTTTCAGGTGAGTTACAGACTTTTACTTCAGAAATATCCTGGTTCCTGAGATTATGAGTACTTTCTGATGATGTGGAATTGGCAGCCTTAACAACTGTGCAATATAATGTTTTAATCTCCCCCCCCACATGGACATATACACACATGCACCACACATACACACACACACACACACACACACACACACACACACACACACACACACACACATCCTCCCCCACATCTATTTATCTATCTATCTATCTATCTATCTATCTATCTATCTATCTATCTTCTATACAAATACATACATATACTCACACATATATGCATGCAAACTCATACATGCCCACATATACATGCCCACATAATACATATACATATATATGCACATGCATGTACTATAAACAAATATATGCACATACCTACATACATACATACACACAAATACATATATACTCACACACATATTAACACATATATACATATAACATATGTGTACATTCTCACATATTTATATACACATGCATATATATGCCTACACACATGTATATACAGATATATATGCATACACTGATATATATATACACACACATATATACACATATATGTGTACATGATATATACACATATATGCGTAAATTATATATATATACACATATATATATAAACATGCATACACATACCCACATACATATATACATATACATGTATATAATATGCATCCACATCTACATCTACATTTACATGCACACATACATGCACACATACATGTACCCATACCCATATGCATACCCATACACATACACATACACATTCACATACATGCACACATACATATGTGTACATGTACCCACACACACTTTTGACCCTAATTCTCTGGTTAACAATGAACACAGTACATTTTTCTATCTTTTATTTGCTCCCATCATTTCAGAGCAGGTTCTCAGGGTGTGAAGCAGAATCCTACAGCTTTCTCACTGGAAAAGTGTCAGAGACACATTTATTTTTTATTTATTTTGGACACTTACTCAGCCAAAATCCTCACTCAATTCCCTTCTTTTTGTATAAGCTAAACTATAGATATTAATTGTTTTTTTGTAAAAATAATATCTAAATAGTTTGGCTTTTTTCCATTTGATGGTACTAAGCATAATCATTTATTTATTTTCTTTTTTTAAAATTTTCTATATTCTTTGTTTACATGCCAAATGCTTTCCCCTTTCTCTGTTCCCCCCTCCCCATTGGTCTCATAAGCCCTCTTCCCATCGCCCATTTCTATAATCATTTCTGACCTCTGACCTTTTCTATTTTTTTCCTACCGTTTAACGTCAAAAGGCATCTGACATACTCTTGCATGCTTCTTCTGAAACCTATGAACTATGAAATTATATAATTAATAAGTAGCTGAATAAATGAGTTAGTAGAGTGTCAGACCATTCATGTTACTTTGTTTTCTGTATTACCCCTTCCAGATTCCCTTTTGGACAGACACAGTCATGGTCATGGCTACCCAAGGCAATTAGCTTTCAAAACTCTGGCATAGAAGAAGTCCCCATGTAATTACTTGGAATGAGAGATGCTGTGTATTTTAAAGCTTTGTGCGTATTCACAGCCATCTGCTCCCCTCAGGTCTGTCAGCTCTGCATCAGTCCTTGTCTGGCTCCCTCCCACCCTGCTCCTACACATGGTGTCCTGTGCAACAGCATCATCTGGCAGTTGGCAGCATATGTGCGCCTAACATGTTTTAAACACCCCACATCCTACTAAGAATTGCAGGATTCCACTAAATAAAGACGAAAGAGTTGATTCTTGCAGGGGAAGTGTTTGAAATAATGTGAGTCTTTAATGCTTTCCTAAATAATATTCTCGATCCGGTGTCAATGCCTAGACTTGATTTGAGTTTGGTGGATCAGTGCCTAGGACATGGAAAACTACATTATCCGGATGGCTTGCCTAGCCATTCTCATTTAAAGCTAACGCTTTGATATTCAGACATAAAAGACATACATTTGCCTAATAGATCACCTGGAGCTGAAAACACTGCACAGAACATCTACAGAAGGAGGAAAGATATCATTAGCAGTTTCCTGAAGGATGACAGATGGATTAGAAAAGGCTGCGAGTTGTACGACCGCTAACGCTGCCGTACATTCACAGAATTTCCAGAGTGGAAGATTAAATGAGTGCTAATTCTGTGGCAGTCCTAGGAAGGAAGTGTAAAGAAACAAACAGTCAGATCACTGTGTTTTGGAGCAGCAAGAGCAGCTCCGTGAGACATATGCTGAGAACGATCCACTGCCTGGAGCACAGACAGCTAAGACAGACAGGCTGTGCTGGATGGAGCTGAATGAGAAGGAAAAGTCTGTGCGTGTGAAGATGTGCCCTGTGACTCTCTGAGAACAGCAGCAGTGAATGGCAATGATTCATTCATATCTTGCTGAAGCCCAACAGGGTGGCTTGCCTGTATTGCAAGGTGTCAGAGGAAACTGTTATCACACAATATGAGAGCTTTCTAATGCTATCAAGTGGAAATATTCTGAAGGTAAAACACCCTTTTGAAGACTGCTTATCAGTTCACTTTTGAATTTCTCCAGTTTTGTATTTCAGTATTTCTTTTCATGAGCAACATCAACGGTAAAGAGAAATTCTTAATGTGTTAAGGAAAATCATTTCAGGAGCGAAACTCTGAAAATCCATTCACAATTTCATAAATATGTCTGGTAAGATATTTAAAGAGAGAAATAACAGGAATGTAGTGAACCCTGCCTTCTATGTCTTTCATTTTTGCCAATGCTGTGTTGGCTATTTCAACATTTTTAGTATTGGAGTTCAGTGTAAAGAGTTATATAAATTTGTGAATTAAAGTTTATTTGTATAACATGTATTTATGTACATAATAATTAGCATGTTTCTATTTGGCTTGGAATTCTCTCACTAAAAGCACAAGGGTGAAGTTTCACAAACAAATATTCCTCAGTTTTGTTTTAAAAAATTAATCTTTAGTTAATCCATTTATAAATTAGATGCTAAGAAACTGAGACACCAAAATTTACCTATGCATTTGACCTTTAGTCCCTCCCTTTCTCTCTATCCCCTGGCCCCTTGCTACATATAAATGTTAATCTTGGCTTCCAACATAAAGTACTGCAGAGATTTATCAAATTGTAGGGAATATGTCAGTTTCTTTAGTGCCTCTGAATTCAACCACACCGAGGGAACTTAGGTTTTTAAGGTAAATTTTAAACAAAATATTCGTTTGCAGAAAAGGCATAGATGAAATTCAGTTAAGGGCATGCGTGTATGTGTGATTCTTGTAAGAGAGACAGGTATGTGACGTAGATCCAAAAGGCGCTCTTACATTTTAGACAGTGACTTCACCCAGAATGAGAATTCACACAGAATCTTTTCAGAGTAGATAATCCCATCCTATTTGGAAAGAAAGGGCCAGGTCACGGAAGTAGGAGTGGGTGGGTTATTGAGCAGGGGCAGGGGGGATGGGATAGGAGGTTTTCAGAGAGGAAATGAGGAAAGGGGATAACATTTGAAATGTAACTAATGAAAATATTTAATTAAAAAAAGAAAGAAAGAGCAAGCTAGATGCAGCTGGACAGAGAACCAGAGAAGTTGAGGATTAGAGTATAAGAGAACTATGTGTTAACAGTACAAAGGAACAAGGCTTTAGCTTTGTCAATGACAACAGCAGATGGTGTCTGTGTCTGTGTGTGTGTGCCTGTGTCTATGTGTGTGTGTGTGTGTGTGTGTGTGTGAGTATGAGCTTGACTTTGTGTGGTATTTGTGTGTGTGTGTGTACATATGGTGTGTGTGTGTGTGTGTATATATATATATATATATATATATATATATATATATATATATGAGAATGAGTGTGTATGGCATTTGTGTGTGAGGGAATATATGTGGAGTGCTTGTATCATGTGTAGAGTGTATGTGGTATGATGTGGCTTGTGTGCCTATGTGGTGTATGACTGCGTGTGTATATGTATGCCTAAAGTTTGTGTGTGTGAGTATGAATGGGTATTGTGTGTGTTGTGTGTATATGTGTGTATGTATGCCTTGTGTGTATGTGTGTGAGTGAGTGTGGTATTTGTGTGTGTGTGTGTGTGTGTGTGCACATGTGTGTGTGTTACATTCAAAGGACAGTCCCAATAGCTGAAGGAGTTGTTAAAAAGTAGATAGCAATGTATTTTTTCATAGAAATAAAATGCTACTGGAGAATATGTGAAATGAGGAAGCCAAGAAGTTTCCACCAAGATGCAGAAGCCCCGGGGGGGCGGGTCCTTCAGAGTTCAAGGAAATTTTGCCTTAATTTGCACTCTTTACATTTTTGTCAAATGTGTTGAATACATTGTATTTCTATGTTTTGCTTCAGGATATCAGCCAGAGCCTCACAAATAACGCTCATAGCCAACCATTGGACTGAGCATGGGCTCATTATTTTATGCAATATTCCACTTTAATTTGGATTCTTGAAATTGGACTTATACTTTACTCTTTCTCTGGTTTTAATTCTTTGTGTTCTTGTCAGTTCATGATAAGTCACCTGCCGTGCATTGCCACATGAGAACTTCTCAGTAGTTTTGTCCCATGTTTGTATTTAGTTTGTGTGCCCCTTCATAGTTTATGTGTCAGAAACTTATCCTTATTGATTTGATGTTGGCAGATGGTGGGGCCACTCAGAGGTGAAACAGAGTTTGTTGGTAGCATCTTTACTGTTGTCCAATCCCAGTTATCTCCTTTGTGGCTTTGGTAACATTTACAATTAGTTCAGCAGACGAAAGCCCAGTTTGTTTATTTTCCTTTCTACTCATTCAGTCAGCATGATTAGTCAGTCATATTGATATAGTCTCATTCTCCCATCAGAATGCAACCACGGAGAAGGAAGGTGATATGAAAGAATAGCAAAGACAGCTCCTAAGGAGTGATGTATGGAGAGATGCAGCAAAGGCTGCCTACAATATCAAAGAAGCTGGGCCTAGAGTTGCTAAGTTCCCAGCAGTATCTACTAAAATGCTTAGATTGGAAGCTGCTAAGAGCAGTGGTGAAAGATATAAAGAAATCGAGGAACCAGGCATATGCCTTTAACCTTAGTATTTGGGAGACAAGGGAAGGTGGATCTCTGAGTTATGGCTAGCCTTAGCTATTGAATTAGATCCAGGATGGCCAGAACTACACAGAGAAGCAAAAAACTTGTGAGCAAGCTTTGAGGCTGACTAAGGGGTTTTCTATTGCATTCACTACATTTTGAACCTCAGTGGCTTTTAATTCTTCATTGTTTGATTTTCTTTACTATGTTCTTTAAAAATGATTCCCTAAGTTATTGAAATATTTTGATAGACCTGACAAGATTCTTAAACTCTTTAGAATTCTAACCAACAAAGAATAAAGGTCCAGATAATTTGTATGTTCATTTTAATACGAAGCTTCTGAATTGGTAAGGCCAAAGTTTGGTTTTATAGAAATTGTTGGCATTTATAGATAATTATCTATTATTCCCCTCTTTCTTGCGTGCTCTTGTGCATATGCTAATAGTCTTAGCTACCAGCTAAACTGAAAATTTTAAAATACTTTTAGACCACAGAAACACTCACCTACACTTACACATACCCACATACCCATACATACACATACACAAACATACATATATAACAAGCGAAAAACATACATACAGAGAGAGGGATCGATGAGAGGAAATGAGAGAGAGAGAGAGAGAGAGAGAGAGAGAGAGAGAGAGAGAGAGAGAGAGAGAGAGAGTTTTCTAGGATACCAGTTTATAATTTTGTAGAGGTTCTTCTGTTTGGCAGTTGTGTGTGTTTTTACTCCTGAAATTTAGTGCAAGTTTATTCTGAAATATATAACAGAAATAAAAGAATAAATACTGAGAAAATGTCCAGACTCTTGTACTATATTCTATGTCATGAATATAACTGGTTGCATTAGAATAATGATCTCTTAAACGTCTTCTCAAATTGGAATTGCAAAGCCAGTGAGGATCAGGAAGATAGTCCAGCCCAGGCCGTCATGTCTCAGTATTTATTGGGATTGAATAATAAATGCCTTTCCTCCTCTACATCTCTTCACTGAGATTCCCATTTCTTTGGGTTTGTTTTAAATTCTACAGTTTTTATTGCATCTTAAAATTATTTTATTTTCAGTCTACAAGTTCATGGTTTTAAAATAGGAGAAGCCACTCACACCGGCCTCTGATGATCAATTATTATTTTTTTGCCTGGATTTTTGTTATTCAACCCCGTTAGGTTGCTGTGCTGTGGAGAGGTTCACAAGATAAATTGCCTCCCTTTGGCTATGTCGTTTTCTTCAATTACACAAACAGCAGCCTGAAAATCTGGAGGAGATGAGGACTACAAGAATTCTGGGAGATGCTAACGATTAACGCCTGCATTATTACTCTCTGGAGGTTCTTCAAACTCAGAGTCCCTCATGGCTTTGTCAGAATAGCAAAGTAACACAGAAGTAGTCTGGAGTTAGGCATCCTCCAGCTGCCAGGATAATGCCTTTCCAGTGCACAGGGCTGTTTTCCCCCAGAGTCCCATGACATGCATGGAATCAACAGACACACTGTGACCATGATGAGTTTAAATAGATCTAATCATTCTGGGAGGCAGATAGCTGTGAAAAATCTTGTTACCCTGGGAAGGAAGCCTATCCTTCTCTAATAAAACAGAATGTAGTTACTGTACTCTTCATTTCCTAAAGCACTCTCCTTTGTGTTATTAATTTTTTGAAAGTGCAACTTTGAGAAACTCTTTAGGGACTCTGAGCTTATCAACTCTATTCATCTTGACGGAAGCATTTCTTATCAAAATAATGCTCTTGAAACAGTACTTTTGTTTGTGGTTCTCCAAGGACAGCAAGTTCTGCCTATGTGTCTATTTGACTCCATTACTAGTAAAGCTCATAATGATATGGGAAAGAAAGAAAGAAAGAAAGAAAGAAAGAAAGAAAGAAAGAAAGAAAGAAAGAAAGAAAGAAAGAAAGAAAGAAAGAAAGAAAGAGAGGCCCTGAAGTATGTAGAACTGAGGGCTGGTGATATGATATAAAAGCTCTAGGACTCTTTATTTTTGGATGAATTTATTTTTATTTTATGAGTATTATTATTTTGATGGCACATGTCTTTGTGCACCATGTGCATATCTGGCGCTCTAGCAGGTCAGGAAAGATGTGGAATAGCCTATCACTGGGGTTGCAGAGAGGGCTATGGGCAGCCTTGTGAGTGTTGGCCATTAAATCTGGGTCCTTTGGAGAAATGATGAGTGGTGGATGCTTTCACCCACTGAGAAATTCACCAGTCACACCTTTAGTAATCTTGTACTCATACATTTGTAGCTTTTGCCTTGAAAGAACTTTCTAGAAGTTTAGACTTTTCTCCTAGATAAAAGTAGCTCTTTACTGACAATATTTAAACATTGAACATATAGAATTTAATTTTTGAATATGCAAGAGCCATGGACTGGAAAACACAAGATAGACTTGGTGCTATACCCAAGTTGAGATAGGCCTCATAGAAGATTTCATGGAAAAGTCATGGGATTCGGAATTGTTCTCACCATCGTTAAAATTTATTCTTTCCAGTAGCATCAGACACATTTCTTTCTATTTCCATTTATATAATATTAAACAGTGTTTTATGTTGTACAGTGCCATGTAAAGACAAATTAATTTCGTCGAAGCTATAAACTAATGTCCTAAACTGTAATATGTGCTGAATAAGTGTGAGCCTTTCTAACGGTCTTTTAAATTGAGTTACTTCTTTATTCAATCTCCATGGTAGGTTTATTTTGTCATGAATTTTTTAGATATTTCAGTGGGTGGGCCCAGCAATCTATGATGTTGGTTATTCTGGTATACATTACATATTGTGGCTCACTGTTTAAGTAAAAATAAATTCTAACATGAAGGCTATGTATAAGTGCTCACCCTCAATGTTTATCTTATTTTTTTCCTACCTGCAAAGCATACCAGTTAGCATCAACTCAGTAGAATGCAGAGATACAATCTTATTTCCAAGCACTAAGGTCATTTATTTTTATATCATTACAATAATACCTAGATTTTCCCATTTTTCTTCACAGAAAACAAAAAAGGTTTTCCTTAAGATATTGAGAATACAAAAGCATCTGAAGACCAGAATGTAATCTTGGCAGCCATTTTGCTTTCCTGCTTCCTTGTGAAGAGCTTCTGTGTCTCCTGCTTCTATGCCGATCCCAGAGAGTGTCTGCAGAAAGCACAGCAGGCTCCCTTTTGCAGGTTTTTATTTTATTTCCATTTATTTCCCTCACTCCCTATATTCAAAAATAATGAGAAAAATTTCTTTGCCCTGGACTTTATTTTTATCCTAGCTAAAGGAAAGTGAAAACCTTCATTAAAATAACGAAGCATTTCCACCTTGATTAATTGTGTCCCAAAGCCATTGATGTCCACAGGTAATGAAAACACTCACCAGCCTTAAGCTCAGGCTGTGAGATAAAGTCAGTAGCCCACATTTCAGTGAGTATACTGTGGAGGAGGAGAGAACAACCTTTGGCATAGCCAAACTTAGATGAATGATCTGTTTCATCTTGTGCTGCAGCTGGATCAATTTGGTCACCAGGAGTAGACAGATTTCATCTGAGCCTTGTGACAGAAATTCATTTGGCACAGAGAAATCATTGAGGGCTTTGCAATGCTTGTTGTCAAGGAAATGAATTTAAACATGGAAAAGGGGAAATCTTATACTTAGGCAAGCATGATGGAAGGAAAGAAAATGAAGGCTCACTGGACACTTAAAGCTATTCTGTCAATTAAATATACTTGACAAGCACATCATCATTGCCTAATATGTATGCTTACCTGGTAAGCTTGGCCAGCTCTTTGTTTTTCGGGAGAACTTAAATGCAAGGACCCAAACTATTAGCATAATTGCTTTTAATTATAATAAATAAATATGTAAGTCATCTGATCACATAGTCTGCTTACCCTGATTTATGATTGTTCTTTCCTAGTCTGTGTCTACTGGGAAGTGATTGCTTATGCTATTGCTGCTCATATGAACCAAGAGTAAATATCTGAATGGCATGAAGCATCGTGAAGAGGACTGATGAACCACTGGCTGAAATCCAAGGTGCAGCAGCAAATGTGTGGACTTTCTTGGAAGTGTGATACAGTTTATTGTCCTATGTGAATCAGCTCCATAGGCATCTGCAGTGATGGAGATTCCGAAACATAACTTCTTATGAAGTGAAACACACAAATGAATAAGTTATTAGAAGAGACTGAGAAATATGGACTGACAGTAAATGGAGTCTACCCTGTGATATATGTGAATTGAGTTGCAATACCAATAACACGAATGCTCAACTATAATAGGGTTCTTAGAGAAAGTGGGTGGTTATAGGCCTCAAAAGCTATAATAACGATACCCCCTCTCTCTAATGGGTAATTTTTCTCCAATCATGTTCTGTAGATAATGCCGTGGATAGGATTTAGTCATTTAATTACGGGGCTAGAGGAAAAAGGGTCATAAACCAAAGCTTGTGTTACTCAAGTAGAAATAAAATGTGACTGCTTTAAATCTCTCTCATTGTGGTAAAGGCAGTGGTTGCTAGGAAACACAGATGCATTTGCATGCCCAAATCTGAAAAACTGCCAACTCATCCTTGATGTGTTGGAGTTGAATCTTCCTGCTGCTTCTTAGTGTTTCATGGGTTGTCTTTAGAGTTTATTACATATATACATATATGCATGTGTATAATGCAAATGCATAAACATGTAATATATGTAAATTTATTGTATATTAATATATGTATGTATATGGATGTATATATGTGTGTGCATATATGTTTATCATTTACTTCAGTGCAATAGGTTTACTCAGTACTGCTGAGGTGAAGGTGGCAGTCCCCTAACACCTGTCTTACCATCATTTTAAATAAGCCATTGCTATATAGTAAATTTGATTTGAGAATTCTTTTACTTTATTTTCTAAACATATACCTCCTACATCCACAGGGTAAAAATTATCTGCTTTATCCTATATTCCACCCAAATGTGTACACTTCTCATGTTTTAGTACAATATGTCTCAGTCCCACCCAAATATTAATAAAGCCTTCCAAAGGTTTTGTTTAAATAAACTTTGTATTTATTATTAAAGTGTGTGCATGTAAAATGCATGTGTATATATTCGTGCCCATGTCCCATGGCACATGTATGGAGTTGAGAAGACAGAAGAGTTAGTAGGATTCAGAAGACTGAATCCTATTCTGGATTTCAGTAATCAAACTCAGTCTTCAGTAGCAAGTGATTTTATCTACTGAGCCATATCTTCTGGTCTTCATAAGTTTTAAAGGACACTAATGACTGCTTCTTACTACAGGGCATTTAAGTTAGACAAACTTGCATTAGTCCCCAGACATCCATGTACTTTTAATTTCCAAGTCATTTTAGTGCAGTTGTGACTAGGAGCCACTGTCCTCTGATTCTGAGAAAGGCAAATGTCTCCTAACTCTCATCCCCATATACGGCTCTTATGAAATGAAATAAAGTAGGGATTAGCTTTGTGAAATTTGTCTCATAGATGAAGAAATTGCATCCATCCTCTGGTTCCAGGCAATACAAGCAGTGTTAGGCACTGGCTCCCTCTCCTGGCAAGGGTCTCAAGTTAGACTAGCCATTGTTGTGGGAATCTGTATGGCACAGAGTCCTGCGGTACAACCAATCATGACTGACCCAAAAGGAAAATACTACTACTACTACTACTACTACTACTACTACTACTGCTGCTGCTGCTGCTGCTGCTGCTGCTGCTACTACTACTACTACTACTACGTAATATTCTTAATGGTATTCTTCTAGACTCATAGATCAGTGTTTAGCCGAATCATCATCAGAGAGGTTTCCTCCAGCAGCTGATGAGAGCAGATGCAGAGACACACTGCCAAACACTAGGCAGAACACAGGGAACCACACAGAAGAGGGAGAGGAAGGATAGCACAAGCCAGAGAGGCTGAGGACAACAGGAGAACATGGCCCACAAAATGAACTAAACAGGGCTCATAGGGTCTCACAGACACTGAAGAGTCAGTGATGGAGGACAGACGTCATAGCTGTTGGGCTTGCTAGGAGATCCAGCCTGGAGAAGTTTGGTGTTTAGGGATCTCATTTCTTTGTCCTGGGGAACAGCAGGTATCCAGGGATATAGGCAGAGTTATGGCCCAGAAAATAGTGCAGAGGGGGCAGGATGGAGATTGCTGCTGCTGGCCTTGTCCAGAGGAGCAGACAGACAGTGAATTGGGGTAAATACCTCATTTTGTGGTCCCTGGTGGCTATGGACCTGTGGGATTGTGGTTAAAAGTGTGGGTCAGAATATGGAGTGCAGAGGGGACAGGGAGACTCCATGGCTGCTGGGCTTGCCAGGTGTGTTGTTTCATTCTAATGTCAAAAAGGAAACTATCTAGTAAAAAGCATATTGGATCTTATCCAAAATTCAAATTTTACTGTGCCTGTACTTCACTGGCAGTATTCTTTTCTCAAGTATTCTTTGCTACTCTTGTAATGACTTAAGCTAGTAAAATAGCATAAATCTTATTTTATATATATATATATATATATATATATATATATATATATATATATATATGTAACTTTCCAAATCCAGTAATGAATTCTTAATATTTTCATGTAGACTATTCAGCTCTTGTTAAATTATTTTAATGACATAGCATATTCTTTTGAATACCACAAATTAGGCACACAACATTTTGGTGAATATTAAAGTTATACCAAAAATTTCCCAATTGCACAAAATGTCCCTTTGTCTACTGAGGCATTCGGTAATTTCTCCGATACTGCTATTGCTTTTGGCTTGGCTGTATATGCTTTGTCTCATTATCTGGTAATACTTAAACTATCATTTCCACTTATTGACAGATTCCCCTTTTCTGAGAACGGTTTATACAACATGGCACATAGACTGATCCCTACTTACAATCACTCTGGTTTTTACAATTAATGTTGTTTTGCTTCTCTTCTTGTTTGGCCCATAGTGCACCAAGCAAGTGTAGGAAGAGGCATCATGACTGATGTTTTACTTTTGAGGAGACATGCTTGGAGAGATTATTTGCTTATTTTAGTTTTCTCAATGCTTCATAGATCAACAGTTGAGATTTAAATATTCAAAATTAAAAGCTCTGACTTTGTCTTCTTGTTTAAAATATTATGATAATAGTAAAGAAAATGTGAAATTGAATGGTGTGTAGCTCACCCTTTATGTGCAAACAAACAAAAAAGAAGTGGTTTTCAAACTTCACTTGCTACCATTGGAATTTGTGAAGAAGTCCTGAATATCCTGAGGGGAAAAATGAGTACTACAGGAACTTTAGAAAGGGGCTAACATTCTAAAGCATCACTAATATCCATCACCTGTTGAATATAAGTGGGTTCATATATAATAGAATCTTTCTGAAAATTGAATTTAAAAACAATTAAGTATGATTAAGATTAAATGTGACTTTCATCTCAAAATCAGTCATTGTAAGGCAAACGGATAACACACAAAGGATAATGTGTTTTTCCATTTAAGGTTTATTCTGAGAAAGGCAAAGAAGAAAGAACAGAAATTACATCAAAACTTTCAGAGATTAGGGGGTGAAAGTTCTTTGCCCAAGATAGTGATAGTCATGGCCTTATTCAGGAAAATTTAAGTCTACTACATATTAATGTGATCATAGGGTCAGTTCAGTAATCCAGTACATTAGTCCCGATTATCAGACCTTATCCTAAGAGAGTTAATTTTAAAATGTGTAAATTATGTTTTAGTTAGCCTAAATAACTCTCTCTCTCTCTCTCTCTCTCTCTCTCTCTCTCTCTCTCTCTCTCTCTCTCCTCATTTGCTTGTTTCAGCTTTGCCAATGCTTCATAGATCAACAGTTAGAATATAAATATTAAAAATTAAAAGCTCTAATTAATTAAGATAATTCTTTAATTAAGAAATTTAAAGTTTTTTCCTTGTTTATAATATGAGGATAATAATAATGAAACTGTGAATTTTACCAGAACAGTCAAATGAGATAGGAAAGGAGGAATGAGTGACTAAGTGAGGGCCAGAGTGAGGGAGGGGGAAAGGGAGCTCATGGGCAAGAGAGCACAGCATTCTCATAAGTCTGAGGAGGCCGAGAAGTGGTAGCATCAGCAGACCTTCTCTGAGGCCGTGATTCCTTTTCCCAAGTTGTAGGAAACTTATACAATTGTAGGTGAAAAGAATGTATTTTTATAGATTCTGAAATAACTTTAACAACACTATATGCAATAATGTGATATAATAGTAGATTCTGCTTTAATCATAACTGGAATTAGGTACACTTGCTAGAAAGGCTCTAAAAACCCAGGGAAGTGGTAAGCCTTTTAAACACAGGTAAGACAGAATGTTGAAGACAAATTAAATAGATAAAATTTAAAGATGATTCTAAAGGATGCTAGATATTCTCCTTACTTTCTTAAAACTCCCAGAAATTTGCTTTCTCAGTTTATCAATGCACCTTAAATCTTTGGATGAACCATTGACCTTCTATCTACACACAACCTAATGCTTTTCTTTAATATACTGAGAATTCTATTTTTAAAAAATATCATTTGTTTACCCCTCTTTTCTCTTTTATGAACTATAATATGCTTTCTGCTTATTTCAGGCAGTTCTATTTTCTGGAGTGATTCATTATATACCTGCAGTTGAGGATTCTTATAGGATAAAGACCATTAATCTTAATATCACCTTTCATTTGAGTAAGAACTCCTTTCATTGAAGGGTAGTCATTTTTGTGGTTGAAATCCCCTATTGCTAAAATAGTTCTCTAAGGACATTTTAGGTATTTTATGTCAATGAAAAGGAAATGGAAAAGGACTAAATGAGGAATTCATTTGCTTGATCTGACAAGTTCACACTTCCTTCAGAGTCAATGTGTGCAGGAAGTGTTGATGAGTTGGTCTGTAATTAAACATAAAGGTTCTTATAGCTGCCTACTCATATACTTTATGATATCCTTGGGGATCATTTAACTAACTAATTTGGACAGCCTAGACAACAAATTGAGGGTCTGGACTCCTCTCCTTTTATAACTCTGTAAACATAATCTCAAATTGATTCGTTGCTAATACATAAGAACCAAATGAAAAATTAATTAGATTGGCTACAACCCTGAAGTGTGTATTTTATTGCTTTCTTGCTTTAGCTATTTGATGCCTTTTCTTTTGATTTATCAATAAAGTAGCCCATGTGGAAAAATAATAGAAGAAAGGTAAGAGCAAGCACCACACCAATCCAAAGCATAAATCCGAGCAGTCCTGGCTCAATACAAAATTTAGAGCTGGTCCCTACGCATTAACTTCAGTATCAACGATAGATTCAGATGAAATCAATTTTCTTCATTTGTTAAGCTGGTGATCATTTTCTTCTGTATTCATTAAAAGAATCTTTGCGAGGGAAATAATTTCTGTTAATATGTTTATTTCTCCATTTTACCTGTAACTAAATTTTCATTGAAGACCTGACATGGAAACAATTATAGTAATACATAAATAGAACCTGAAGAATATGTGCGATGCACCCCAAGTATTTTTATGGATTATGACACTCGGGAGCCTTGGTGGCTAATGACAGGATACAGCGACTTTGATCCTCATTGCTGTATTCAGCAATTAAACTTAGAATTTGTATAATCACCATTAGCTCAGCTTGCTGACAGAAGGGTACATCTTCATCAAACTAAAATATGCTCACATAGGGCTGATATAATTTATTTAATATAACCTAGTCAATATAAATTTAGATTACATGTAGAATTATGATTAAGATTTTAAATATTACACTTAATTTTTTTGCCTAAAGGTAGGCCTGTGGAATAAAAATATATGCATATAAATATAAAGTGAAGACAAACATTATTTATATAAGTAAAATGCTTAGTAGACATTTATTTAACTATTGGAAAATATAAAATTCATTAAATATATAATATTTTTGCTTCATTAGCATTTTATAAAATATATAATACTAGTAATTTCACCTAAACTTCAAAATAAGTAAAAATTCGGTATCTATCAAGATAAAACTATTAACTGATTATTAAAAGCACACTTTACAATTTTTTTTCAATTGAACTAGATCCTCAGATTAAGGTTTAAAATAAACATTTGGCATCATATTATTATTTATTGTCATCATTTTGTCTAATGGCTCAATATTTGTAATCTGTGAATTATAAACACTATTAAAGTTGAGGTTTGCAATGGATGGGTTGTCCTATATTTGCTTTGCTAGAAGTAATGCCATGTCTGTTAAGAGTGAAAGACAGTCAAGTGAAATGGCCTTCTGGATAAAGGAACATTCTCTCAAGCTTGTGTTTGGCATCCTCTTAGTATAACGAGAGCACTGATTTCTGCAGTTCTTTCTTGACTTCTGCATGTCTTCGACAGCATGCATAACCCTACTATGATAAATAAGATGTAATAAAAGGAAAAATTACAAAATAAAAGAGATAAGCAGAAAGCTATTGATAGGTTCTGAAATGGAAGACAAAATTGAATCCTCAATACCTCACTCCAGCTTTGAAGATGTAGAAAAGAACCCTCCAAGAATAAACATACTGTATACAGACTCTGCAAATTGCTCGTCGATGATAGGAAACAAGGAAAATGAGATCTTTTCCTGTCACTTCAAAGAACTGAACTGTCAGCAGACCAGGGAACACAATTAGACTTTTCCAGAGAGTTTTCATGAATGAACTCTCCTTGTTGACAAACTTGTTTTAGACCAGTAACTCTCACAGTAGGTGTCTTACATCACTTTAAGATGGGAATCTTGTATAACCTTTGTTTACTAACTTTGGAGTTATTTGTTATGGCAGGAGTCAAAAGTTACTTTAAAATCCTGTAAATAATGTGAAAAAAATTCCAGAGGTGTTAGAAGCATATGAACAGAAGACTTTAAATCTTTCTGTGCAAATTATTCCTTTTATGTGTGGGATAGTTGAAGCCTGGTGATTAGATTTTATCCCAATTCCTATGGGCAATGATATAAATATATCATACTCTAAACTTTGATATTTTCCATATGTTAAATGCCTTCCCTTGTCAGAATGCCACCACCTCAAAAAAATTCACTGAAAATAATTATTTTTACCTGAGCATTTCCAATACATTACATAGTGATTGTAAAACTCTCTTCAGAAAATAATTATTTAAACTTATTTGAGAATGTAGCCTATTGTACAGAATTTCCATTGTTCCTAAAATCTTCAAATGGTAGTATAAAAAAAAGTTAATTGTTAAAATTGCCTAAAGCTTTCAGCTTCTTGGATTAGACACATTCCTATTTATTCTTTTTTTTTATTTTCTATATTCTTTGTTTATATTCCAAATGCTTTCCCCTTTCCTGGTTCCCACCTCTCCATAAGTCCCATAAGCTCTCTTCCCTCTGCCCATTCTCCAATCACCCCCTCCCATTTTTCTGTCCTGGTACTCCCCTACAATGCTGTATCAAGGTCCAGGGACCTCTCCTTTCTTCTTCTTGGGAATCGTTGGATATATTAATTGTGTCTTGAGTATTCAGAGCATCTGGGCTAATTAATATCCACTTATCAGTGACGCGTTCCATGTGTATTCATTTGTGGTTGGGTTACCTCACTTAGGATGATATTTTCCAGTTCCAACCATTTGCCTAAAAATTTCATGAAATCATTGTTTTTAATTGCTGAGTAGTATTCCATTGTGTAAATATACCACATTTTCTATATCCATTCCTCCATTGAGGGACATCTGGGTTCTTTCCAGCTTCTGGCTATTATAAATAAGGCTGCTGTGAACCTAGTGGAGCATGTGTTGTTATTACATGCCAGGGAATCCTCTGGGTATATGCCCAGGAGTGGTATAGCAGGATCCTCTGGAAGTGACGTGTCCAGTTTTCTGAGAAACTGCCAGACTGATTTCCAGAGTGGTTGTACCAGTTTGCAATCTCACCAGCAGTGGAGGAGTGTTCCTCTTTCTCCACATCCTTGCCAACACTCGCTGTCTCCTGAATTTTTAATCTTAGCCATTCTGACTGGTGTGAAGTGAAATCTCAGGGTTGTTTTGATTTACATTTCCCTACTGATTAAAAATGTTGAACATTTCTTAAGGTGCTTCTCAGCCATTTGAAGTTCTTCAGGTGAAAATTCTTTGTTTAGCTCTGTACCCCACTTTTTAATAGGGTTATTTGGCTCTCTGTAGTGTGTCTACCTTCTTGAGTTCTTTGTATATATTGGATATTAGCCCTCTGTGGGATGTAGGGTTTGTGAAGTCCCAATTTGTTGGTTGCTGTTTTGTCCTTTTGACAGTGTCCTTTGCCTTACAGAAACTTTGTAATTTTATGAGGTTCCAATTTCAATTCTTGATTTTAGAGAATAAGCTATTGGTGTTCTGTTCAGGAACTTTTCCCCTGTGCCCATGTCCTCAGGGGACTTCCCCAGTTTCTTTTCCACTAGTTTCAGTGTGTCTGGTTTTATGTGGAAGTCCTTGATCCACTTGGAGTAGAGCTTAGTTCAAGGAGATAAGAAGGGATCAATTTGCATCCTTCTGCATGCTGACTTCCAGTTGAACCAGCACCATTTGCTGAAAAGCCTATTTATTCTTTTGAAGCTAAGGTCTATTCCTTTTGGAAAACTGTGAAAGATTGGCCAAGTTACCTCTTCTGATGACTGAAAGAGAAAACCAGGGAGCTGAAAGCAGATGGCCATTTCATTTGTTGCCCCCTTCCTGGTCTCCCACAAACCCTCACCTCATTTTTCCCCTCTTCTTTCCCCCTAACCACCTACTCATTCCTGCCTCACCCCCCCCCCCAATTCTTTTTTTTTACTTTTTTTTAGATTTGGTTTTTTCAAGATAGGTTTCAAGATACAGGTTTCTCTGTATAACCCTGGCTGTACTGGAGCTCACTCCATAGACCAGGCTGGCCTCGAACTCAGAAATCTGCCTACCTCTGCCTCCCAGAGTGCTGGGATTACAGGCATGCGCCACCACCGCCTGGCTCCTGCCTCACCCTTTAGCATCCTCCTACTTTGGACCAACAAGTCTCCATAAGACCAAACTCCTCCCCTCCCACTAATGCCAGATAAGGCAATCCTCTGCTACATATGTAGCAGGAGGCACGGAACTGCCCATGTATACTCTTTGGTTGGTGGTTTAGTCTCTGGGAGCTCTGGGTGGCCAGGTTAGTTGATATTTGATATTTTTGTTCTTCCTATGGGGTTGCAATCCCCTTCAGCTTCTCCAGTCCTTCATCTAACTCTTTTTTTTTTAAAAACCAGTGTCATTTTATTTTTTGTAGAAAGTTGCAGCAATACATGGTAAAGCAGAATATTCTCCCAAAAACCTCTAATTGCTAGAAAAGAGGAAAAACCCACAATCTGCAATATCCCAAGGATACAGAGAAAAGCACTCTGATCAAGAGGCACAGACAAATAGTTCTATCTTGTGAAGTACACGTGGAAATGTTGAGAAAAATATCTGCATATGAAGTTCTGTAGAAATTCCCAACTGAGCACACACAGTTCTGCTGTCTATTCCAAGTCTGTCGAACCTGTGTTGCTCCTTCACATCTGTGTTCTTAAATATGCACATCTCACACTCTCAGAGCTCTTCCAGGACAGATCAAACCCTATTTTCTTTCTCTTTTTTTTTTATTCGATATAATTTATTTACATTTCAAATGATTTCCCCTTTTCTAGCCCCCCCACTCCCCGAAAGTCCCGTAAGCCCCCTTCTCTTCCCCTGTCCTCCCTCCCACCCCTTCCCACTTCCCCGTTCTGATTTTGCCGAATACTGTTTCACTGAGTCTTTCCAGAACCAGGGGCCACTCCTCCTTTCTTCTTGTATCTCATTTGATGTGTGGATCCTTCATCTAACTCTTATAGTGGGATCTCTGGGCTCAGTACAATGGTTAGCTGTGAACATCTGCTTCTGTCTTAGATGCTGGCAGAGCCTCTCAGAAGGCAGCCATGCCAGGCTCCTGTTTACAAACATATCTTGGCATCAGCAATAGTATCGGGGTTTGGTGCCTGTGGATGGGATGGATCCCAAGGTGGGGTGGATTCTGGATGGCCTGTCCTTTAATCTCTGCTTTATTTTTTTGTGTGTGTATGTCTTTGCTTCCTTTAGAAAGGAACAATTCTGGGTTAATTTTTTTAAATGGATAGAGAGCCCCATCCCTCAACTGGGGGGTCGTGTGTATCCACTGGAGGTGGTCTCTTCAGGTTTTTGGCCAATGTCATTCCCATTGGCTCTTGGGAGCCTCTTGGATCCCTGACATCTGAGACTTTCTAGTGGTTCTCTCCTGCATGCCCTCTGTTACATATTTCTATTCATTATTCTGACCTTCTGGACTTCTTTCCTGTCTTTTCCCATAACAGATCCTGCACCCCCTTTTTACATCCCTCTCCACTCTTCCTCCCAGGTTCCTCCCTCTGTCTGCCTCTTGTGATTATTTATTTCCCCATCTAAGAGGGACCGTAGCAACCACACTTAGGCCTTCCCTCTTGTTAAACTTCATATGGTCTATGAGTCATATTGTGGATATTCTGAGCTTTTCGGTAATAACCACTCATCAGAGAGTGCATACCATGCATGTGCTTTGGGTCTGGTTACCTCACAGAGTATGTTTTCTAGTTCCATCAATTTACCTGCAAAATTGTGAAGTTGTCATGTTTTAATAGCTGAAAAGTATATCCCATTATGTAAATGTACCACATTTTTCTGTATCTATTCTTCTGTTGAGATGCATCTGGGTTGTTTCCAGTTTCTGGCTATTATAAATAGGGCTGCTATGAACATAATAGAGCATGTATTATTGTAATATGGTGGAACAACTTTTGGGTATATGCCCAGGAGTGGTATAGCTGGGTCTTCAGGTAGAACTATTTCCAATTTTCTGAGGAATCAGCAGATTGATTTCCAAAGTGGTTGTAACTGCTTGCAATCTCACCAACAATGGAGGAATGTTAGCCTTTCTCCACATCCACATCAGCATCTGCTGTCACCTGAGTTTTTGATCTTAGCCATTCTGACTGCTGTGAGGTAGAATCTCAGGGTTGTTTTGATTTGCATTTCCCCAAAGATTAAGCATGTTAAACATTTCTTTAGGTGCCTCTCTGCCATAGGAGATCCTCAGCTGAGAATTCCTTGTGTATCTCTGTACCCCATTTTAGGTTGGATTATTTGGTTTTCTGGAGTTTACCATCTTGAGTTCTTTGTATATTTCAGATATTAGCCCTCTATCAGATGTCAGGTTGGTAAAGATCTTTTCTCAATCTGTAGGCTGCTGTTTTGTCCTATTAGCAGTGTCCTTTGACTTACAAACCTTTTCAGTTTCTTGAGGTCCCATTTGTCAGTTGTTTATCTTCGAGTCTGACCCATTTGTGTTCTGATCAATAAATTTTCCCTTGTGCCGATATGTTCAAAGTTATGTCCCACTTTCTCTTCCATTAGATTCAGCAAATCTGGTTTAATATGGAGGTGCTTGATCCACTTTGCTTTGAGCTTTGCACAAGGAGGTAAAAATGGTTCAATTTGGTTTCTTCTCCATGCAGACCAACTGTTTAACCAGCACCATTTGTAAAAATGCGTTCTTTGTTTTTTTTTTTTTTCCATTGTATGGTTTTGGCTTCTTTGTCAAAGATCAAGTGACCATAAGTGTGTGGGTTTATTTCCGGGTCTTTAATTCTATTGATGCACCTGTCTGTCTCTGTACCAATGCCATGTAGTTTTTCATCATTATTCCTCTGTAGTACAGCATTATGTCAGGGAACTTTCTGCAGAAGTACTTTTATTGTTGAGAATGGTTTTCTTTATTCTGTTTTTGTTGTTGTTTTTCCATATGAAGTTGAGAATTGCTCTTTCTCTCTTGGTGAAAAATTGAGTTGTAATTTTGCTGGTGATTGCATTGAACATGCAGATTACTTTTAGTAAGATGGCCATTTTCACTATGTTAATTCTACAGATCAATGAGCATGTGGGTTGGACATCATCCCAGGTTCTTCCCATCATTCCAGGTTCTTCAGTCTCTTTCTTCATTGACTTGACATTCTTTTCATTCAAGTCTTTTACTTGCTTAGTTAGATTTATACCAAGACATTTTATATTATTTGTGACTATTGTGAAGGGCATTGTTTCCCTAATTTCTTTCTCAGTCAGCCAATTTATCATTTGTGTAGTGGAAGCCTACTGATTTGTTTGAGTAAATACTATATCCAGCCATTTTGCTGTAGTTGTTTATCAGATGCAGCAGTTCTCTCGTAGAAATTTTGGGGGGGGGGTTTGCTTAAATATACTATCATATCATCCACAAATAGTGGTAGTTTTGTTGATTATTTGTATAGTTCTTTTTGTTTCTAATTAGTTGACTTCAGCTCTGAGTTTGACTATTTCCTGTCTTGTACTCTTCTTTGAGTGTGTTTGCTTCTTTTTGTTCTAGAGCTTTCAGATGTAGTGTAAAGTTGCTAGTGTAGAATCTCTCCAATTTCATTATTAATGCATTTAGTGCTAGGAATTTTCCTCTTAGCACTGCTTTCATTGTGTCCCATAAATTTAGGTATGCTGCGGCTTCATTTTTGTTAAATTCTAGAAAGTCTTTATTTTCTTTCTCTATTTCTTCCCTGACCAAATTTTCATTGAGTAGAGAGTTGTTCAGGTTCCATGAGTATGTGGGGACTTTCTGCTTCTGTTATTACTGAAGATCAGCCTTAATCTGTGGTGATTTGGTAGAATACATGGGATTATTTAAATCTTTTTATATATGTTCAGGTTTTTTTGTGTTTGATTGTACAGTCGAATTTGGAGGTGAATTGAGATGCTGAGAAGAAGATATATTCTTTTATTTTGTGGTGAAATGTTCTCTAGTTACATGTTAAATCCATTTGGTTCATAACTTCTGTTAGTTTCACATTATCTCTGTTTAGTTTCCATTTCCATGATATGCGCATTGGTGAGAGTGGGATGTTGAAGCCTCTATTATTATTGTATGAGGTTCAATATGTGTTTAGGGATTTAGTAATGTTTCTTTTACAAATGTTGGTACCATTACATTTGGGGTAAAGATATTCATCTTGGTGGATCTTTTATTTGATGTATATGAAGTATCATTCTTCAACTCTTTTGATAATTTTTTCATGGAAGACAATTTTACTGGATATCAGAATGGCTGTTCCAGCTTGGGAATATTTGCTTGGAATTTTTTTCTAGCCTTTTATTCTGAGGTAGTGTGTGTCTTTGTCACTGAGGCATGTTTCCTGTATGCAGCAATTCTGGATCCTATTTATGTATCCAGTCTCTTAGCTTATGTCTTTTTATTGGGGAATTGAGTACATTGATGTTGAGAGATATTAAAGACCAATGATTGTTGATTTCTGTTTTCTTTTTTGTTGCTTTTTTTGTTAGAGATGGTATTATGTTTTTGTGGTTCTCTTCTTTTGGGTTTGTTGTGAGCCTATTAATTTCTTGGTTTTCCTTGGGTGCAGTTTCCTTATATTGGAGTTTTCCTTTTATTATTCTCTGTGGGGATAGATTAATGGAAAGATGTTGTTTAAATGTGGTTTCTCCATCTATGGTTATTAAGAGTTTTTTCTGGGTGTATTAGCCTCAGCTGGGATTTGTTTTCTCTTAGGGTTTTCATGACATCTCTCTAAGATCATCTGGATTTTAGAGTCTCTGCTGAGAAGTATGGTATAATTCTGATAGGTCTGCCTTTATATATTACTTGGCCATTTTCCTTTACTGTTTTTAATATTTTTCTTTGTTCTGTGTATTTAGAGTTTTGATTATTATGTGACTAGAGTAATTTCTTTTATGATCAAATATATTATATGTTCTGATGGTTTCTTATATATTTATGACAATCTCTTTCTTTAGGCCTGGAGGTACAGACAGATAGATGCGTCTAATGCAGGGTAAATAGGCTCTTAGTCTTCTGGGTTCCATGGAGGTCCCAATTAGTTCAGTTATTAGAAGTGAGGAGGTCTCACTTGTGAGCCTGGTTATGACAGACATCTTTGGAGTCAAGCTCTGGGTGCAGAAGGTAGTCTGGAGCACTGAATCTGCCCCAGGCATAGTTTCAGACCAGAAGTAAGATGTGTCTCTGTTAGCCTGGTTATGACAGACTTCCCTTGAGTTAGGCTGTCTCTGGGTGTGGGATGGCTTCAAATTTCTTTATTGAGCAATATTAATATTATATATTCTCATATCCATGTCACAGATTTATCTTTATATAAACTTAATTTAAAAAAACAAAAAACAAAAAACAAAAAAAATGATGCAGCATTATAGGGGAATGCCAGGACAGAGGAGTGGGAGGGGGTTGATTTGGGAACTGGTGGATGGAAGAGGACTTATGGGACTTAGGGGGAGGGGGAAACCAGGAAAGGGAAAATTATTTAGAATGTAAACAAAGAATATAGAAAATAAAATTAAAAACCTTAATTTTAACCCCAATATAAAAATTTATGATCATTTTATAAAGAATTATTGGATTATTGATCATGTCTTTGTTACAACTACTCATCACTCAGGCTTTCTTCTACTTTTAAACAGTTTTCATATCAGGGGTAGAGTAATACTTCAGGGGCTAAAAGTTCATATTGTTCTTTCAGGTGACTCATGTTTCATTGCCATCACCCACATGGTGGGATAAAACTACCTATACGTCTAGCTCTAGAGGTATCAGAATTATGTTTACGATGCAGAACATACCTTTATCACCACTAATAGACATTTAATGCTTACTTTTTGTATATAGTCTAAGATTCCTTCAGCAATGAGGTAAATTGTTTTAAATATACTATAGAAATCTTCCTACTCCATAAACACAAAGGTGAAAAAAATAATCAATGGACAATATTATAAATGTGTAATAGAGTTTTTCTTATATTCTGTAATCTATCTACCTTCTGTTGCAATGCCTAGTATATTTGGTATTAAAGGCATATTTTTAAATTATTTTTTTGTTCTGTGACTAAATTCTTGTAATCATTTCTATCTTGTAATATGTTATTTGGAAAACCTTAGTCTACATACCTAGGACCTCAATAGTAATACCTGGCCCTGTGTGCAATATTGCCTCCTATTATCTTACAAATGATAGTTGTGCTTCAAGTCAAAACTTCCTAAACTGCAAAATAAATTCAAGTAAATAAAGATAGTTAGAAAACACTCTGGAATGTAAGAAGTAACGAGCATATGACAATTTGTGCTTAGAGAAATGAATTTAAAGATCTAGAGATCTGGGCAAACATGATTAATTTATATACAGTCAACAGGCTTAATTGCTTTGGAGTTGGAATCAAGTGTCGTGAAATGGTTTCAAATAATAAAATAGCATCTGACTCAAGAGGTAGTGATTCTTTGGCTACAGGTATGTCAATTTTACCAGAAGCTAGAGTGATATTGAAAGAGGAAAACTCATTTGTGACAATGTTGCCACCAGATTTTCCATGGGCAAGAGTGAGGTATTTTTTCTTGATAAATAATTGATGTACAAGTGAAGTAGAAATTTCTGGTTTCTTTGGAGACTCAGTTGTGTCACATAACTTTTTTCTGGAAACTATCTTATAGGAGGTTGTTTGTGCTGAGGAAGACATGCTTTGATGAGAAAAGATGTGATGTTTTTTGAAAGCTGCCTGGAAAGGGGGCATGTGATTTTCTTAGTGCACTAGCTTGAGAGAACATGTGATGTTTGGAAAGGATATAAATAAAACCCAATAGACTGTGGATGATACTGTGTGGTGTTGGTTTGGTTTGCCACTCTTTGCTGGTCATTGTTTTTTGTGACTTTGTAGAAAGAAACACATCAAATAACTTCAAGTGTTGTTTCCACAGTTTGTTGCCACTTCAGCCTACTCATGCCAATAGGCAGAGCTTCCTGGTTTCTTCTGGATTGAACTGGGCCTGCTGATTCACGGATCGTGTTTGAGGGTGGATTTGGATGCCACTGCTGATTTGTATGTACTGAACTGCTGATATTCTGAAAACTCAGATTGGATTTGCCCCAAAGGACTAATTCTAAGCAGATCTACATCCTTCTTTGCCATATTAACCTTTCTTCCCACTACTCCCGGTAGATGGTGGGCTAGAAGGGAACTTAAAGCATTTAGGTACCCTTATAAACTAGGTTTTGAAAAATATAAGTTTATATGCAAGAGTCCAGCTATCTGTGGCTCTTTATCCTGGATACTACAAGCTTGAGGATAAAGGCCTTATACTTGAAAAACATGGCATTCTTCCCCATGGCCTCTGCTCCAGTTCCTGGAATGTTAACCTGGAAAGATGAAATAGGTGAAAAAAATCTTTCCCTGTTACCATTGCTTTTGATCTTGGTCTTTATCACAGCAATAGAAACTATAACTAAAACACCTGTTTTGGCTTAATTAGATTTCTGTTTCTTGAAGAAATCTGTGGCCATGGTACTGGTAAACTAATACAGAAAAATTTTTAAAAATGAGCATATGTTGCAGTGATTAATATATAAAACATTCATATTTTTCACTAAAGGGGTTTCCTGTGGAGATTTAAAATATTAGAAACGATTTGAATGCTTTGGGGAAGAAAGATTAATAGCAATTAACAATTTAATAGATACGGGGTTATAAAAGGGCAAAGGGTGAATGATATTTTCCTAGTTCATCCATGAATAGAATCTTTCTCAGGTATGTGAAATGGGTAGTAAAGAAAGGCTAGACTGGGTATGCTTTCATAAGATTTTTTTCCAATTGAATAAGGGTCCTTTTGTTCTATTGTGATAGGCCTAAGTCAGTTCCCTTATTGCCAACTCTAGCCTTAAAATGGCAAAAGCTTTCCATAGTGTAAAACCCATAGACTAAGGTAGCTCTTAGGTAGGAGTGTGAGAAATCCCATCTTTTTTACTGACATTTGTGGTAGTTTGAATAGATATATTTCCCCATAAGCTCATGTGTTTGAATGCTTGGCATATAGGGAGTGTACTATTAGAAAGAATGGGATTGTTGGAGTAGCTGTGGCCTTGTGGGAGGTAGAGTGTCAGTGTGTGGTGGGTTTTGAATTCTATCATACTCAAGACATGTCCAGTGTGATGCACACTCTCCTTCTGCTGCCTGCAGATCAAATTGTAGAACTCTCAACTCCACCAGTTCTATGTCTGCCTACATCCTGTCATGCAGATAATTACATAGACTTTTGAACCATAAGCCAGCCCCAATGAAATGTTTTCCATTAGAAGAGTTACCATGGTCACTGTGCCTCTTCACAGTAGTAAAATCCAAACTAAGGTGACTTTATTTAATTACTTCTGATGTCTTTATAGAATATTTCCAGTGACCAGAATGTAGAGCCTGATCAATCTTGGCTTTTCCCAGCCCTTTGTTTTCTACAACCTCAGATCTTTGTTTTGCTGGATTTCTTCCTCAGTCCTTGTAAACTCATTTCTCTGTAGGCTATTTGAAGTTTCTTTTCCTAGAGTCTCCCTGAAATCTTTCCAAATTTTGGCTGCTGCTTTGCTCTGCCTAGGACTCCATATTATCAGTTTTGTAGACTTTACTACTGGCAAAGACGAGAGTAAAATAATATCTTTCAAGCCAGGCTTATTGTCTAGGCATTATACTGTGTTTATTTTCTTGTATTTTTGTTGATTCAATGTACTATAGCTTTTCTTATATCTTTCAGATTAATCTATAATAATTGATTTATAGATAATGGCTTTTTGTTTTTAATAAATAGAGCTCATCCTTCAGAACTCCACTTACATGTTATATTGCTTACTAGACATAGTTCTCTCACCTTCACTATGTGCATAGTGTACACACAAACCTATACTCAAATGCAGATAAAGTCAGTGGTGGTACACACCTTTAATCTCAGCACTTGGGAAGCAGAGGCAGGCAGATTTCTGAGTTTGAGGCTAGCCTGGTCTACAGAATGAGTTCCAGGACAGGTTTATGCAAAGAAACCCTGTCTTGAAATAAAAAAAAAACCAAAAAAACAAAAAACAAAAATCAGAGAGGGATGGCTGTTAACTCACTTATGTCACAGTACTATTCCTACTATCTAATAATTTAAAGATGTAAGTATACTTGTGTTTAACACCAGCTGTCCACAAGCTATAAACATGTTAAGTTCTTGTTGTTTCACTTACAATCCAGACTTCTTATGATCTAGAACATATTTCTGTGTGAACAAACAAAATGGTATATTTTAAGTAATAAACAGATAAGTATACAAGGAGGAAGATGGATAAAAAGAGAAAAGATAGTACATTTTAATATATATTACATATATGGAGGATTGTGTAAGGGAACTGTGAAAATAAAATCACCCAACAGAAGGTGCAATCTTTCATTTTGGCTACTTTTTTTGGGTTCTTTGTTCTAGAACCCTTCTCCTCTTCAATCCCTTCCAACCTCTTAACACTAGGTAGGCAAGAAAGAAGGTTAGAAGGGAAAGTGAGTAAAAATCTCTTTATGCTACTCCCTGATGATTTGGGTCATCCAGTTCCTAGGAACAAGTACAGTCTTCATTGTTAGGATATTTCCAGCCAGCAATGCAGCAAACCAGCAATTCAGCAAAAGCAGCAAAAGAGCAAAAACAGTAGAAGACATCAGGAGCAGTAGGGGCCAGCAGCAGCACAGGCAGCAGCGAGAGGAGAATCAGGCACTGCCTCTCTTGGAGCTCTAGCCTATTTATTCCCTCTCAAGAATCCCCAGAATTCCAAATGTCATCTATTTTCAGCTGGTAGAATCATGCCCCTGCCAGAGCATGAGACAAACCAGTTAGCTGCTATGCACAACCTGAAGCACTCCTATATCACACACCTGAGATTAACAAAATATATTCATATGACAACTATTTTTTAATGAAACTAAAATTCTCACTACTTTTCCCCCATTTTTATTTTAAGCAACTTTTGCACTGCATTTAGTAAGAAAATTTAAACAGATATATTATCAATGATCTACACATATTTCACATTAGAGGTCAAGGTTTTTCTGCTAAGTCATAATATGTGTAAGTTTTGATGGAATCCATATCTTTTCTCTAAAGAAACAAAAACAAAACCATGTCTCCAACACAAAATTACTGCGGGCTCCCAAACTGATGTTAGTGCATCCTTATAGTACATATGCTGATTTAATTCCACATTTCTGTATAACCCAGCATCTCTTGTTTGTTTTTAATACTTCCATTAACATTGAGAAAATTTAAAGATAAAGCATTTCTTAATCTATCCCTGGTGTTCTTTACTTTTCCTTTTTTTTTTTTAACAATTGATGTTCATTTTATTTTCTTTCTTTCTTTTTTAATTGATATATTTTTTTATTTACATTTCAAATAATTTCCCCTATTCTGGGACCCCACTCCCCGCAAGTCCCATAAGCCCTCTTCCCTCCCCCTGTTCCTCCATCTACCCCTTCCCGCTTCCCTGTTCTGGAATTTCCCTATACTCTTGCACAGAGTCTTTCCAGAACCAGGGGCCACTCCTCCATTCTTTTTGGACATCATTTAATATGTGGATTATGTCTTGGGTATTCAAAATTTCTAGGCTAATATCCACTTATCAGTGAGTGCATACCATGATTGATCTTTTGAGACTGGGTTACCTCACTTAGTATGATGTTCTCCAGCTCCATCCATTTGTCTAAGAATTTCGTGAATCCATTGTTTCTAATGGCTGAATAGTACTCCATTGTGTAAATATACCACATTTTTTTGTATCCATTCCTCTGTTGAAGGACACCTGGGTTGTTTCCAGCTTCTGGCTACTACAAATAGGGCTGCTATGAACATAGTGGAGCATGTGTCCTTATTGCATGCTGAAGAATCCTCTGGGTATATGCCCAGGAGTGGTATAACAGGGCCCTCAAGAAGTCATACCCAGATTTCTGAGGAACAGCCAGACTGATTTCCAAAGTGGTTGCACCATCTTGTAATCCACCAGCAGTGGAGGAGTGTTCCTCTTTCTCCACATCCTCGCCAACACCTGCTGTCTCCTGAGTTTTTGACCTTAGCCATTCTGACTGGTGTGAGGTGAAATCTCAGGGTTGTTTTGATTTGAATTTCCCTAATGATTAATGATGTTGAACATTTTGTAAGGTGTTTCTCAGCCCTCCAGAGTTCTTCATGTGAAAATTCTTTGTTTAGCTCCGTACCCCACTTTTTTAATGGGGTTATTTGGTTCTCTGGGTTCTACCTTCTTGAGTTCTTTGTATATATTAGATATTAGCCCTCTGTCAGATTTAGGATTGGTGAAGATCCTGTCTCAATCTGTTGCTTGATGTTTTGTCCTTTTGACAGTGTCCTTTGTCTTACAGAAACTTTGTAGTTTTATGAGGTCCCATTTGTCAATTCTTTATCTTAGAGCATAAGCTATTGGTGTTCTATTCAGGAACTTCTCCCCTGTGCCCATGTCCTCAAGGGTCTTCCCCAGTTTCTTTTCGATTAGTTTCAGTGTGTCAGGTTTTATGTGGAGGTCCTTGATCCATTTGGAGTTGAGCTTAGTACAAGGAGATAAGAATGGATCAATTCGCATTCTTCTGCATGCTGACCTCCAATTGAACCAGCACCATTTGTTGAAAAGACTATCTTTTTCCACTGGATGCTTTCAGCTCCTTTGTCAAAAATCAAGTGACCATAGGTGTGTTGGTTCATTTCTGGGTCTTTCCATTTTCTGAGATCTTCTTTGATTTTCTTTTTCAGAGATCTGAAGTTCTTGTCATATAGGTCTTTCACTTGTTTGGTTAGAGTCACCCCAAGATACTTTATGCTGTTTGTAGCTATATTGAAGGGAGTCATTTTCCTAATTTCTTACTCAGTCTGCTTGTCCTTTGAATATATAAAGGCTACTGATTTGCTTGCATTGATTTTGTAGCCAGCCACTTTGCTGAAGTTGTTTATCAGCTGCAGGAGTTCTCTAGTAGAGTTTTTAGGGTCACTAAAGTATACTATCATATCATCTGCAAATAGTGATAGTTTGACTTCTTCCTTTCCAATTTGTTTCGCTTTGACTTCGCCAGACTAACCAAAGGGCACAGAGAAAGTTTCCAAATTAACAGAATTAGAAATGAAAACGGAGATATTACAACAGAAACGAAGGAAATTAAAAAATCATCAGATCCTACTACAAAAACCTGTACTCAACACAACTGGAGAATCTGGAGGAAATGGACATTTTCTTAGACAGATACCAATTACCAAAATTAAGCCAGGATCAAATAGACCATCTAAACAGACCCATAACCCCTAAAGAAATAGAAGGGGTCATAGATAGGCTTCCAACCAAAAAAAGCACAGGACCAGATGGTTTCAGTGCAGAATTCTATCAGACCTTCAAAGAAGACTTAACACTAATACTCTTCAAACTTTTCCACCAAATAGAAACAGAAGGAACACTACCCAACTCCTTCTTCGAAGCCACTATTACGCTGATACCAAAACCACACAAAGATCCAACTAAGAAAGAGAATTTCAGGCCAATTTCCCTTATGAATATCGATGCAAAAATACTAAATAAAATTCTTGCCCACTGAATCCAAGAACACATCAAAATGATCAACCACCATGATCAAGTAGGCTTCATCCCAGGGATGCAGGGATGGTTCAATATAAGGAAATCCATCAATGCAATCCACTACATAAACAAACTCAAAGAAAAAAAAACCACATGATCATTTCATTAGATGCTGAAAAAATTGACAAAATGCAGCATCCTTTCATGCTAAAAGTCTTGGAAAGGCCCGGAATTCAAGGTCCATTTCTAAACATAGTAAAAGCAATATACAGCAAACCGGTAGCCAACATCAAACTAAATGGAGAGAAACTTGAAGCAATCCCACTAAAATCAGGGACTAGACAAGTCTGCCCCCTCTCTCCATATCTTTTCAATATAGTTCTTGAAGTCCTAGCTAGAGCAATTAGACAACATAAGGAAGTCAAAGGGATACTTTTCCTTTTTTTATTCGATATATTCTTTATTTACATTTCAAACGATTTCCCCTTTCCTGAATCCCCCCTCCCTGAAAGTCTCATAAGCCCTCTTCCCTCTCCCTTTTCCCTCATCCACCCTTCCCACTTCCCTGTCCTGGTATTCCCCTACACTGCTGCACTGAGCCATTCCAGGACCAGGCGCCACTCCTTCCTTCTTCTTGGGCATCATTTGATTTGTGAATTGTGCCTTGGGTATTCCAAGCTTTTAGGCTAATATTCTCACTTATCAGTGACTCTATACCATGAGTGTTCTTTTGTGATTGGGTTACCACACTTAGGATTATCTTCTCCAGTTCCATCCATTTGTCTAAGAATTTCATGAATACATTGTTTTTAATGGCTGAATTGTACTCCATTGTGTATATACCACATTATCTGTATCCTTTCCTCTGTTGAGGGACATCTGGGTTCTTCCTTTTTTATATAAGCATTTATTTTAAAGTATTAATACATTTTTTCTATAACTGCTTTTCCTTTAGGCTTTTGTGTTATACTTTATATTATAATGTACAAATAATTACACCGCATTACTGAAGATATATGCAGGGGTATTTATTATCAGTTGTAATTTTTCAGGTATCCCTACAATTACCATTATTTTCAGTAAATGAGTTGTTATAGAATTGCATTTTTCAGAACTCAAAAGAGTTTCCTATTGAAACCCCAAATATGTATCAATGGTTGGTATACACACTTTAGTTTTACAAATTCTTTGGTCTTCCAAATTTCCAAATAAACCATATCCACCTGCCAGATTTCACTTCTTTTGTTACCCCTAGGATTACTTCTGGTGTATAGCAGAGTTTGATTATATCAAGGAAAGTAGGGTATTTTCTTATAATTTTCTTAGCTTGTTGCCAAGTGGTAGAAAATTTTTCATGAATTTTAGAGCCTTTTAACACATTGCCTATTAATAATTGATCAGTTTCTTAATATCCTATTGCCAATGGACCTGGCAAACCTGTATGAGATTGTATATAGCTGGAATATAATGGATAGTTTCTATTTCTGATTACCTACTTATTCTAAACCATGAGCAGCAAATTAAGCAGTTTCTTTATGTAAAGCAACCCTTTCTGTATAGAGTTCATAATTTTAAAAAGAGATGTAGGAAAATTTTACCATATTATATACAACTCTGATTTTTAAACTGAAGTATATGGGCTTTTTATTACTCTGTTTTATCTGATTTACAGCCTGTCACTTCCATTCTGTTTGTATCAGTAGAATGTAGGTGTTTCATGAATTGGTGTTCCCTTACAATATGTGGGAGATTACAATTATTTCTTTTTATAAACTGAAGATGCTTGGATTTAGAATATCTGTTGTTAATTGTTCCTAAATCGTTCCTATAAGCACGCTGCAAGTCTTCATTGATAACACCTAACGACATAATTTCAGCATTAGGAAAATGCTCTACAATTTTGGCCAAGTCTATTCTCAACAATTGATGTAGTCTTATTTTAGTTTTTGGGATTCATTTAGAAAACTTTTAAAAATTGTAATTCTTTAATTTTTTACTTTATGTGGTAAGAGGAGAAAGAGTTGAAGAAAAAATAACCAAAGTATAACTAAGTTTGTGACTTATTTGAGCCACATATGCATCACATCTTGCAGTCTCTGTTCTACCAGAGTTAGTTCTCTGCTTCAGATGCTAACCATCTTGGACGGTTTAAGTCCAAATCTACTTCTGAAATTGAAAATGCATACTTAACTCATGAGTAGTAAGTCCAATATATAGGCTTTAGTCAATTAATTGCTCCCATTAAGTTTTGAAAATCATTACGAATTTGCAAATAATAAATTCAGATCTGTACATTTCTATGGTTGTATTTTTTGTTGACTTATTTTATAATCCGAATAGTTAGTAGAGTCTCCTCTCTATGTATTTCAGGAGCAATCTGTGACCTTGAGCATAATAGTAATCTTTTATGTTTCTTTAAATATTTTCTCTAATGTATCTGCATCAGAATCAGCCAACAAAATATCATCCATGAGATGATGAATAATATATTGAAGAAAACTGCCTACAAGTTATTTTTAGTTGTTGTTGCACAAAATATTGACATAAAGTTGGACTATTCAACATTCCACATGGAAGAACTTCCCAATGTTATCTTTTTTTAATGGAGTACTTTAATTGTAAGTAGATGCCAAGAGACCAAAGGACCATAATACCAGTGGTTAGTTTTTAACATTGAACTTTTGGGGATATGGCAAAAGGGGATGGGGCAACTCTCCAGCAGCACTAACTTCAGTAGCATTCATGAGATCACAATACTTAGTTGCTGTATTTCTGCTGGCTTGTTATCTTCTAGGTGGCCAGAGAGAAACTGCTTATAATTTTTGTTACAGGTTTTTGAGCTGACTGGCCCCCATTTTATTTCCAGAGAGCAAGAGAGTAATTGTATGTCCCTCTTGGAGCTGCACTCATCCAATGACAGCCCTTTCTGTAGAACCTGAAAACCCTAGGAAGCCTGGGTATTCTTTCTGAGAATCCATTGCCACAAGAAGTAGATTTTTTTTCTTCTCTGTCAAAATGTACCATATTACTCAGCCACTGTATTGGACATTTTGAGATCTGGGGCTTTTAGTGGCTTAATTGCAATTTCTCTGTAAATGGCCAAATTCACCACCCTTAAAGCAGCAAGCATTTTGACATCTGAGACCTCTAGCTATAATGCTACTTATGATATATGCATTATGCTTATGAGAGCCAATGTGTCCCTTAGCCACCCATGCACTGGCATTGCTTGTACCTTTAACAGTCTAATAACACATTTACATTTGATAATCCCATTCTCAAATGCCACTGTCTCTATTAACACTTATTTGGCACCAGGGTCTGGAATGGTTTTGTTTATAGCTAAAACCAATCTTTGCAAGAAATCTCTGAAATCTTCCCTGGAATCTTGTACAATCTTAGTGAATGAGGTGGAGCTTTTTTCAGGACCCTCACAGTTGTCCCAAGCTCTTAAAACTGCCAAGGGACATTGTCCTATAATAGTCATCAAATAGAAACTGTCCATGTAGGTCAGAATATCATCCTTTACCAAGCAATTGATCCTTAATAATGTTCATTCCCTTGTTCTATTTTGTTTTCTATTTTGTTCTATTCTCAACTTCCACCCTTCTCCATGATAAGCCTTGTAACTTCTGAACTGCCTCTGGCACAGCAGTTATTAAACATTTCTAGTCTTGGGGAATAATTCTATTTTGGAAAGCCCAGTTACTTAATATTTGTTTAGCAAAAGTGGAATGCATTCCATAGGAATTTGCAACCTCTTTTAAATGCCTCAGACCTATCTTATCTACAGGATGCCACATTATTTCATCATAATCATGATCTGCGCCACTGGCAGGGGTGTGCTATACAATCACTGAGAAATCCAATGGCAGTGTTTTAAGCTCAGGACCCTCATCTGGCTGCACAGTTGGCTCAGGATTAATGTTTTTTTTTCTCAAAAAAGAGCCATTTCAGGTTTGCCTGCATGGCCTCCTCCTCCCCTTCCCCTTCCTCTTCCCCATGCCCTCCTCCCCCTCTCCTCACCCTCTCCCTCCTCAACCCTCTCCTCCTCACCCTCCTCCTCCTTCTTCCATCTACTCATCTGCCTCCTTACTTTTCTCATGCATTTCCCAATTGTAAATGTTTCTAGTATTCATATTCATTATTGTACTTCTGTCTTCATTTGTGTTAATATATGTGGTAGAGGAGCGGATGCTTACAAGATTTATTTCTATAATAGTTTTATTTTGACTGACTAGTGCCATATTTAAAGCACTTTGATTAAGACTTACAAATTTATGAATGTTTAAAATATGCAACTTTTCCTTTATTAAAAGACACAAATCTACTCAAGAGTGCTTATTAGTGAACTTTTACTATAGCTCAAAGTTTTAATGAGGAACAGAAATTGGAATATTTTCTCTAACTATAAACTAAATTCAACAAAATACAATACACAACTCACAAACATGAATAATAGCACTTACTTTTAGCTTTCAAATCTGTATGCCCTATGTGAAACGTAGGTGCATGTGTGCTTGTGTTTGTGTGGTGTATTTATTGGTGTGCTTGTAGTAGCATGTTGCTTTATGTAGTCAAAGAATGATTTTAGGTTTCTTCCACTATTACACCCACCTTATATTTCAAGATATTGCAACTTATTGAATCCGACGTATGCTCTTTCACAAAGCTGACTGACCATAAAGCCTCATGACTCTCCTGTTTCTGCTACCTAGCTCTGGAGTTACAGATTTTTATGAGAGAGTTTAAGATAAATTTTGCATAAGGGAATTAAGAATGTCATATAAGAAAAATTGTTTTACTGGATAAATATTAAATTCAAAAATAATTAAAAATTAAAAAGTATTTAATTTCTTTTTTTTCTTTTCTATATTCTTTGTTTACATTCCAAATGATTTTCCTTTTTCCGGTTCCCCCCTCCCTGTAAGTCCTATAAGCCCTCTGCCCATTCCCCAACCAACGTCTTCCCAATTCTCTGTCCTAGCAATCCCCTACAATGCTGCATCAAGCCTTTCCAGGACCAGGGCCCTCTCCTTTCTTCTTCTTGGGAATGATTTGATACGTGAGTTGTGTCTTGGGCATTCAGCGCTTCTGAGCTAATATCCATTTATCAGTGACTGCATTCCATGTGTGTTCTCTTGTGAATGGTTTACCTCACTTAGGATGGTATTTTCCAGTTCCAAACATTTGCCTAAAATTTTCATGAATTTATTGTTTTTAATTGATGAGTAGTATTCCATTGTGTATATATACCACACTTTCTGTGTCCATTCCTCCATTGAGGGACATCTGGGTTCTTTCCAGCTTCTGGCTATTATAAATAGGGCTGCTATGAGCATAGTGGAGCTTGTGTCCTTATTACATGCTGTTGTCCTCTGATGCTACTGGTCTCTACTGCTGCTGGTTCCTACTACTTCTGGTTCTTGCTGCTGCTTTTGCTGTTTTGCTGCTTTTGCTGAATTTCTGGTTTGCTGAATTGTTGATTGAAGATACCCTGACAGTAAAGATTGGACTTGACTATAGGAAACTGATGCCCCTAAAATCAAGATGAAGTGTAAAGAGTTTCTCCTTTAACATTCTTCCTTGCCTATCTAGTATTAGGAGGTTAGAAGGGATTGGGGAGGAGAAAGGTGCTAGTTAAAAGAAGCCAATAAAATAACCCAGACCAACAATTACAAGTAACACTCAACATAGGGTGTAAACTCCTGCCCCTGAGATTAAGAGTCTTGTGAATTACTGAGTGACCAGAGCTAGAAGGCATCTTGACCTGCTCTGGCAACACACACTTTTGGTTTCAAGTTCCCACAGCCTCAGGGCAAAGTGAGGAGGCAGATGGGTAGACAGAAGAAGGTGGAGAAGGAAGAGGAGGAGGATGAAGAGGAAGATGAAACCATACAGGAAATGCTGAAACTGACTGTTTTGAGAGAAAGCATTAATCTTGAGCCACCTGTGCAGCCAGATGAGGGAATGGAAGAATTGAATGTACTTTATTGTGAAGTGTGGAGATTTAGATTTAGCCTAAGCCCTGCATTTTCAAGAACTCTGCATTCGCTGTGGCAGTATGTGTAGGAAGTAGAGGTTTTATAAGTTATTTGACAGTCTTTCTGGTTCTATCTGTTTATGATTTACCATTGGCACTCAACAAGTTCAGTACCATGTTGAATCCTTATCTATGGGCAACTGGGAGAGGCATTTTCTAAATATCCCTTATTTTTTATTTAACCTGATATTCCTCTGCAAAATGTCTGAGAACATTTTACTCAACTCCATGAAGTAAGTGGAATCATATAAGCATCATAGTAAGGGTAGTGCTTGACCTCATTGCAATTGATTTCATCAGCCCATCTGTAAACAAAGATTCTGTCTAACCCTTGGTTATTTATAGAGTTTTATGATTCTCATTTTACTTTCAAGAAGACCAAGATTAAGAGAATCAGATAATTGCTCAGAGTACTACAAGTAATAACTATGTCAGCATGATACATCTCAGATCTCTATTTTCTGAAGCACTTACTTATTACTTTATACACAGTATAAAGCCTGGAAAGAATCCTAATTATAGTTTTCCTTTTTTTCTAGTTTTATGGCTGTTGCTTTGTACTTTGTTGTTGGAGTGAACAAATATATTATGAAATAAAGTTTTACTTTCTTTTTTAAATTGACTATCATCTTCATTTACATTGCCAATGGTAAAACCTTTCCCAATATACCCCTCCCCTAAAACCCCCAGCCCCTCCCCTCCTCCTTCCCCCTGCCTCCACATATATGCCCCTCCACCAAACACACTCCTACCTCCCCTGCCTCAGTTTCCCTTTGTTTGGGCCTATGTTGAGCCTTTACCTGACCAAGGACCTTTCCTCCCACTGATGCCCAACAAGGCCTTCCTCTGTCACATTTTTGGCTGGAACCATGTGTGCCCCTTGGTTGATGGTTCAGTACCTGGGAGTCTTGGGGTGTCTGGGTGGCCGAAATCATTGTTCTTCCCATGGGGCTGTAAACCCCTTCAGCTCCTCTGGACCATCCTCCAGCTCCTCCATAGGGGACTCCATGCCCAATCCAATAGTTGGCTGCTAGCATGTGCCCCTGTATTTGTAAGGCTCTGGCAGGGCCCCCCCAGAGACAACCATGGCATGCACTTCTTGTCATTCATAGAAGTGTTGGGGTTTGGTGACTGTTTATAGGATAAATCCCCAGGTAGGGCAGTCTCTGCGTGGCCTTTACTTCATTCTCTGCTCCACACATTGTCTCGCTTATTGCTCCTGTGAGTATTTTGTTCGCTATCTTAGAGGAACCAAAGCACTCTCACTTAAGTCCTCCTTCTTGAACTTCCTGTGCTGGGTAAACTGTAAGTTATATATTTTGAGCTTTTGGGCTAACATCTGCGTATTAGTAAGTGCATGTGTGTTGCCTCACTCAGGATGATACTTTCTAGATCCATCCATTTGCCTAAGAATTTCATGAATTCATTGTTTTTAATGGGTGAATAGTACTCCATTGTGTATATATACCACAGTTTCTGTATCCATTCCTCTGTTGAGGGACATCTGGGTTCTTTCCATCTTCTGGCTATTATAAATAAGGCAGTTATGAACATAGTGAAGCATGTGTCCTTTTTACATGTAGGAGCATCTTCTGGGTATATGCCCAGGAGTGGTATAGCTGGGTCTGCTGGTAGTACTATGTCTAATTTTCTGAGAAATCGCCAAACTGATTTCCAGAGTGTTTTTACCGGCTTGCAATCCCACCAAAAATGGAGAAGTGTTCCTTTTTCCTTGCTAGGTTCCTTTCACTTGCTAGGTATTAGGGTCACACCTAGGTATGAAATATTATTTGGGACTATTGTGAAGGGTGTCATTTCCCTAATTTCTTTCTCCTCTTGTTTATCCTTTGAGTAGAAGAAGGCAACTGATTTGCTTGATTTAAGTTTATATTCAGCCACTTTGCTGAAGTTGTTTATCAGCTTTAGGAATTCTCTGGTGGAAGTCTTGGGGTCACTTAAGTATACTATGATATCATCTGCAAACAGTGATATTTTGACTTCTTCCTTTCCAATTTGTATACCTTTGATCTCATTTTGCTGCCTTATTGGCTAGGCACTTCAAGTACTATATTGAATAGATAGGGAGAGAGTGGGCAGCCTTTTCTGATCCCCAATTTTTGTGGGATTGTTTCAAGTTTCTCTTCATTTAACTTGATGTTGGCTACTGGTTTGCAGTATATTACTTTCACTATGTTTAGATATGGGCCTTAAATTCCTGATCTCTCCAAGACTTTTATCATGAAGGGATGTTGGATTTTGTCAAAAACCTTTTCAGCAACTAATAAAATGACCATGTGTTTTTTCCCGTTAGTTTGTTTATGTAATGGATTAAATTGACAGATTTCTGTATATTGAACCATCCCTGAATCACTGGGATGAAGCCTTCCTGATCATGTTGAATTATAGTTTTGATGCATTCTTGGATTCAGTTGGTCAGGATTTTGTTCAGTATTTTTGCAACAATGTTCATGAGGGAGATTGGTCTGAAGTTCTCCTTCCTTGTTTGGTCTTTGTTTGGTTTAGGTATAAGTGTTATTGTGGCTTCATAGAATGATTTGGGTAGTGTTCCTTGGGTTTCTATTTCATGTAAAAGTTTGAAAAATGTCGATATTAACTCTTCTTTGAAGATCTGATAGAATTCCCCACTAAACCCATCTGGTCCTGGGCATTTTTTTTATGGGAGACTATTAATGAATGCTTCTATTTCCTCAGGACTTATGGGACTATATAGATGGTTTATCTGATCCCGTTTTAGCATTGGCAGCTGGTATGTGTCTAGAAAGTTGTCCATTTCATTCAGGTTTTCAACCTTGTTGAGTATAAACTCTTGTAGCAGGATCTGATGATTTTTTGAATTTCCACAGTTTCTGTTATGTCTCCCCTTTTATTTCCGATTTTATTAATTTGGATACTGTCTCTGTTCCCTCTGGTTAGTCTGTCTAAGGGTTTATCTATCTTGTAGATTTTTTTCAAAGAACCAGCTCCTTGTTTTGTTGATTCTTTGTATAGTTATTTTTGTTTCTGTTTGGTTGATTTCAACCCTAACTTAATTATTTCCTGCTGTATACTCCTCTTGGGGGTATTTGCTTCCTTTTGTTCTAGAGCTTTCAAGTGCATTGTCAAGTTGTTAGTGTAAGCTCTCTCCATTCTCTTTTTGGAGGCACTCAGAGCTATGAGTTTTCCTCTTAGTACTGCTTTCATAGTGTCCCATAAATTTTGGTATGATATGTCTTCATTTTCATTAAATTCTAAAAAGTCTTTAATTTCTTTCTTTATTTCTTCCTTTACCAAGTTGTCATTGAGAAGAGCATTGTTCAAGGTCCATGTGTATGTGTGCTTTCCATTGCTTTTGTTTGAGCTCAAGACCAGCCTTAGGTCGTGGTGATCTGATAAGATACATGGAATAATTTCAATATTTCTGTATCTCTTGAGGTCCATTTTATGATCAATTATATCGTCAATTTTGCAGAAGATAGCTTGAGGTGCTGAGAAGAAGGTATATTCTTTTGCTATAGGATGGAATGCTCTATAAATTCCTGTTAGATCCATTTGGTTAACTTCAGTTAGTTTCAGTGTATCTCTGTTTAGTTTCTGATTCCATGATTTGTCCATTTTTGAGAGTAGGGTGTTGAAGTTTCCCACTATTATTATGTGGGGTGCAATGTGTGCTTTGAGCTTTAGTAAAGTTTCTTTCATGAATGTGGGTGCCCTTGCATTCAGAGCATAGATGGTCAGAATTGAGAGTTCATCATGGGATACTTTTCTTTTGACCAGTATGAACTGTCCATCCTTATCTTTTTTGGAAAATTTTGGTTGAAAGTCAATTTTACCCAATATAACAATGGCCACTCCAGCATGTTTCTTGGGACCATTTGCTTGGAACATTTTTTTCCAACCTTTGATTCTTAAATAGTGCCTGTCTTTGTCACTGAGATTGGTTTCTTGTATGCAGCAAAATGTTGGGTCCTATTTACATATCCGTCTTTTAGTCTGTCTTTTTAAAGGGGAATTGAGACCATTGATATTAAGAGATATCAAGGAAAAGTGATTGTTGCTTACTGTTATCTTCTTCATTAAAGGTGAAATTCTGGTTGTGTAACTATCTTCTGTTGGGTTTGTTGAAAGATTACCTTATTGATTTTTCTATGGTGTGGTTTCCTGCCTTGTGTTGGTTTTTCCACCCATTATCCTTTGTAGAGCTGGATTTGTGGAAAGATATTTGTAAATTTGCTTTTGTCATGGAATGTCTTGTTTTCTCCATCTAAGGTAATTGAAAGTTTTGCTGGGTATAGTAGTCTGGGCTGACATTTATGTTCTCTTAGAGTCTGTATGACATCTGGCCAGGCTCTTCCGGCTTCCATAGTCTCTGGTGAGAAGTCTGGTGTAATTCTGGTAGGTCTGCCTTTATATATTACTTGACCTTTGTCTCTCACTGCTTTTAATATTCTTTCTTTGTTTAGTGCATTTGGTGTTTTGATTATGTGACAGGAGGAATTTCTGCTCTGGTCCAATCTGTTTGGTATTATGTAGGCTTCTTGTATGATCATAGCCATCTTTTTCTTTAGGTTAGGGAAGTTTTCATCTATAATTTTGTTGAAGATATTTACTGGCTCTTTAAGATGTAAATCTTTGCTTTCTCCTATACCTATAATCCTTAGGTTTGGTCTTCTCATTGTGTCCTGGATTTCCTGGATGTTTTATGTTACAAGCTTTTTGCATTTTGCATCTTTGACTGTTGAGTCAATATTTGCAATGGAATCTTCATCATCTTTGAAGATAGAGAATCTTTCTTCTATCTCTTGTATTCTGTTGTTGATGCTTGTACCTATGACTCCTGAATTCTTTCCAAGGTTTTCCATCTTCAGAGAAGTCTCACTTTGGATTTCTTTATTGATTCTATTTCCAGTTTTAGATCCTGGGCAGTTTTGTTCACTTCCTTCACTTGTTTGTTTTTTTCCTGAAATTCTTTAAGGAATTTTTGTGTTTCTCCTTTAAGGGCTTCTACCTGTTGACCCATGCTCTCCTGTGTTTCTTTTAAAAAGAACACAGGAGATTCCTCTTTTGTGTTTTGTCTTTAAGTGCTTCTGCATGTTGACTCATGTTCTCCTATAATTCCCTATGGAATATTTGTATTGCCTCTTTAAGGGCTTCTACCTGGTGACTCATGTTCTCCTGCATTTCTTTTTTCTTTCTTTTTTTTTTTTAATTCGATATATTCTTTATTCACATTTCAAATGATTTCCTCTTTTCTTTGTATGGTTCTCTTAGTTTCTACTTGATTGATTTCAGCCCTGAGTTTGATGATTTCCTGTCTTCTTCTCCTCCTGGGTAAAATAGCTTCTTTTTGTTCCAGGGCTTTCAGTTGTTCCGTTAAGCTTCTAGTGTATGCTCTCTCCAATTTCTCGTTGGAGGCACTCAAAGCTATGAGTTTTCGTCTTAGCGCTGCTTTCATTGTGTCCCATAGATTTGGTTATGTTGTGCCTTCATTTTCATTAAATTCTAAAAAAAATCTTTGATTTCTTTCTTTATTTCTTCCTTGATCAAGGTATCATTGAGTAGAGTATTGTTCAGTTTCCATGTGTATGAGGGTTTTCTGTTGTTTTTATCGTTATTAAAGGTCAATTTTTACTGCATAGTGATCTGATAGGAGGCATGGGATTATTTTGATATTCTTATATTTGTTGAGGTCTGTGTTGTGACCAACTATATGATTCGTTTTGGAGAAGGTACCATGAGGTGCTGAGAAAAAGGTATATTCTTTTGCTTTGGGATGAAAAGTTTTATATATATCTGTTAAATCCTATTGGTCCAAAGCTTCAACTAGTTTCACTGTCTCCCTGTTTAGTTTCTGTTTTCCTGAGAGGTCCATTGAGGAGAGTGGAGTGCTGAAGTCACCCACGATTATTGTGTTAGGTGCAATGTGTGCTTTGAGCTTTAGTAAAGTTTCTTTTATGAATGAGGGTGCCCTTGCATTTGGAGCATAGATGTTCAGGATTGAGAGTTCTTCTTGGTGGATTTTTCCTTTGACCAGCAAGAAATGTCTTTCCATGTCTCTTTTGATGACATTAGGTTGAAAGTCAAATTTATCTGATATTAGCATGGCAACTCTGGCTTGTTTCCTGAGACCATTTGCTTGTAGAATTGTCTTCCAGCTTTTTACTCTAAGGTAGTTTTTGTCTTTGACACTGAGGTGTGTTTCCTGTATGCAGCAAAATGTAGGGTCCTGTTTCCTTATCCAGTCTGTTAGTCTATGTCTTTTTATGTGGGAATTGAGTCCATTGATGTTAAGAGATATTAAGGAGTAGTGATTATTGCTTCCTATCATTTTTGATGTTAATTTTATACTTGTTGGTTATCTTCTTTTGGGTTTGATGAAGAAGTTTAATATCCTGCTTTTTCCAGGGTATAGTTTCCCTCATTGTAATGGTGGTTTCTCCCTATTATTCTTTGTAGGGCTGGGTTTGTGGAAAGATATTGTGCAAATTTGGTTTGTCTTAGATATCTTGGTTTCTCCAGCTATAGTGATTGAGAATTTCGCTGGGTATCGTAGTCTTGGCTGGCATTTGTGTTCTCTTAGAATCTCCATGAGCTCTGCCCAGGATCTTCTAGCTTTCATAATCTCTGGTGAGGAGTCTGGTGTAATTCTGATAAGTCTTCCTTTATATGTTACTTGCCTTTTTTCTCTTACTGCCCTAAGTATTCTTTCTTTGTTTAGTACATTTGGGGTTTTGATTATTATGTGACGGGAGGTATTTCTGTTCTGGTCCAGTCTGTTTGGAATTCTGTAGGCTTCTTGTATATTCATGGGCATCTCTCTCTTTAGGTTAGGGAAGTTTTCTTCCATAATTTTGTTGAAGATATTTGCTGGCCCTTTAAGTTGTAAATCTTCACACTCATCAATGCCTATAATCCTTAGGTTTGGCTCTCTCATTGTGTCCTGGATTTCCTGGATGTTTTGGGTTACAAGCTTTTTGCATTTTGCATTTTCTTTGACTGTTGAGTCCATGGTTTCTATGGTATCTTCAGCATCTGAGATTCTTTCTTCTATCTCTTGTAATCAGTTGTTGATATTTACATCTATGTCCCTGATTTCTTCCCAAGGTTTTCTTTCTCCAAAGTTGTCTCTGTTTGTGATTTCTTAGTGGTTTCTACTTCTGTTTTTAGATCCTGGATGTTTTTTCTCAGTTCCTTCACTTGCTTGTTTGTGTTTTCCTGTAATTCTTTGAGAGATTTTTGTGTTTCCTCTTTCATGACTTCTACCTGTTGATCAAAGTTCTCCTGTATTGTTTTAAGTGATTTTTGCATTTCCTCCTTATTGAACTTATAACCCATATTCTCCTGAATTTCTTTAAGTGATTTTTGTGTTTCCCTTGTAAGGGCTTCTAGCTTTTGATCATTTTTCTCCTGAATTTCTTTAAGAGATTTATTTATGTCCTTCAGGTGTTCCTCTAATAGCATCCCGACCAGTGATTTTAAATCCAACTCTTGTTTTTCTGGTGTGTTGGGGTAACTATGACTTGCTGTTGTTGGAGAATTGGGTTCAGATGCTGCCATAATGCCTTGATTTCTGTTAGTAAAGTTCCTATGTTTGCCTTTAGCCATCTGGTTCTCACTGGTGTTAGATGGTCTTATTGGCACTGGCTGGTGCTTCAACCTCCTGTGGACCTTTAAGGCTATTTCTGCAACACTGGATGACTGGGTTTCCTCTTGCACAGATGGCTGATATGCTGCCTTCCTCTTCTGTGCCTTTGGAGCCCTGCTGAGTCTTGCCTCAAGCAATGTTATACTTGGGTTGTCTCAGTGATCTAGGTATTCCTTGACTGCTCTGTCATGGAGCTAAGATGGAGGCGAGGAGTAACTCCCCCTGTTGATCCTCACGTAGGACACAGGCCCCATGACAGGCTGACTGGCATGAACCGCCTATCTGCTCAGGTCCTGGGTGCAGGCAGACCCCTGGTGGTTTGCACCCCCAGAGATCTTAAGCTTGGGATAATTCAGTATATAGTGATGCTTTTCTGCCCTGGCAGGCAGAGAAGATAGCCGCAGGGAGTCACTCCCTCTGCTGCTCTCCACATAAAACACAGGCCACCCAACAGGCCTGCTTTCAGATGACCTGCCTATGTGCTCAGGTCCTGGGTGCAGGCAGACCCCTGGTGGTTTGCACCTCCCAGAGATCTTAAGCTAGGGATAATACAGTTCCTAGTGATACCTTTCTGCACCAGCAGGCAGCGAAGATCTCTTGTGCATTTCTTTAAGAGATTTTTGTGTTTCCTCTTTAAGGGCTTCTACCTTTTCATCCATATTCTCTTGTATTTCTTTAAGGGATTTTTGCTTCTACCTGTTGACCCATGTTGTCCTGTATTTCTTTAAGGGAGTTATTTATGTCCTTCTTGAAGTCCTCCATCAGCAATATGAGATGTGATTTTAAATCTAGCTCTTGCTCTTCTGATGTGATGGAGTATGTAGGATTTGCTGTTGTGGGAGAACTGGGTTCTGATGGTGCCCTGTTGCCTTGGTTTCTGTTGGTAATGATCTTGCATTTGCCTTTGGCCATCTTGTTATCTCTGATGTTATCTGGTCTTACTGTCTCTATCTTCTCTGTCTTGCAGGCCTGTGTTTCTGTACTTCTGGGATTCCCTTTCTCTCCAATGCCCTGCAAACAGCTTGTTCCTTAGGAAGTATCAGGTGATAGGGTCTCTCCTGTGGACGACTTGACAAGGGCCGTATGCTCTGCAGTCTGCTATTTCTCAAATGTTCTGCTGATGCTGGTTCTCGAATGCTCTGCTGATGCTGGTTCTCGATTGTCCCACTTCTACCACTTCAAATGCTCTACTGGTGTCAGTTCTCAAATGCCCTGCTCCTGCCTGTTCTCTAGCGAGTATCAGGAAGTTGGCTCCTCCCTGTGTCAGAAGGGACTCAGCGGTAGAAGAGAAGGAAGGGGCATGGTGATCTGGGTCTTCCTGGGTAGTGAGTACCAGAGCTGCTCTGGGTTTCTAGGGGTGTGGGTGATTCTTGCTGAATGCCCTGCTCCTGCCAGTTCTCTAGAGAGTATCAGGAAGTAGGATCCTCCCCGTGTTAGAGGTGGCACAAGTCTACCACATCCAACAGAATGGGGCAGTAGCGGCAGAAGAGGGAGGGGTAGAATGGAAGGAAAGGGAGTGGTGATCTGGAGGTTGCTGGGTAGTGAGCAGCTCTGGGCCACTAGGGGTGCGGGATTATTCTTACCGAATAACCTGCTCCTGCCATTTCTTAAGAGAGTATCAGGAAGTAGGATCTTCCCCATGTCAGATGGTACACAGGTCTACCTCATCTGATGGAACGGGGCAGTGACCATCAACCTTTTCCTGCCAGTTCTCTAGAGAGTATCAGGAAGTGGGATCTTCCCTGTGTCAGATGTGGCACAGGTATCTGAAAGCAGGACTCCCTCTAAGAGCAGTACTCCCTGCAGGTCAGATGCTCCCTTGCTGTAGGGCTGCCCAGCTCCTACATGCAGAAGGAACCCAGGCAGGCTGTGTCCTGAGTGATCCTTTACTCTGGTGTTCTCTGCGTACCTGGCTGAGCTGGCTGCTTGGTCACAGGAGCCAAGATGGTAAGTTTTACTTTCTAAGAAGCTATAAAATATGTCTGCTAATTGTCTGAATTCCTGAAAAAGAAAAGAAAAATAAGTTTTACTTTCTTATAACATTTTTTGAAAGTAAGTATAAAATACTTAATAAAATACTTGCTAAATGAATTCAATAACAGATCAAAAATATCATTATTATCAAGTAGATTTTATTACAAAGATGCAGGAATGGTTCAAAATACAAAAATCGGTAACTGCAGTCCACCATATAAACAAACCGAAAGAACAAAATTACACAACCATTTCATTAGATGCTAATAAAGTTCTTGACAAAATCCAATACCCCTTCATGATAAAAAGTCTTGGAAAGATAAGTTATACGAGGGACATACCAAAACATAATAATGTCAATTTACAGCAAGCCAATAGCCAACATCAAATCAAATTCGGAGAAACTCAAAGGATTCCCACTAAGATCATGAATATGAGAAGGCTGTCCACTCTCTCAGTATTGATTCAAGATTACACTTGAAATTTTAGGTAGAGCAATGGAGCAGTTAGAGTAGATCAAAGGGATAAAAATTGTGAAAGACGAAGTTAAAGCAGATGATATGGTAGTATACAGAAGTGTCTCAAAAAGTTCTACTAGGGAACTCTTACAGCTGGAAAACATTCTTGGCAAAGTGCCTGGATTCAGGATTCACACACACACACACACACACACACACACACACACACACACACACCACTAGCAATACTATTTACAAATGACAGAGTGAGAAAGAAATTAGGAAAATAACAATTTTCCTTTAAATAGCAGACAAATTTCCTTTAAAATAGCCTCAAAGAATATGAATTATCTTGTGATAACTCTAACCAAGCAAGTGAAATATGTGTAAGACAACTTCAAGTATTTGAAGAAAGAAATTAAAGAAGACACCAGAAGATGGAAAGATATCCCATGCTCATGGATGGTAGAAATAACATAAATATGGACATCCTACCAAGAGCAATCTACAGATTAAACACAATCCATATCAAAATTCCAATAAAATTTTTTATAAAGCTTGAAAGAACAATTCTCAACATCATATAAAAAGTAAAAATTCCAGGATAGCTAAAATAGTCCTGAAACAATAAAAGAACTGCTAGATGTATCGCTGAATTCAAGTTTACTATAGAGCTATAGTTAGTAATAAATTATATGGTATTGGTGGAAAACCAAACAAGTTGATTAACAAAAATTAATTGAACTCCCAGACATAAATCTAAACATGTATAGAGACCTGATTTTTGATAAAGAAGACAAAAATACACACTGGAAAAAGACAACATCTTTAGCAAATCATTCTGATCATACAGAATGTCTTCATGTAGAAGAATGTGAACATATTTATGCTTTTCATCCTGTATAAAACTCAAGTCTTTGTTTCTTATTTGGCTCATTAATGATTTAGAAATTAATACTTTAACCTCCAAGAATTTAAGTACTTACAAGAAATTTTTATGTTGTCAATTTTAGTTTTCTTGCATTATGCTCAGTTACGATACAGAAGTTATTTCATTTCTCTCTGAAGTTTTTAAGACATTTTTTGTTTGTTTTAATATGTGGTGTATTTTAGAGAATGTACCACATATTGTTGTACTGCTTTGTTTAGTGTATATTCTTTGGTTTGTAGGTGTAATATTTTGTTGATATATATTAAATCCATTTATGTGTGATATCATTTAAATAGCTTTAAATTTAAATATGTGTTTCTGCTTAAGTTTTTATCCAGGTTAACTATCTGTTAGAAATGGTGGGTCACTAAAATCACCTCCACTTAATGAATTTAGTCTAATTTTTACAATTAGTATCAACATTATATTTTTTATGAAATTCTGTGTAACAGTTTGGTACAATTATATGTAAGATATTAATGTCTCCTTCGTTAATTGTTCTTTTGATTAGAATAAGTGTTCTTCTTTATCTATCCCAATTAGTTTTAATTTCTAGCCTCTTTTATCAGATATTAATTGAGCACTGCCTGGTGAGTTCATGGTCCCATCTGATAGGAGTGCTTTTGTCTATGCTTTCATTTTATCTTGTTGCTTATATTTAAAGTTAAGATGTAGTTTATGTAGACAATAGATAGGTTCTGTTTCTTGAATTCTCAAGTAAGCCTGTGCATTTTGATTGGGGAATTGAGGGCATTACTATTTAAAGCTATTTGGAGGTGTATGCTGATTATCGTCATTTTCACATTGTTTCTTATTGCTGTTATTTATAATCACTGTATTAATATTTTTTCAGTAATTATATCTTCATGTTTTCTTTAGTCATTCTTTTGGCTATACTCACCTCTCTCTTCAACTTTGTATTATTGCTTCCTGTATTTGCTTTAGGTTTTATTTAATGTGTACTGTTTTTTAAAATAAAATTTATATCATGAAAGTTTTCTTTCCCCCTTTCATCTATGTCAAATATTTGCTAAGTATTTGCTAAGTATTTTAGTCTAGTTTGTCAGTTGTGATTATTTAGAACTTGGAAGGCATTTCTACAAGCTCTTCTGAATTCTAGAGTTTCTCCTGGGAAATTAGTTCTTAATCTTTTTTATTTTTTTTAGTGTGACTTGTGTTTATAATTTGTTTTTAATCTTGCTATCCTCTGTAGTCTTTCTTTATTCTCTATATTTAGTGATTCAACTATGGTATGAATGGGGCTGGTCTCGTCTGATGCCCCGTGTGCCTTTTGTTCCTGAGTGTTCATATTATTCTTTAGTTTGCAGATTTTTTTTTAAATGTTATTGTTAAAGATCTGGTCTATTTCATTAACCTGGAATTCTTTTCCTTTATTTATCCCTATAATTCAAAATTAGGAATGTTATGGATTATCATAGTTCTTACATGTTCCTTTTTGTATTCCAAAAAGGAATACACAATTTATTTTCTTTTTATATTATCTGCTTTGTTTGTCTGGATCCTTTATGTTCCATTTCTGGTATTATATCTTTGAGTTGATTTATCCCACTCATGAAGCTTTCCATAGAGTTTTTTCCCATTTTTTATTGGTTATTTTATTTATTTACATTTCAAATGTTATCCCCTTCCCAGTTTCCCCTCCATAAACACCCTATCCCACTCCCTTCCTCCCTGCTTCTATGAGGGTATGCCCACACACTAACCTACTCCTGCCTCCCTGCCCTGGCATCCCCTACACTTGGGCATTGAGCCTCCAAAGGACCAAGGGCCTCTCCTCCCATTAATGTCTGACAAGGCCATCCTCTGCTACATATGCAACTGTAGCCAAGGGTCCCTCCATGTGTATCTTTAGTTTAGTCCCTGGGAGCTATGAGGGTTCTGGTTGGTTGATATTGTTGTTTTTCCTAGTTGCAAACCCCTTCATCTCCATCAGTCCTTCCCCTAACTCTTCCACTAGGGTGCCTGTGTGGGGTGTCAGATAGTTGGCTGCGGCCATCAATCTCTGTATTTGTCAGGCTTTGGCAGAGCCTCTTAGGGCACAGTTATATCAGGCTCCTATCAGCAAGAGCTTCTTGGCATCAGCAATAGTGTCTGGGTTTGGTTTCTGCAGAAGAGATGGATCCCTAAGTGGGGCAGTCTCTGGATGACCTTTCCTTCAGTTTCTGCTCCACTCTTTTTACATGCATTACCTTTATACAGGAACAATTCTGGGTTAAAACTTTTGAGATAGGTTGGTGGACCCCATCCCTCAACCAGGGGCCATACCCATTCACACAATATAGTCTCTACAGGTTCTTTCTCCCCTTTGTTATGGATTTTGGCTAATGTCCTTGCTGTTGGGTCCTGGGAACCTCTTGGGTCCCTGGCATATGGGATTTTCTAGTGGCTACCCCCAGATCCCCATCCCCACTGCTACCTACACACATCCTTTCAAATTCCTGTCCCCTGCACTTCTCCCCCATCTCCTCCCATATCTGAACCACCTCCCATTTTCCCTTCTCCTCCTTTCTTCATCCCATATCCCTCTCTCCCTCTACTTCCTAAGATTACTTTCTTCCCCCTGCTGAATAGGACTGTAGAATCCACACTTTGTTGTGGTGTTCTTTCTTCTTGGGTTTCATATGGTCTGTGAGTTGTATCATGGATATTAGAGTTTTCTGGTTGGGGTTTTTCAGTTCTGTTTTTATTCAGCTTGAGTCCTCGTCAATGTCAATGTTACTATTGCTTTATTGACTTCTGTTGCCCCATCCTGAATTGTTTTCATTTTCAGCATTCTTGTGTTTGTGTTGTCTTGGGCATCATTCTGCCATGTCTTCCTTTTAAGATTAAGGACCTGTTCTTTTCTGTCTTATTTAAAGTCATTTAATTATTTAATGAAATTTGTGACTTAAGAAAACCGAGTCTTGGCAAACATAGATCATTCTCAGTGCAGAATATTGAATTTTGTGTGTGCTTTGTCTCGTTCATATTCTTTGTGTTTTTGTGATGAAATCTGGTCTTGTGGACATCTTTTTGTTCGTTCTGTATCTCACTTGAAAGCAACAAGTTGAGTCAGAATACAGAATTTACTGGCCAGGTTAGGCTAGAAAGTTTTATATTGCTTAGATATAGTAAAGTCAGGTTGACAAAGAGGACTGTACTGTAGATTCAGTATCCTGATAGAGGCCGGAACTTGCAGGTAGATTTGAGAGTTAGAGAGGGTCTGTAAAATAGAAAATTAGACTTATCTGGTTAGAATCTATCATAGGAAATGTATGGAAGTTTTGAATGAGGCTTTGACCAGAGAGGTTGAAAGTGGCATGTGAGGTGCTTTTAGGTTGTATCTATTTGTGTGTATCCTGTTTAGAGTCTGGAGGTCAACACATCATGGGTTGTCAGACTTGGCCTTGGAACTGTATGTAAAAACAAGAATATATCTGGGGTTTAGAATTAGTTCCTAGAGGGAAGGGTCAAGAATACTTACCTAGATAGCTATGTGTGTTTGTGTGAGTGTGTGTGAGTATGTGTGTTTGTGTGTGTGTGTGTGCATGTGCCTGTATACTCATTTTTATATAGTATATATGGAGTTATGTTACTTGTGGTTATAATATTCTACCTACAAGGAAGATGGGGAAAACTTCCTTTTTACAGCTACTCACCTTTTATTTCCTTCTGTGTATGTAGTAGGTGGTATTATTTGCTTGGTGGAAGTGGAGCAGTAGCGTGTCTTGGAGATGGAAGTACCAGTGTTTTATTAGTATGCAGGAAGAACTCTTACTGCCCAGGGTTGTATGCATGAAAACATTCTTTCAGTATTTTCTTACTTCTAACCCCCCTGTACAGCACCTCATAAGCCAGGGTCCTTCTCACTTCTGCTCCTAAATCAGCAGCCTACCTTCTATAAACCCAGCTTGTTGGTGGTGTTCCTTACTTCTCCATACAATCTGGCTTTAGGGAAAATTGTCACCATCAGCTCCATGAGCTTTATTTTTCTAAGAACTATATTTATTGTCCAAAGAAAGACTTTTATGGATTTTATCTAACAGTTTTACTTTTTTCCCACTGAGACATGAAAGTTTTTATCTAAATCTATCATTTGTCTTTTTATTTTACCCTATTAATGTTTTCTGATTTACATAGCAAATATTTCTGATTAAATTATGTCACATGTTCTTTGTTAGTTACAGAGAAACATTTTTAATATGAAAAATTTATGGAATTTGCCTTCAAAATATTTTCATTCTTATGAAGCAAGAATTCACACTCAAAAAGTGTGACAATATAATAAATTAATTACAATGACAGAATTATACACCAAAAGTCACAGACTAAAAATGCTTGGAGCTATATACATGAGAAATAGGGGGATTCCATTAATTCATAGAACATCTATTGATCTTTTGCAATAAGTTATACTATGTGAAGAAGCAGCTTTAGCAAATGTCAGCACGAATTTTGACTCCTGTCATTGCAAACTGACTAGAAGAGCTAGGTGGATAAAATATTGAAATGACTCAACCTTCCTGATTAAAATGAAACAAAAATTTTCTTGAAGAATGAATGGCAATTCCATTGACAGGAGGGAAACCTCCTTGAGAAAGTACCCCGAGTTCATGAAATGGGAGGCCAATAACTCATAAAGAATAAGAAGTACCCATGGGAGAAGATCTATCCAAATAGAGAAGATGGCCACATAAAATGTAATTTTAGCAGTTTGTATTTTATCTTACAAATGTGAGGAAGAATCACTGAAGAAATTTTAACAAGGGAATAGTCGCATCAAATTATTTCATTGGTAAAAGTGCTCTTAAATAAACATGGGAGAGGCCAAGATTAGACTCAGAATTTGGAGCAGACATGAAATAAATACTTTCTGATCTCTTCTAGTTCAGAAACTTCGTTGTGGATGGATAATGGAGGGAGTTAGGTCCTTCTCAGTTTTTTGAATGAGTCAAAGGAGAAATTGTAGTACTTTTTACTAAAACAAGGAAATGTAACTTATAGTGTTTTTCTTGTAAATATAATATTTACTGTAAAGTTTTACAGCAACCTTATACAACAAAGTTCCAAAGTGGAACCTGAATACATGGAATTGACAATAACTGAGGTATCTATTGTATACATTGCTATTCTCTCTCAGGCTCAATGCTTTCTCAATTGCATTTCCTCTACCAATTTACTTTTCTGCCCCTTCTTTAATCTGACTACTTCAGCAAGGTTCACAGGTTTTCTTTCCATTCTGTTTGACATCACATTCTTCTTGATCTGGATTTGGAGCAAAATACCTGCCTCAATTTTACTTCCTCTCTGAAGCTATCCTCAGAATAACTTGGTGCCTCTGTGATAAGTACTGTTCCAAATTTCTGATTGAGAGAATCAGGAAACTGCTGGTTGAGCTGAATTTGGTTTCAGAAATACAAAGGGCTTCTTTCAAGCTATAGATAGCTGATGTTTTTTTAATGAAAAATTATTGGACTATATATATGAAGATGGCTACTAGGATTTAAAACATAATGATCCTGAATAAAATATAAATGAGAATACATATATTATGTAAAAACAATGAGCATGACTTTTAATATTCTTTAAAACCTTTGGATTTTCATAAAGTATGTCTTGTATAGTAGGTTATTGAATCCAATGTTATATTTCCTCAAAATAGACTCAGAATACTAAGTTTTATGAAGAACAATCATTAGGGGAAGTGCCCTCAGTCTACATCTCCTAGGGAGAGGTTGTTGAAGGAATTAGCACTGTGCAATGATGGGGTTCGACTGAGACTCATTCTCAGAACGAAACCTAACTCATTACAAGAATATTGATAGAACAATGAGAGCAAGTTTATTGTTGGATACAATTTCCCCAAGCTCAAGGATGTGACTATAGAGAAGTCATCTCCTTTGTAGTGAATGTCATTATAAGAAAATAATATGAACTAAGACCCACAATGCTCTATGAAGCTGCAGAGCATGTTGTTTGTTCAATCCTGAAAGAGAAGTTCAGGGGCTCATCTTAGCAGCTATCATTGGTACATGCTAGAGTTTAAAAATTCAAATTTTGTAAGCTTCATCAAATAAGTTGAGGTGAAACTACAGACTACAATAACCAATGTGGGATAAGTTGAACACATATGAAGAAAGAGTTCTAGCCGGGCGGTAGTGGCACACACCTTTAATCCTAGCACTTGGGAGACAGAGGCAGGTGGATTTCTGAGTTCGAGGCCAGCCTGGTCTACAAAAGTGAGCTCCAGGACAGCCGAGGCTACACAGAGAAACCCTGTCTCAAACAAAACAAAACAAAAAACCGAGTTGTATAGAGCTGCAATATTTGGAAGTAAAGGAAAAATGTCACATGCTAAGAAGGAAAAAGGGCAGTGAATTAACCAGGCAACTACAAGGCCTAGATATGGTACCATCATGTAAACAGATTAGAACTTAGTCGCTAATACAACAGTGTCAGAAGTGGAATCTTTGGCAAATGCTAATACCACAGTTAATGGCCTTGGAGAAAGTTTGTTGCTTTTGTTTATCTGCTTTTTCCTGTGTGCAAACATGTCATGCCTCCTCTTCTTGAGAACATAGCACGAAAGTAGCCTCAATCTTGGACTTCTCAGCCTTCACTGTGAGAAAAGATTTCTGTTCCTTGAAAGTTAATCTTAGACACAAAGTAGGCTAAAACACCAGTAAATAAACAAGAGAAAACCAACAAAGAGAAGAAATGAGAGATGTTGTGATTTATTGACTGCTGCCCGCACATGTCTAACTTCACCACTGTACTTACTGGTGCATCCTGAGAATGAGCTGGAAACCTCATGGTTACTTCTCTGCTTATCAGCGTCCAGTGTCCAATTCTTCTCTTTTGTTACTACACGGACACTTTTGTTTTTCATATAAAAAACAAGCAAATATGCGGCCTTGACACAAATACAGCTGAGGACTGCCTGTTCTAGTCTCAGTGAGAGAAGATGTACCTAACTCTAGAGGGACTTGAGGCCCCAGGGAGTGGAGAGGCCTGATGGGGTGGGGTAGATGAGGGCAGGAGAGGTATGGGATGGGGAGAAGTTGTGGGGGAAGATCAGGAGGGGGATGAAATCTGGACTGTAAAAAAATGTTTAAAGAATAAAAATAAATAAATTTTAAAAAAGAATTGGAAGGCAAATCAAATTGGTAATCTATGAACCTTTTGAATATAATCACGCAGAATATAAACTGGATAGTCACAAAAGTAAAATATTTAAAAAATAAATTAAACCCATCTAACATAGTCAACAGTTACAGGAGGGCAGCCAAGAAACTTTTTTTGGTTTTGCTTTCTACAGTGATCACCTCACCCATGCAACTGGTCTTGGATTGTTCTGTGGGCTCGCTGTAACACCTTACGGGTTTAAAACCATGAGCAAGTTTTCTCATGGTTGAGAACACTAGGAAGGAGAGGGGACTAAACTATGAATCACTTGATAATTTTTAAAGTCTACTATGTAGACCACATTTATGGTTTAGTTATAAAAGTTATGTGCCAGTTCGGTGACAAAATTAGTCAGAATGATGAACATAAAATTTAAAAAGTGAATGTAATGAATTTTTGTGTCCTCAAGGAATTGAAAAATAACTCTATCTTCCCCCCGCCACACACACACACACACAATCCCTCAAAACAAACAAACAAGCAAACCACCTAAGGAAAAGAACTGTGATAAGAAACGGCAACCTGGTGAGGGAGAATTGAACACTGAAAACAAGCCTGTTTCTGTATGGAGGGATTTTCTTCTGGAAGTCGTTTTGCATTGCTCACTCACATGATTCCAATTGTACTCTTTTAAGTACAACACATATATAATTACAATTCTAGCAGCTCAGTTTTGAGTGCTTAGCAAGAACTAAATAGAATACTTGTCTTGATAATCTCATACAATCATAACAATGCCTTCGTACAATAACTACTGCATATGGTTTTGGCGCGTATGCAGTAAGAACTTGGAGCCTCATTTAGTACCAGATCTAGACATAAATTCAAGCACTGGGTCTAGTGATTTCTGTCTTATCTAACGTTTTCAGCAGTTCCTCTTATAGAGGCAATCTCAGAAGGAAAGTAAGAATGTATGTTTAGACATATAAATTTCACAGAAAATAGTCATATAAACATCAGTTTAGCTTAAAATGATTATGTTCTCTCTGATTTTATCATTTAAATACCTTCCCAGAAATATTGTTAAGAATCATCTTATTTGCAAAAAAATAAGGACACATTTAAGTAACTATATTAAAATCAATTTAGATTACTTTTTCTTTTTTTAAAAAATATTTATTTATTTATTTATTTATTTATTTATTTATTTATTTATTACTCTCCATATTTTATCCCCACCAGTCCACCCTCTGACTGTTTCATATCCTGTACCTCCTCCTCACCCCCTGTCTCCATATGGATGTTACCCACTCCACCTCCCCACCTGACCTCTAAAATCCCTGGGGCCTCCAGTTTCTTGAGGGTTAGGTTCATCATCTCTTAATGAACATAGACCCTGCAGTTCTCTACTGTATGTGTGTTGGGGGCCTTATATCAGCTGGTGTATGCTGCCTGTTTGGTGGTCCAGTGTTTGAGAGATCTTGGGGGTTCAGATTAATTGAGACTGCTGGACTTCCTACAGGGTCTCCCTTCTCCTCAGCTTCTTTCTGCCTTCCTAATTCAGCAACAGGTGTCAACCACTTCTGCCCTTCGGGTGGGTACAAATATCTGCATCTGACTCAGCTGTTTGTTGGTTCTTAAGGAGTGCAATCAGCTAGGTCCCTTTTGTGAGTACTCCATAGCTTCAGTAACAGTGTTAGGCCTTGGGACCTCCCCTTGAGCTGGATCCCACTTTGATCCTGTCTCAGATCTTCTTTTCTTCAGGCCCCTCTCCATTTCAATCCCTATAATTCTTTCAGACAGGAACATTTATGGGTCAGAGTTGTGACTGTGGGATGGCCCCCATCTCCCTCATTTGATACCCTGTCTTCCTATTGGAAGTGGGCTCTATAAGTTCGCTTCCCCTCCTGTCAGGCATTTCATCTAATGTCCCTTCCTTTGAGTCCTGCAAGCCTCTCACCTCCCAGGTCTCTGGTACGTTCTGGAGGGTCCCACCAACCTCCTGTCTCCTGAGGCTGCTTGTTTTCATTCTTTCTGCTGGCCCTCAGGGCTTCAGTTCTTTTCCCTTACCCTATGCCAGATCAGGTTCCCCTCGCCCCTGACTCCCAGATCCTTACCTCCCTCTCAAGTGGGACTGAGGCATCCTCACTTAGGCACTTCAGATTGTTGACCTTTATGAGTTCTTTGGATTGTATCTTTGGTATTCTGTACTTCTTTTTGGCTAATATCCACTTATAAGTATATACCATACACGTCCTTTGGGTTATGAGTTACCTCACTCAGGATATTTTCTAGTTCTATCTGTCTACAAAACTCATTCTTAATACCTGAGAAGTATTTCATTGTGTCAATGAACCACATTTTCTGTATCCAACATTCTGTAGTGGGACATGTGAGTTGTTTCCAGCTTCTGTATATCACAAATAAGGCTGCTATAAACATAGTAGAACACGTACCCCTGTGGCATGGTGGGTCATCTTTTGGATATATTCCTAAGAGCAAGGTCTTCAGGTAGATATATTTCCCATTTTCTGAGCAACCTCCAGATTGATTTTGAGAGTTGTACCAGTTTGCAATCCCACCAGTAACGGAGGAGTGTTCCTCTTTCTCCATATCCTTGAAAACATATGTTGTCACCTGAGGTTTTGAGCTTAGTCATTCTGATTGGTGTAAGATGGAATCTCAGCGTTGTTTGGATTTTCATTTCTCTGTAAGGACTTTCAACATTTTTTCAGGTGTCTCTCAGCCATTTGAGATTCCTCAGTTGTAAAATCTCCATTTAGTTCTATACCTCATCTTTTGGTTGGGTTGTTTCGATTTTTTGGTTATTCCCTTCCTGAGTTCTTTATATATTTGGACATTAGCCCTCTATCAGATGTGGGGTTAGTGAAGATTTTTTCCCAATCTGTGGGTTGCCAATTGGTCTTAGTGACTATATCCTTTGCCTTATAGAATCCTTCCAGTTTCATGATGTTCCATTTTTCAGTTCTTGATCTTAGAGCATAAGCCATTGGAGTTATGTTTAGGATATCCCCCCACCCCCGCACCAGTGAGTTCAATGTTCTTTCTTTCTTTCTTTCTTTCTTTCTTTCTTTCTTTCTTTCTTTCTTTCTTTCTTTCTTTCTTTCTTTCTTTCTTTCTTTCTTTCTTTCTTTCTTTCTTTCTTTCTCTTCCATTAGCTTTAGTGTATCTGGTTTAATGTTGAGGTCCTTGATCCACTTGGACATGAGCTTCATGCAAAGTGACAAATATGGCTCTATTTCATTTTTCTACATATAGACAGGGAGTTAGACCAGCACCATTTATTAAAGATGCTTTCAATTTTCCATTGTATATTTTTTGAGACATTGTTGTCCCATGCTTGCAGTTGTGAATGACTTTGAATTTCTAATCCTCCTATCTTCACCCCTCATGCAGTAATTATAAGAATGGGCAGCTATGCTTAGATTATTCCTTACTGGGACTGAACTCTGGACTTCATTCATGTTGGAGAAACACTCTGTACCCTGAACCAAATCATTAGCCCTGGATTTTGTAGCTTCTACACAGAGGTAGTGATGACATTTTACATATTTTTTTCAGGTAGTATTTATGAAAACTGAAAGAAGAGAACTCACAATTTTAAAGGTGTAGTAAATTAGTGCCCATATCCATGACTTGATATCTTAGGATCTTCTTTCCTTCCCTTCCTTCCTTCCTTCCTTCCTTCCTTCCTTCCTTCCTTCCTTCCTTCCTTCCTTCCTTCCTTCCTTCCTTCCTTCCTAACTCTAGGTTTTATTAGCCTCTGGTCCACCCTCGAACTGTTCCGCATCCCATCCCTCCTCCTGCCTCACTGTCTCCAGGAGGATGACTCCATCCCCACCCTTGTCTCACCAGACCTCTAAACTCCTTGGGACCTCCAGTCTCTTGAAGATTATGTTAGGTGAATTTTACTTCCTTTGAGTGTTAGTTAACCTTGTAAACGGAGAAGATGTGGAACTTCCTGAGCTATATCTGTTAACATTTCATTCCTTAATTTAAAATGGATGGAAACTGAGCAGTTGCCTGACTCTAACGTCATATGCACATTTTTGTTTTACTTGTATTCTTGTATATGTGGCTATCATCAATAACCTTTTTACTTAGATATATATTAAACATGTTAACTTCTATTCTTTGATTTTCAAAATGATTTATTTTCTCCCTGCCCTTTGATTTTCATTAATGGCCAATGTCATTGGAAACAATTTTAATTGTTTTTCATTTTAGACAGAATCTCACTGGGTTTGAAATCATATAGATCCACGTGCTTCTTTCTCCTATGTTGCTGATGCCCATATCTGAAATTATTTTTTATTTCTTCATTTCATTGAGTCTGTTTTTCCAGCAAAATCAGTTAATTAACTTTTTTATTCTGTTGTTGTTAGGAGTATTGCTCTTATAGAGAAATATTTCTTATACTTTTTAGATTTTGCTCTTTAAAATTCTATTTAAGATATCTTGGCTAGTCGCAAGTAATTTTTAAGCAAAATTTGAAGATTGATAGTACAAATTTCCTGCCTATGTGGAAAACATTGCTCCTATGTAGTGTTACCCACTCTTCCTGCCCCCTTTTTCATAATGATCCAGGAGGCTTGGAAAGAAGGGTATTATACAGATATTTAACTATGGGCTGAACATTCTTCCATCCCATTGCTAGTCTCAACATATTGACCAATTCTACTGAAATGTGCCCTCCCTCCCAGCCTTTGAGCAGGAATTCCAGACCTCAGAGCTAACCACAGCCTGCCCCACCTAGGGTAGAGCTCTCTTACCAAGGTCAAGTCCATTGTTATTTCAGATCTGCAACTTTCTGAATTAAGCAGGCAAAACGCCAGAGCAGTGGAGCCAATGCCCACTGAGCAGCCAACCTGGTTCTCCTGAACAGGCCCTGGAACCTTGGCAGAAGGGTTTCCCCCCTAACTTTAAATTCTGAGTCAGCCATTAAAATTTGGGGCCTTGATCAGCAATCCATTGTCTTGGTCTCATTCTTTTCTCTTCCATCCTTCTCATCCATCCCTAGCTCCTTTTCCAGGTAATCCAGTCAATGTAACTGCCAGCAGTTACACTTAAAAACAAAAAGCCCTTCTTTGATGAGGGTTAAGAGTTTAGGTCAATGAAAGGCCACATAGTGACAACAACTAAGCTACTTGATGCTATTAAAAATATTGAGGACACAAAGTTGGTTGGGTAGAGAGATGGGAGCAAATCTGGAAGGAGTTTGGTTGTGAGAATGTGGCCAAAACATGAAATTCTTGAAGAACACATAGCAAGATGAGAAAAAAAAATAAAGTCTAATAATAGGTAAGTACATCATGATATATTCCATAAGTTTTTCTGCATTTCTAAGTCATGGGGAAGTAAAAGTTTGTCATTAGGTTCATTCTTGTTGAGAATATTTTCTGTTTCTAGCATTCATAAATTGCTATGTGTGATAGAAATTAAGGCATTATACTTTATTATTATTATTATTTTCTAAATTCTTTGTTTACATTCCCAATGCTTTCCCCTTTCCCAGTTCCCCCCTCCCCATATGTCTCATAAGCCTCTCCACACATTCTCCAGTCACCTCTCTCCTTTTTCTCTGTCCTGGTGCTCCCCTACAATGCTGGAACAGGCCTTTCCAGGATCAGGGCCCTCTCCTTACTTCTTCATGGGAGTCATTTGATATGCTACTTATGTCTTGGGTATTCAGAGCTTCTGGGCTAATTAACATCTACTTATCAGTGATTGCATTCCATGTGTATTGTTTTGTGATTGGGTTACCTCACCTAGGATGCTATTTTCCAGTTCCAACTATTTGCCTAAAATTTTCATGAATTCATTGTTTTTAATTGCTGAGTAGTATTCCATTGTGAAAATACATTTTCTGTACCCATTCCTCCACTGAGGGACATCTGGGTTCTTTCCAGCTTCTGGCTATTATGAATAAGGCTGCTATGAACATAGTGGAGCATGTGTCCTTATTGAATGCCAGGGAAGCCTCTAGGTATATACCCAGGAGTGGTATAGCAGGGTGCTCCAGAAGTGTCAGGTTCAGTTTTCTGAGGAACCACTAGACTGATTTCCAAAGTGGTTGTGACATCTTGCAATCCCACCAGCAGTGGAGGTCTGTTCCTCTTTCTCCACATCCTAGCCAACACCTGCTGTCTCCTGAGATTTTAACCTTAGCCATTCTGACTGGTATGAGGTAAAATCTCAGGGTTATTTTGATTTGCATTTCCCTAATGACTAATGATGTTGAGTATTTCTTAAGGTGCTTCTCGACTATCCGAATTTCTTCAGGTGAAAATTCTTTGTTTAGATCTGTACCCCATTTTTAATAGGGTTATCTGGTTCCCTGGGGTCTAACATCTTGAGTTCTTTGTATATATTGGATATTAGCCCTCTGTCGGATGTAGGGTTGGTGAAGATCTTTTCCCAATTTGTTGGTTGCCGTTTTGTCCTTTTGACAGTATCCTTTGCCTTACAGAAACTTTGTAATTTTATGAGGTCCCATTTGTCAATTCTTGATCTTAGAGCATAAGCTATTGGTGTTCTGTTCAGGAACTTTTCCCCTGTGCCCATGTCCTCAAGAGTTTTCCCCAGTTTCCTTTCTATTAGTTTCAGTGTGTCTGGTTTTATGTGGAGGTCCTTGATCCACTTGGAGTTGAGCTTAGTACAAAGAGATAAGAATGGATCAATTCTCAATCTTCTGCATGCTGACTTCCAGTTGAACCAGCACCATTTGTTGAAAAGGCTATCATTTTTCCACTGGATGTTTTCCACTCCTTTGTTGAGGATCAAGTGACCATAGGTGTTTAGATTCATTTCTGGTCCACTTGCCTGTCGCTGTGCCAATACCATGCAGTTTTTAACACTATTGCTCTGTAGTATTGCTTGATGTCTGGGATACTGATTCCCCCAGAAGTTCTTTTACTGTTGAGAATAGCTTTAGCTATCCTGGGTTTTTTGTTATTCCAGATGAATTTGAGAATTGCTTTTTCTTACTCTATGAAGAACTGAGTTGGGATTTTGATGGGAATTGCATTGAATTTGTATATTGCTTTTGGCAAGATGGCCATTTTAACTATATTAACCCTAAGGCATTATACTTAACACAGCTTTTGTTAATTAAATATTATTTCATGGTCGTATATGCAACTTCTTTGTATAGCAGCCATGGGCATTTAAGAGAATTTCTAAATGGATGAAATACCAGCCTAACAAATAATTATAGGAAGCCTAATGTCAATCTTAAATTTTAACATCTTTTTCCGCAAATAAATTAACTTGGGCCCCTCAGAGTTCCTAGAGACTAAACCACCAACCAAAGAACATATATGGGTTTGTGCATGGCAGGCCCCCACCCTGTACATATGTAGCAGAGGACTGGCTTGTCTCCCTTGGAAGGAAAAAATGCACCTGTTACTGTAGAGACTTGATGCTCCAGGGAAGCGGGATACTGGAAGGAGATGAGGTGGGTGGATGAGGGAGCACCTTTTCAGGGGAAGAGGGGTGATGGGGTGAAGAACTCTGGGGGTGGGGACTGGGAAGAGGGACAACATTTGGAATGTAAATAAATATTAATTTAATAAAAATATCTTGATAATACTGGGACCCAGATAGAATGAGACTCCAATTCTGTTCTTACTGTTGTGAAGTATGTATTTATTTGCAGAAACTCTTGAAAAATATCTATTCCAACCACTTACCCAAACAAAGCACAGCTACAGTATGAGTCTCTCCTTAATAGTCCTTACATTAGAATCTAAATATTCTGTATCCTCACTGTTTCAAAATAAAGTCTGACCTTCAAGTTTTTTCAGATAAAGAATATCTAGAAAAACTAAAGGAACAAGGAATTATTAATTAAGTGGAAGAAAATACTCATTTTAGAAGAAAAAACAGAATAAACTAATTAGAAGTGTCTAAATCACATTACATATGGTAGAAGATACACTGATTAATTTTGAGATATTTTATCACTTAAAACTTTCAAGAGTTCAGTTGTTGCCAGGCTCTGCTATGCAAAAATCCACCAATTTTTCAATTTCTCTGAATGTAATAGTCCTTGAAATATTTCTTGCACCACTAGGGTGCCATTCACTAAATTGCTTCTTCATAAGCACCGAATTGCTCACTAATGCCTTGAGAAAGAAAACCATCTACTCCCTAGGATTATAAATGTGATCTCATTAGCTCTAAAAATACACCGACAAGGACAGAAACTGGAAAGGAAAATGTTGCTATTATTTTTAGAGGGTGAACACTTGGGAGCCCGAAGGCACACTTTGAGAATTCCATTTCACATTCTGAAGCACCTGTTATAAAGTCATGTGTTAGACTGCCATGCCTAAGTGAGGAATGGCAATTTACATGCATGCATACCCACTCATGGAAGCACATATATGTAAAGAGTTGCTAGAAACCTGTCTATAAAAGCCCTCTTTAGGTATTATATGTCAGAGTTGATTTTTATGATAACAGAATGACTATGTGGCTAAAAAGGACCACATTCTCCAACCAGAAATAAACATGATCTATGACGGGGGCAGAATAAAGCATCCGTGGACAAGGGAGCCTTAGAATTATGTCTTTCATATTTTTATTGTGAAATTTCATCTGTAGTTTACCACCTTATGTATTTTAGATTTTTATTTGCAACTTTACCAAAGAATATTTTCAGCAATTTTTTACTGTTTTGTGATTCAGTCTTTTTGTCCGTTTCTGCTGGCAAGATGGAACTGGTCAATAATCTCTTGAGGTCATAAGTCTTGAGAATGTGCTAATATGTCTAAGGAGGTTTTTTTGTTTGTTTTGCTTTGTTTTCATATCATGGATGTAGTAATGTTGTCAATAGCCACATGGAAGCTGCTATATTTACTTCTAGGCCTCATGAGTGTCTTTCTGATATGGACCATAATATTTTGGCTTCAGGAGGCAAAGCATAACACATGTCAGCACAACATTTGTATTTTCAGGAAAAAGACTCATTGCATTTCTCAGTGTTCCACCTGTTTAGATTCATAAGAACTGTTAGCATTCTTGTTTTCTATTTTGTTACATTTCAGTCTCTTGTCTTTTCCAGTTCTCAAAAAGTATAGGAATTAAGATTGCACTTAATACTTAATATGTCTTGCATTTCAAACAACAGGATCCACAGTCCCAACTTCCATTCAGCCATATGATTCATTTGTATAAAAACACAGACTCTTCCCAAAGGTTGAGTATTTTTCACACAGTAGTCATATCTGAACTGGGTACGCATGACATACCTGCATAATGCCAATACTCAGGAGGATCTGGCAGGAAAAAAATTACTGTAAGTTCAAGACAAGTCTTCACATATACTGAGCATATACTAGTACATAAACAGAGTTCAAGGTTGTGAGTTACATAGAGTCTTGTCATGGTCATCTCATCATCATCATCATCACATCATCATCATCATCATCTTCATCATCATCGCAAACAGAATAACATTGCCAGCCACTTATATCTTAGCCATTTAAAAAGAACATATCTCTTCTCCTTGCTTGTGCCTGTGTTATAATGTATAAAACATAACTCCATAGAACATGAGCTTTTCATAGTTTTCCAGCTTAAAAGAAGGTATATTTTATAATTTTAGGAAATGTGACTATGCCTTCTCTGTAAGATTCCTTGCCTTGTCAAACTTGTGTCCCAGAAGTCCAGTTGTTTTTCCTGTTCCCAGTTTACCAATTTTTTGTACTACTGACCTTGTTGATTTAAAAAACAATAATGATGATATTACTCTAGGGGAAAATTTCTATTTACAAAGATGTTGAGGTTCTGTATTTTTGATGAACTATAGATTTTCCATTTACAAAACTATTTAGGTGGAAAAATTTAGTACCAGAGTGTAACAAAGGAATTTCAACTGGCTATATTAGGAGAAGAAAAGGCTATATACAGGGAGAAAAGAAACAATTTATTGCAAAATAAGTTGGTATCCTCCTTTCAAGTCCTTTTTCTTCTGAGCCCTGAAAATGTGGTAATGGCCTTGCTAGCTATTCTTCTCTCCTACCTAAAATGTCTATTAAGTGACATCACTGCACACTAAGAGAATTTTGTGATGACCACATACTTTAAGTGATTGGTAGTACAGAGACATTGTTTTCCTTTCATTTCTTTTCTCTGCTCTGACTAGGTATCTGTCATCTCTCACCAGGGTAGGCTTTTATCTTTCCCACAGTTAACTAAAGGAAAATGTTATTCTTTGTTTCTATTTCTCTCTGCTAAGCCAGCTGAATAGTTTTAGACAATGATTATATGGAAATGGGTTAAAAAGACAGCTAATTTTCAGAAAACTGGATGCTTTGGTTATGAGTCTATTCTTTAAAGACTGAACTATCTCTGCAGTTCTTTTTCAGAATCTTGATGCAACAGTGTATGATAAAAATCTGTATTTGTCCATTCTAGCAACTGTAACAAAGTACCTGAGACTGGGTAATTTAAAAGCTATAGATTTTCCTCACAGTTTGGGGTAAGTCTGAGATCAAAGATCCAGGAAGAAATCTGTCTGATGAGAACCTGTGTGGTTTCAAAGGTTTCATCTCTGAAGGGGTCTTTATGCTACAGAAAGCCAAGGTTTCTCATTATAGGACCCTATATAATGATTGCAATCTCATACAATCCCACAAATGTGGATTCAATTTAAAGTTTATTTTGAAGAAATACAAGAAATCAGATCATACCAACTAATAAAAGGTATTGCAGAGATACTTAGATGTCCGTATGGAAAGGCAGCTCTGATGTGTCTTTACCTAAAGGTTGGCAAATAGGTAACTGGGAAATTATTCGTAAACTAGTTTCATGTAGTTAACTTAATTAAGCCAATATGAAGTTTTATTTTGTTCTTTGAGTAGAAGGTTTCTTTATTCTCAGCAATAGAAGAACTTCTGGTGGAATCACTATCCCTGACCTCAAGCTGTACTTTAGAGCAGTCATGATAAAAACAAAAACAGAAAACAGAAAAGAAAACAAAAACAGACAAGCAAACAAAAACTCTGCATGGTATTGGTACAGTGACAGGCAGGTAGATCAATTGAATGGAATTGAAGACCCAGAAATGAACCCACACATCTATGGTTACTTAATCTTTGACAAAGGGCCTAAAGCCATCTAGTGGAAAAAAGGACAATGGTTTCAAGCAATGGTGCTGGTTCAACTGGTGGTTAGCATGTAGAAGAATGCAAATAAATCCATTCTTATCTCTTTGTACAAAGCTCAAGTTCAAGTGGATCAATGACCTCCACATAAAACCAGATACCCTAAAGCTAATAGAAAGGAAGGTGGGAAAAAGCCACAAGAACATAGGCACAGGAGAAATTTCCTGAACAGAACACTGTTAGTGTTCTTAGAGCGTAAACTATTGTTCACGTAAACTATTGTTTACGTTCTAAGATCAAGAATTGACAAATGGGACCTCATAAAATTGCAAAGCTTCTGTAAGGCAAAGGACACTGTCAATAGGACAAAATAGCAACCAACAGATTGGGAAAAGATCTTTACCAATCCTACATCCCATAGAGGGATAATATTCAATATATGCAAAGAACTCAAGAAGTTAGACTTCAGAGAACCAAGAAAGCAAGAAAATCTTACAACAGCCTCTGAGACTCGGTGAAGCACAGGTGTCTGTTGAAGAAGTACAGTACATGGCAAAGATGAGCCTTCATTACTCCCCTTTACCATCCTCCATTACTAACAAGGAAGAAGCTGGAGGGAATTAAGTCATCTCTGGGACACAGAAGCATACTTTTGAGAAAAGCCACCCAAAGGTTCTCCACTGTGATATAGATTAGAGAAGTATATTTCTATGGTATTCTTTACGATTTTTATGTTTTCTGTCAAACTGTTTTTATGTTTGATATATTGAAATATCATTGCTTCTATTAAGATTTAAGTTCTATGGGTTATCAGGTATTAGTTCTTTCCCATGGAATGCCTCTCAAGCTGGGCCAGCCATCGTTTGGCCAATTCCTGTCTCTCTTCCATCTTTGTTCCAACACTGATCAAAACTGAAAAGTATGTTTCTATGAAAAGATGCTCGTTTTAATCGAATAGTCATAATTTTCATATTGAATTTTACCAAATGCATTTCTTATGTTGAGTATAGATTTTGTCAAATTTGTAATTACCAAGACATCAAGGGTAATTCCTCTAACAAATACTGTATGCTAATATCTGTATTGTAATATTGTTGACATTTATATCCTTTCTTAATGTTCTAATTTTCCTATTTGATACTTTAAGGTAATATGTTAGACTAATAAAATGTACTGGAGATCACATTGGGTCTTATTATTAAAAACTTATGTAAAGATTGTAAACTATTCATTCCTCAAGGATTAGGTAAGTTGGAAGGCTCTGCTCTGCCTCCTGGAGAGGGATGAGAGCAGATATGGCAGAGCTCGATTTGTGGTTTTACATCAAACAATTCTGACAAATTTTACCAAAACAGCCTTTGCAGGTCCCCAAGAAACACTCAGAACATTGAGGGGGAGGAGAAGGCAGAATCTATGATGTCATTATCTGACCTCTGTGACATAGGCTTTTGATGCCAGAGAGGAGAGCTGCTTTCAGGGAGCAAGCCCCTCAGCTCCCACTGGGGGCGGCGACGCCGCCCCTTAGGCAAAGCCTTAGTCTCTTGGAGCCTTTTATCAGCTGGCCCTACTGTTGCTGCCACTGGCTCTGATAATCCTTCTCAGCCAAGACCAGGCTGAGGGAGAAGGACTCTGGTGTTGATGCTGACAAGAGGCCAGGGGAACCAGCATGCCAGAAAACCAGGATGCTTACAAAATCTGTGTATCGGGATTAGGACAAACCCCTGTACTACAGAAGAGGTCTGTGTACCAGAAAAAGGACTGAGGGCACTGCTCGGACTGGAATACTGGGTGAGAGTCAGGTTAGGAGTCCAGAGGGTCAAGTGGGAGGAGGGGAGATAGACCGTTTCCGTGACTGTGACTGTTTTCTCTTCCAGGTCCCATATTTGCTGAAGTGTCTTCCAAAACGGCAGAAAGAACGCACGTTGGTAAAGCACTGCACAGTCCTCGCCAGTCCTTTCCCATCTTAGCCCTCTCTGCTCTCTGCTGCTCATTTCCCCTCAGTCCTTCCTTCCTTCCAGCCATTATCTCCACTTTTCTAACCTCCACAGCATCTTGCCAGATTTTCTGACCTCAAAGGTGACAGACTGCTAGTCTTTGTTGTTTTGAGACAGACTCGTGGAGCTCAGGCTAGCCTGGAGCTCCTGATATCCCAGGTGGGATTACAGGCTCGTGCCAGCAAGCCGCGCTTACGTGGTGTTGGGGATCGTACCAAGGACTTCACGCACGCTATGCAAACAGTCTACCTGCTGAACTACATCCAAAGAAGCGGACCAATGATCCTGACATTCTGACCTCTGTCTTTTTCTCCGCAGGTCCTACAGACTGTGTCTTCCTCCTGATTCCACCCAGATAGTTGTGGTTGTCCCCCAGCTCCCCAGGGATGCAGGCTCTGGACTGAGTACACCACATCTGCGTGTCCCCTTGGCCTGCTGCTGATGCCTGCAGAAGAACGAGGCTGCTGCGGCTGCACTGTGCATAGAAGGCAGTCTTGACCATCGGCCACAGCTGGCCTCAGAGATCTCCACACTGACTGTTAGGTCTCTTACCGCTGGTCTTGTCCACCCCCCACCCATTTCCCTCCTGGATTTGAGGCAATGTTGCCTCACAACAAGGACCAGGGGCTGCTACAGAACACAGTCCCCCCAGGGTGTCTCCCTCAGGTCCTCTCACAGTTTGTGGACTCCCCTCCATCCAGCTTAGCATCTCTCTCTCATCAGACTTTCCCGTCTTCCCACTTACCTTTGCCCACCACGACCCAGGCTTATTTTTTCTCTTCTCTGACACAGACCCACTCTCCTGGACCTCACTTCTACTCTCCCGACTTGAATCCTGATTTTGTTCCTCTTCCTTACACTTCCTCTCTCCCAAGAACTTCGTGCTTTCGCCAAAACTATACTTACATTGGTGAAAAACTCCCCTCTCCACACTCCGCCTCTCCCTCCAACTATCAGCTCTGTGTGTCTCCTCCTTTAACTGGCTCTTCCTCTCTTACCCAGCTACAGAATTCCTCTCCTCACTCCTGCCAGTCCCCTTTCCGCCTCCAGGACTTTCCAAGATCTAAGATCACTTCCCCCATCCCCAACTCACCTTCTGGAGGGATTCAGAGTAGCAAGCAAGCGTGGCAATGGACCCAGTCCAGAAGCATCAGGTCCTCTGGGGGGAGAAGGGGGTGTGTGCCAAGCAAGGTGGACCCTGCAGAATTCAAGGACCCAGGGGCCCTCGCCCAAGTCCTGGTGGCCAATGTGGGGCACCGCAGAATTGCAAGAGACCTGCAGCTAGAGTTTCTGCAGCGCCTGTGGCTAGGCACAAGCGGACCGGCCCCAGTTGTGGAGTACCCCGTATGTCTAGTGTGCCTCCAGCCTCGTACCCCATCTTGCCCCACCCTCAAGTACAAGACTATACCTCGACTGCTTGCCTTCCCTCAACTACTGCCTCATGCCCCGGGCCAGGAATCTGGGCCTCTCCGAATAGGCATTGGTTTCGGCCTCCGCCTGCCTCGGGGCCAGGCCAAGGCTTTGCATCTGCTGCCAAGAAAATGTCCGAAGGGAGCAGAGTCTCAGGAAGAGGCCCTCCAGAGTCAAAAGCCAGCAACCAAGGCATCAGTTCAAATCACCGGCACACTCTTCCAAGCCGGGAGCCTCCGGTCTGTACACCTTCAATCACCAAAACCCAGCCAGTGTTCCAGGTCTCTACTTCAGGAGCAAAGAGAGGGCACTGTGTCCCCAAAGCCCAGGCCTTCTGCCTAAAAGACGTCTGTGTCTCTAGGGTCTATTCCCCGAAAGTCGCCATCTTAATTCCAGAGCAGCGGAGACCCACTGGAACACCCCCTCCAAATTCCACCCTCCCTACCAAGACTTCTCAGACCTTGGGGAGGCACAGAGACACCCTGAAGGGCTGGCTGGCTGGAAGCCAGGTGTGTTCTCCTGCCCTGAACCCTGGGAACCCCTTGTGGAGTCTGCTCTCCCCTAGTTGAAGAGACCTAAGGCCTCATTCAGCCTTCAGTGTATTCAATAAAGCCTAACCCTGAGAATCTTGTGTTTGTGTCTACTCTGCCCACAGGATGGAATCAACTGCTCTGGGATAACGCCAGTCCCACAAAAGGCTTGGGGTGGTGGTGGGGAACAGAAGAATTAAAACACCAAGTGTTATGCACTTGAGTACACGCGAATACTTGATGCTTAGAGACCTCTACAAGGCCCTTCTCGTGTTTAATTCAAGTCCGTGGATAATTGGAATCAATTAGGCCAATGGGTCTATTTCTCCAGGCACAGCCTGTGTTGTGCAGGATGCAGCAGTTCGTTTCCCTCACAGGGAAGGACGTTGCTAACAACTCATTATAGGAGAGCACAATATCCCATGCACAGACCGGAAACTAGAAGGCTCCTTCAGAAGGGCTAGAGAGATGCTGTCTCAACAATCACTGGGCTGCTCACCACAGTTCCAGGGGATCCAATGCCACCCTCTGTCTTCAGTGGACTCTCTCTCTCTCTCTCTCTCTCTCTCTCTCTCTCTCTCTCTCTCTCTCTCTCTCTCTCTTCTCTCTCTCTCCTCTCTCTCCCCTCTCTCTCCCTCCCTCTCTCTCTCCTCTCTCTTTCTCTCTCTCTCTCTCTCTCTCTCTCTCTCTCTCTCTCTCTCTCTCTCTCTTACACACACACACACACGCACACACACTGACCTGCCTTCAATTTCTTTACGCCTTTGCCCTAGCTCACAACAGGAGACTTTGGCCTTGAGGTTGGACCGTTGGTCAGCCCCTGGCTCTGTACTGTTATGTGGTCCAGGCAGGTGTCTTAACCTCTCTTGGCCCTGTGGTCTTCATTTTTAAGATAACAATATTTCCTAGGGACTTAGAGAGGGTACAGTGAGATAATCTATGTCAAGCTAGGGCCAGCAGATGCTTCATGTTGTGACAGGGGTCTTTGGAGGTTCATCTCACAAGGCTTCTCATCCCACAGAGACATTTCTGTCACAGCATTCCTTACAAATAGCCATGACTCTTTTCAGGACAGGAGCTGGTACCATGAAGGGCATCCATTTCATTTCTAAGTAAGTGGAGAAGCTATCATCTTCCTTGATTTAGCCCTTAGTGTTCGGATCTTGGGAGGGGGAGTCTTAAATGACTACAGCTATACAGCCAAAGGGGCTCACACCTGAGCTAGCCTGAGACCAGCCCCCTACAGTTGGATGGGGATGGACAGTGTCCTTCAATCATCTCTACCTACTGAATGAAGTGGAACTCTACTCTTTTACTTGTCCTCAAACCCACGGGCCTCGGAAACACTTTCCACCTTTCCTCTATCTGCTCTCAGGGATGACCTCTTTCCTAGTGGTCCTAGGAGATCAGGGCTACTGCCTCTGATGAGTCCAAGCTGCAGGGGACCCAGAGGACTCTGCTCTCTGCATCCTGACAGTCAGCAGAAGGTCTCCACCCTCACCTCCAAGTCCAAGGTACTGGGTACCCCTTCCACCCGCTGGGCCCTGGCCCCTGCCTGAGTCAGGCCCACCACAGTGTGGGACTGGGGTTCAGGCTTTGTGCTCCCTATAGGCACCATGTTGCCCTTGCCTGTTGGGCTGCCTGCAGCTAGTGCTCCCCCCCCTGCCCCATATATCATGTATAATTATTTCTTAACCCTTAACTAGATACCCCATAAAGTATAGCTGGATAGATTTTTAAATGAAAAATATGTCTCTAATACTCCTGATGTACATGTTGCTAAAGGTGTGGATTCTGGATTTAGTACTGGAATTCCATTCTCACAGAGGAGAAAGTAACTTGAGGGAATGAAACTCTAGTACTCCAGCATTTAACAATCCATGTGTTTAACATAAAGAAACATACTTCACGACTGAATATGCTTAGTGTTTGGGATAAAATGAGGATAGATGATAGAGATAGGATGGAGGAGCTTGGGGATGATAAACCAAGTGCTTATAGAGTACAAGGTAATCATGGAAGTAAAACGGCTGTTTATAATAACTATGTCTGCATTATCAGCAGTAGAAAACCCACTGAGGTGAAAATTTATTTTGGTTATTTGCATTTTGTCATTATTAGGAATGTAATAATTTTCTTAAAAATGTATATCTGACCATTAATTGAATGTCTTCCTTTGAGAAGTATCTATTCAAATACTTTTCCCATTGTTCAACTGACTTATTTTCTTACTGTTGACCTGATGGAGATCTATATGTATTTTGGGCATTATTTCTTTATAAAATGAGAATAAGTATTCAAGAGGCTGCTGGGAAAGGGAGAATCTTTGCACACGGTTGCTTTCAAAGTAAGATAGCTAAACCATATGGAAAAAACATGTTTCTTCAAATAAAAATATCTGGAACACAATCCGGTAATATTATATCTGTATTTATAGCTAAAGGATATGGAAATAATATATTAATGACCTACCTGACCTCTTGTATCCACTAGAATTATAATTCACAAAAATAAAGATATGTATTTGACCTAATTAGTCATTAGTGAATGATTGGAGGTGGTATAGGATGAGGAACAGTCAGAGGGCAGACCAGGAAGGGTATAATGACTGGACTATGAAAAAGAAGATTAAAGAATAATAAAAAAGCATGATGTTCACGTAATGGATTTCAACTCAACTTTAAAAATTAAACACTTTTAATTTTTACTGACATAAAATTTATTTTATTAAGTAAAATAAGTTAGGAGAAAGGCCACAAATGCTTCAAGATCTTATTAACATATTTAGTCTCAAAAGTTGAGAGAGTAGAGCAGTGGTTAGCACAGCTTAGCTAGCGGACATGACTAACAGCATTGGTGCCTACACCAGTAATCATTCTGTTCCTGTGAGCTCAGTGCAGACTGAGGTCATGCAGTATTTCATCTGGACAGGAGGAATAAATCAGGACATCTATTTCTATCACAGTGAACATAAATAATGCCAATCTCTTGTATATTTGGTAATTATATAGAATAGGTAAAAATAATTATGTCAGATAAAAGACAAAAATGGAAATTACACTTAAAATCATGGTTTTCTTTATTTAAAAAAAGTGATGCTATGTTATTTAAGTTCTGAAAGAGAGGAAGGAAACCCAAACCTCAGGAGAGTGAGGTCATAAGATATAAAAATTTAGTTACCATCACAGAGTCTTCAAGGGTGGCAGGTGCCTCCTGGAGTCCACACACACAAATGGGTACAGGCACATAAGAAGCACATACATGCTGTTGGTGGTCATGCTTGTGACAAAGGCTGAAGGTGAAGCACCACCCATGTGTCCGCAAGGTCATATTCACATAACATACAGACAATGGTGGCATTTTGCCATAAAACATTATATAATAGATATAGTATCACTCTTTACTTGGAGTTCCCTGGATGTCAGGTGATAGACATCACTAGCTAAGTAATGGTCTCCCAGATGTCTAGTGTCAATCCTGTTTTACCTGACTAGATATATATTCATTTCCCTGTTTTGTTGTTTAAACAAACTAGCCTTCCTTGCCTTTTGCCTTCTGCAGATACTTTATAGAAAAAAGTGAGCGAGTGGTGTACATTTTAGTTGTGTGCAAATCTCCATGGGACAAGTAAGTAGAATAGATGTAGGACTGGGTACAGGAATAGGAGGGATCAGGTTGAAAGAAGATGGATGGAGAGAGTACTAGGGAAAATAACTGGAAATGGGAGGTAATTCAGGGGCAAGGTATGGAAACTCCCAGGAATCTATTAGAATGACACTATCTAAGACTCCCAGAAATGTTGTCTATAGAGCTTGAACTGGCCATCTCCTATAACCAGGACTTCTAGTGGAGGTCTTGGGACACCAATCCAACTACTAAACTTTCAGCCTACAATTTGAAACAGAATACTCACATTGTCAGGTATAGAGGGCTGAGTCATAGAGACTTCTTTAGAGAGAACATGGTTTAATAGTCCCATTTTCCTTTTGTCCCTACATTAACTTTAATTTTGAAAAATTTTCTTTTCCCTTCTTAGTATAAAAGTGCTTAGGTTTTATCAACACATTGGGTCTTCATTTTTCTATTGGGGCTACCAGTTTGTAAAAATTCGTGTGCTTTTTATATTTCTTTCATTCCTCTAATCATTTTAAAGCCTAATTAATTCTCAAGCCCAGCTGGAGACCATACAGGTAGAGAGTTTCTCACCTAATGTGCCTAAGAATTAAAAGCTTTAAGTCTGAAATTGAGTAGAGCAACATGACAACCTAGTGAGAGGACTGAGAGGTACTAATGGCCTACAGTGGTAATCTCTTTGATGCACACAAAATATATAATGCATGAAAGAGATAATGAAAAAGGCTGGCATTTATTAACATATTTTTTTTGCTGTAAAGGATAATGTGCAGAGAAGAAAAGTATCTACCATAAACTTTACCAGACCAGTGATCATTAAAGACAAAGTTATTAAAACTCAATAGCAAGACTTAAAATAAATAGACAAGAGATATCAACTGTTATCTCACCAAGAAGTAAACAGATATAAATTTAGCATGTGAAAAGATCTTCTATAACAAAATATTATTAAGCTCCAACTTAAAATGATACAAATATCTGCTTATTGGAATGTCCCATACTCAGAGCATCGATACTATTAAGTGCTGGTCAAGAACCAGGGCAACAAAAATTCTGTTTGGGGTGCAAAGGAGACAGCATGATTGATGTTTTCTTAGGAAACTTCTTACATACCACAAGATCCAGCAATTTTAGTCTTTCAAGTTGGTTTATAGGACATAAATATATTACTACAAGGACCTACACACTGGGCCTTATAATGGCACTATTCAGAATCACCAAAATGTATCTATAAGCAAAATGAGGAGGAACAGACTTCATTTTATTTAGAACATAGAATATTATTCATTGCTGAAAAGATCAGAGCTGACAAAACATGAAAGACATGAAGAAATATGTAAAAGAAACTAAAATGAAAGGTTACATGTTTATGGTTCAAACCATATGGAATTATGCATAAGAAAAAATTATAAAGATGGTAAAATGGTTAAGAATTGACAGTTGGTGAGGAAGATAGGCAAATGGGAAGATCACAGAGTATTCTTAAATTAGTCACACTAATCTGAATGATGCATTATGAGTAAATGTCAGGTACATATTTATCAAAATGCATACAATATAAGGTATAAAAGTGGAATTCTATTTTGTGCATACAAATAACATTCTACACACTGAGCAGTTTGTACTTGTATAATCAGGAATATATGTGTATTTTTAAGTATATGTGTGTACACACGATCAAAACAAGGGTATGAAAAAAGCAAAGAGGATTTATATGAAAGAGTAGACAAAGGAAAGTAAAGAGGGATAATGCAATTGTATTATAATCTCAACAAACAAACAAACACATAAGTGATAGACTGGATCCTAATGTAAACTCAGTTTTTGAGGCACTATGATGGTTTAGTGCAGGTTGGTCAGTTGCTACAATTATTTCCTTTCACTATTGCATGTAGAAATGAATAAAAGGAAGAGAGTAAGGTATGTGCAAATTCTCTGTACTTGAATTTCAATTTTGTTTTGTATCTAAAGCTCATCTAAAAGCATATAGCCTTAAATATGATAATAATAAAATAAAAGGCAAAAACTGAAGCAATATAAAGTATGCCTTTATGTATTTCCTTTTATGTATAATGTATATTTGACCTAGGGGCAGAAAGAGCTTTGGGAAGCAGGTAGGATCCAATGTATTTGTTACTACGTTCTCAATATTCCTGTGACAAACAACTGTGGTTATTTTATATAAGTTTTACATATTTACACCATTTACACAAAGAATACATTTGCATGTATTTTAATTTCAGAGCAGCATGTTTATCTATGATTATCTTACTTGGTCATGCAATTCCATTACCTGGCCTGTGGATTCATGATTTGGGACTTTGTTCCGATATTTATCGATGCTCTTCCATGGACTTCATCTGAGCTACTCAATTTATTTCTCTAATGCAATCTGTGAAAAAATACAATAAAGCATAAGGGAGGGGTGTGAGAAAGGCAGATGGCATGGATGATGTCTCATTTTTCTGACAAAGACTATAACAAGGATGGAAAATGATGCACTGTAAATCCATTGTAGTGACAAAGATGGTAATGAGAATTGGTATGAATATAAGCGACTGTATTCTCATTACCCTCTGCAGATTGTAATCGGCTCTCAGATTTCTTCCCATCCTCCTTTCCCTGATAAGTCTTCCACATGATCTCCCTTGGTTTGCCTCAGAAATACTTATTAATAAATATGCCATTAGTAAGACAAACATAAAAATTTCGGAATTGATGCTGGAGCTTTAATTCCAACGACTGGTCACAAACTGATACTTCATTTGTTAGTATCAAATGTTATCCAAGGGCATTCTTATAAATGACAGTGTTTCCCTAGAAATCTACCTCTTTACTCTGCAGACAAAGCTTGATTCGAATGTCTGCAGCACAGAACAGGGAAAGGACATTTGATGAAGCCAAAAACAAGTTGGTAAGGAACAAGATCCTATAGTTTTAAACTACATGGTGATGGATATTTGATTATCATAGCAACGTGTGGGTGCATAAAATTGAAACCTTTAAATTATAAGTGAAATTATTAATGTGAAGATTTGACCTTGATATTAATGTTATTAGCTAATTGTAGAATACATTGGAAATACAACACTGCTATTTCTTATAAAATGGAAGAAAATGAATGTTCTCCCTAAACACTAAAATTTTGAAATATACTGTTGATAGACTTAAAGAACCAACAGTGATGACAATAAACCCCTCACAAAAATTCACTAATATGTTTTAAAGTATGATATTATAATATGGCCTGGTAAAAAGCGAAGAGATTACATATTAAGCAACATTATCCCAATTGTCTAAATTAATAGGATGAATCAAAATGATGAGTTTTCAAGCTGTAGAAAAGAAGGTAGCATGTTTACCACAGCAAATCAAAGAGAATAGTATAGAATCAAATAATAGAAAATGAAGTATTCCTGCTCTTCAGAAAATAATATCTTTCCTCAAACTTTATATTTACCAGCTATAATGAAAACCAGTTAGGTATACTCTAACTTTTATTCAAGAAAATAAAATATCACAAAAAATAACAAGATGTATGAAATTACTTTAAGCTGTCAGGATGTGCTGTCTATTCCCTGTTGTCAACTTGATTCTACCTGGAATGAACTACAATAAAGAAATGCAGGACACACATGTGATCAGATTTTGAGTCTATAAGACACAGGATCAAAATCCAGATCTTGACTCAGGATGACAAACAATTTTGATCTGAATCTTGAGGCAGAGTGGCCATGAAATGTTTAGGTGCAGTCACAGTGGTTGCCCAAGGCTTTTGTCCAAGGATATAGAGGCAAGGAGATCTCTGAGTTTAAGGCCAGCATGGTTCAGAGCAAGTTCCTGGGTTCTTAGGTCAGAATTATCATCTAGAGACAAGAATGAAAATTTTCACAGACCATGTCTATGATTGGAAGACTTCAAGAATAATAACAAAAACAGCAGGAAAGGGTGCAAAGTCCACCCCTCCCCAAATACAATCTATAGTTAGCAAGGTGTTAGATGATGAAGCAGAGGTTTCTGAAGATGATGCAGGGTGTGTCTTATCAGATGAGGATGCTGAGTCTGAAACAAGCAGTAGTTCTTATTACTCTGCTTTGTAAATGACTATACCATCACCCTGCCTGCCAATGGAAGACAGTTTCCTTCTGGTTGGATCAAGATTTAGAATTCTTTTTTTTTAATATTTTTATTTTCTATATTCTTTGTTTACATTCCAAATGATTTCCCGTTTCCCAGATCCCCTTCCCCATATATCCCATAAACAAGATTTAGAATTCTTGACTCCTCCAGATTGCCATCCTGAAAATAATGAACTAAACCTCGAAAACTATAAGACAGTCCAAATTAAATTTTGTTCTTTGTAAGATGTGATATGGTCATGGTGTCTCTTTATAGCAATAAAAACCTTACCTAAGACACAGGAGTGCAATGCATAGTTCAAGGAGAGAAATAGTCTAATTTCTAATGAAACTTATGGATAATATTCTAACATAATCCTGGAAACTGTATGCATATAATTTTATATTCAAAGAGTAGAGCATCATTCAGAAAGCAGATAATACATTTCTGAGGACACCAGCTGTTTTACACACACACACACACACACACACACAGTCACACACATAAAGAGTGAAAGAGAGAGAGAGAGAGAGAGAGAGAGAGAGAGAGAGAGAGAGAGAAAGACAGAGTTATTTCTCAAAATACAACAATTTAAATTATTTGCTATCTCATATATGGTTTTTGTTTAGTAACACAACAAATGACCGATCAATCTAATCGAGAAAAGATTGTACATTTTTGTATATATATTTCGAAGTTGTGGAAATTTAATTATTTAAAATATTTAAAATATTTTGATACCTCATAATATACAAATGGACACCACAGTAAAACATTCTGTTTAATAATGATATCATATATTTGGAATATAATCAGCCTAAACATAAGATCGAGAATGAGGTAGAATAAAGTACATGAGCAGATATTTTATAATTAGTAAATTGTTCAAGAAGAATGTGTTCCACATGGCAGAAAAGAATACTAATAAGAAAGGGACGTGCTGGGGAGATAGCTCAGAGACAGGTGGGAGGCATGCAAGCCTAGGAGTTCAAACAATAGCAATCACATGAAAAGCTATCAAAGGCCAGGTGCCTCAATAAACTACCTTTATCAACTAGTTGCCATTTTTTTTTTTCACTTAAACTAATGTATAAGTGAAGCTATGCATTAATTCTTCTACAGCTATTTGAATATTTTCTACCTGGCCTATTATAAGTAATGCTGCTATGAACATTTATTAGTCATCAACAGAATTTCAAATTCCATTCATTTAGTAATTATATATCTCTATCTTTGAGAAACCACTTAATTTCTTTTACAGTCTGCACTATTTATATCCCGATTAACAAGGCACAACAATAAAGTTATTTAAATTGTCTTCCCCTCTCCACTCTGCTACCAGTGAAGTACATCCACAGTCTTTGTGGTTAATTATGTTTTAGGACATGGTCGTACCATAGCAAGCTTAATTAGCATAGAGGCTTTACATAACGCTGGCTAGTTGGCCTTTAACTTTCTATCATCTGATAAAAACAGCTGGCCTCTTGGTATTGGTGTAGGGACAAAGATGGAGCAGTGGGAGCAAAGAGGATGGCAATCCAATCACCAGCCCAACTTGAGACCCTTCCCACTGTCAGCACTAATCTCTATTAATGATACTGTTATGCTTGCAGACAGGATCCTGGTACAACTGTCCTCTGAGGGGCTCCACTCAGCAGCTGACTGAAACAGATGAAGAGAGCCACAGCTGAACATTACATGGAGCTCGGAAGTATGGTGGAAGAGTTAGGGGAAAGATTGAGGAACCAGTAGGGGATAGGGACTGCACAAGATCAACAGGGTCAACTACCATGGACACTTGGGGAATCGCTGAGGTTGAACCATCAACCAAAGAAATGCAAGCGCTGGACTTACTCCCTGATACATATGTAGCTGACATGCAGCTTGCACTTCCTGTGAGTCCCCCAACAACTGGGGGAGGGGAGACTATCTCTAAAGCTGTTGCCTGCTTGTGGATCCTGTTCCCCTGTCTGGGATACCTTACCTGGCCTCAGAGGGAGAGGGTGCACCTATCCTTGCATTGATTTGATGTGCCAGGGTAAGAGGATAACTATAGAGGTCCTCTACCCTCTCAGAAGACAAGAGAATGGGAAATGAAGGAAGGAACTGTGTGAGGGCATGTTACATAGAATTGGGGGAGGCAAAGGTCAGGATGTAAATTGAATAAATTAATGGAAAAAATAAAAAATACAGCTTGATTTCTTCCTCCCTCCCTCCCTCCTTTCCTCCCTTCTTTCCTTCCTTCCTTCCTTCCTTCCTTCCTTCCTTCCTTCCTTCCTTCCTTCCTTCCTTCCTTCTCCCCTCTCTTTGTTTCTTTAAGACTTATTTATAATTCTGGTATATGTTTATCCCTGAGAAAATGTGTGTGTACAGTATGTCTGTAGAGGGGAAAGAGTGGGAGATCTGAAACTGTGATTATAGGAGACTTGAGCCACTTGATACAAGTGGGATCAAACACAGGTCTCGGCAAAAGCAGCTGCTTCTCTAATCTTCTTAGCCTCTGGTCCAGCCCCACTGATACTTTATATTTCCTACATTTGTTATATTATGTTACATTAAGACTATTTAATTTAATGTCATATTTATATATTGCTAGGTATTCATACATATAAAAATTATTATTTTCTCTAGGTTTGGTAGCATTGTTTTCTGTTTTGCATGGCAGCATTTAAAAAAATACACGTAGCCAAAACCATATAAACGAGAGTATGTGATGTAATCTCATACTTTTAATGAAAATACTTACATGGCTTTTGTTTCTCCCAGAAGAGATAGTTTTACTGTTCATAGCCACACACTTATTATAAAATCTAGTGCTTAACAAGTCTTATCTCAAAGTAGTTGTACAATATACATTTTGTATAGTATAATATATATTTCATTTGTTGTATATTACATGTATACATAGACATACACAGACACACGTGTGTGTGTGTGTGTGTGTGTGTCTGCAATTACAAGATTCACAGTGAGTAGGTTCACATTTGATATCATAACTTTGCAACATATTGCATTGGAGAGTGTTGTCTAGAATATATTAAAGACATCATTCATTATTATAATGAACTATTGATATAACAAGTTTCCACAATACCACAGTTAACTTCTAAAGGTGACAATTAATGCATCCCCATGCCACCTAATCTTGGAGGATTCAGAATTTGGCGTGAAGCTCCTAGATTAACTTTTTAGGGGTTTCATAAGTAGGACACAGATTGAATTACATACTATAACTCATTTGTAACAAATGAGACACAAATGATGAACATATTTTGAGGTAAGTTATGCATAAGTTGACTCTCAATTAAAAATAGTGAAAATAAAGAAGAAAAACAAATAAAGGTATATGCATATATAACATTTATATTTCATAATATAATAATAACATAATATAACATATCATAATATGGTACTTATAAAGCAAATCTACCCAGAATTTCAAATGTGTCACTTTCTTGGGTCCCCTTTTGTTTGATCATCCTATTTGTTCAATTGGTGGTGGCTGTATTTTTAAATAACAAGTCTTCATGGCATAAGTGAAATGATGGTAGTCACAAAATACTGGCAAATCCTATTTGTGCCAATTGTGTTCAGAATTGTGAAAATAACTTAATGAAATAATATAATTATATTTAATTTTAATTTATCAACTAGATTTTTTGCATAGCATATCTTCAAAATATATAAGAATGCAGATGTAAAATATTTTCCCATTGGTCTTTAGTAAACAGTTTATTTAACAGAGAAACTCTTGAAAGGGCCTAAAAATAAAATAAAATCATGTGTCCCAGAGATGAGATCAGTTCTGTGATGAGGTTTTGCTTGCACATGAAGGAGTCATTGAACTTACACACTCCAAGAAAGACATAAATATCAATACTGATAATTAAATCAGAAAGAAATATTTCAAAGTGAAGCTTTTCGTTATAAGCCTTGCTCAAGGTTAGATTTGGGATTTTAAATCCAGAGTCTTAAAATACCAGCTGTGGTTTCATTTTTCTTCTTTTGAGCAAAATCATTTAGTCTGACTCTCCTGAGAGTTAAGCAGAGGATGGGCTAAGTGGATGTAGGCTCCATCTATACAATGCAAGACAAGGTAGGAGATTGATTCCACTTATTAGCAAAAACAAAGCTACTATTTCATTAATGGCAGACACACATTTTCAGGAAATAGACACAGTGTTTAACCTCTTGGCTGTCAGGTCTAGGACAAGAAACCTGTGTGAAATGTTGTGTTTAGGCTTAAATATAAAGAAATTAATTTGACCTCATTAACATTTTTATTTAATGAACTGACAGAGATAATTTTGGGGCCATGATCAAATAAAAGGAAATTATTTTTGATCTTATTGCATTAGAGACTGTAGAAACATTTCAAAAGACAGTAGTTTCTACATATGGCAACATCACTACCTGAGATTTGCTTGCTAATTAGGATCTTAATTTATTTTATTACAGAGACTAAAACAGCCCAGAGGAGTCTTTCATTTAAAAGCTGAGGATAGATTTCCCCAAAGACTCTCTTATTCCTGAAGCAAATATGGACAGCTTGTATGAAGATCCCTATGTTGACATTCAGAATGTGCTGTTTTAAAATGACTCTTCCACATCTTACAATATTTAATATGAGAGACACACTCAAATATGAACAAAAATTTTCAAATGTTTTCTAGTATATTTTCATGTTCATGAATATATAAATTTATACTCAAGGAAATTAAAATGATGTTATTTTTATAAAATTATTGAAATTAGATTGCTATATTTCTGATAGTGTATAAAATTTGTAAAGAACAAAGATTTCACACTCAAACCCCAAAATTGATTTTTTTAGCTTATTGCATAATTTCAGCACCTTTAAGGTGAATAGCAAAGACTCACAGAAACTGTAGGCAACAGATAAAGTTTTAAAGCTCTTAATTTGATATCCAATGTGTGGATCAGGCTAGGTGGTACTGAATATTTTGTTATAAGAAGCTTCTGTTCTTTCATGTGTCCTACAACTTTTGAAGAGTTTGAGTAAATGAAACCGTTAAATATGAAATTCTAATATGTATCCATTTCAGAAAGCATTACTGACTTCAAGTGACAGTTTCCTCGTGCGATGCTTTGAATGAGAATGCACCTTCTAGGCTCATGTACTGGATCACAGGGTCCTCAGTTGGCTGAGCTGTTGTGGAAGTTTTAGGATGTGTGGACTCACTGGACAAAGTATGCCAATGGGGAGCAGGTTTTGGGAGCCTAAAGCTTTGCCCTATTTCCAGTTTTCTCAGTCTGTCTTGGTTTCACATTTGCAGTCTAAGAAGTGAGCTGTCATCTGCTGCTTCAGCCACATCAGGTTCTACTGCCTCTTCTGCTCCACCATCATTAACTTCAACCCTCTCAAACCTTGAGCCCAAATAAACTCTTTTATAGGTTGCCTTTCTCGTGGTGTTTTATCACAATGATAGAGAAGAAACTAGTCTGCTTGAGGAATGGACAAGAAAATGCAAATGGCATATGGATTATCTATGATCACTTACTGGTGGAAGAATGTTACTGTAAAATGCACTTTGCGTATCAGAGCATTCATTGCCTTTTGGTTTTCTCCCTGCATTCAGTTCAGACACAGACTCTACAGGTTTGAAAGCACCCTGTCCGTTCAGGTAGCCCACGTACTGAGTTGTAGGTTTGATAGTAGATGGCCCAGGCTTGAGTCCTGTTGACATCAGTTTCTTGCCTATGACTTTGGCAAGGTATGGAGTATCGCACTTATCAACTGCAAAATGTAATTATAATGTCAATGTCCCAAAAATGTTTTAATTTCATTCTGATATTCAAATAAAATAAGAAAAGGCAAAGTGCCTGGTCAGCTTGCCATTAGTAGAAATTTTTCTCTATATACATGATAGTATATTTTGGAAACGTGTAATTTTTGGCTCTGGTAAAAAATTTTAATATATCTGTTTTATATAGACAGTCATCCCTGATATGTTGGCTGTCCATTAGCAAAGGATATATTTATTCATCTCTTTATCAATATGTGGCTTTATTCTATCCCGGTTTCTGTTTGGTTTATTTTGTTTGAACTAAACGTACTCACATTTATCATGTCAAATATCACTTTGCTTGTAAAAATTATAAATTTACATAAGCAATATTATATGGACTGAACATGTTATATTTAGGAACATAAATGTATATACATATCATAATATTTAATGAAAAAAGAGGCCATAAAGTTGAATGAATTCAATGGCATATGGAAGTGTTTGCAGAGAAAAACAGAAAAGGAAGAAATACTGCAATGATATTTTAATTACAAAATTAAAATAAAAATACACAGTATTTTTATTTTTAATTGTTTGACCTTTTTTTTTTTACTGATATAGTTTTCTTTTTTTTCCATTTTTTTTTATTTTTTTATTTACATTGCAAATGATTTCCCCTTTTCTGGGTCCCCACTCCCCGCAAGTCCCATAAGCCCTCTTCCATCCCCCTATTCTTTCATCCACCCCTTCCCACTTCCCTGTTCTGGAATTCCCCTATACTCTTCCACTGAGTCTTTCCAGAACCAGGGGCCACTCCTCCATTCTTTTTGGAAATCATTTAATTTGTGGATTATGTCCTGGGTATTCAAAGTTTCTAGGCTAATATCCACTTATCAGTGAGTGCATACCATGATTGATCTTTTGAGACTGGGTTACCTCACTTAGTATGATGTTCTCCAGCTCCAACCATTTGTCTAAGAATTTCATGAATTCATTGTTTCTAATGGCTGAATAGTACTCTATTGTGTAAATATACCACATTTTTTGTATCCATTCCTCCATTGAAGGACATCTAGGTTCTTTCCAGCTTCTGGCTACTACAAATAGGGCTGCTATGAACATAGTGGAGCATGTGTCCTTATTGCATGCTGAAGAATCCTCTGGATATATGCCCAGTAGTGGTATAACAGGGTCCTCGGGAAGTGACATGCCCAGTTTACTGAGGAACCGCCAGACTGATTTCCAAAGTGGTTGCACCCTCTTGCAATCCCACCAGCAGTGGAGGAGTGTTCCTCTTTCAACACATCCTCATCAACACCTGCTGTCTCCTGAGATTTTGACCTTAGTCATTCTGACTGGTGTGAGGTGAAATCTCAGGGTTGTTTTGATTTGCATTTCCCTAATGATTAATGATGTTGAACATTTCTTAAGGTGTTTCTAAGCTCTCCGAAGTTCTTCAGGTGAAAATTCTTTGTTTAGTTTGGTTCTCTGGGTTCTACTTTCTTGAGTTCCTTGTATATATTAGATATTAGCCCTCTGTCGGATTTAGGGTTGGTGAAGATCCTTTCCCAGTCTGTTGGTTGACGGTTTGTCCTTTTGATGGTGTCCTTTGCTTTACAGAAACTGTAGTTTTATGAGGTCCCATTTGTCAATTCTTGATCTTAGAGCATAAGCTATTGGTGTTCTATTCAGGAACTTTTCCCCTGTGCCCATGTCCTCCAGGGTCTTCCCCAGTTTCTTTTCAATTAGGTTCAGTGTGTCAGGTTTTATGTGGAGGTCCTTGATCCATTTGGAGTTGAGCTTGGTACAAGGAGATAAGAATGGATCGATGCACATTCTTCTGCATGCTGACCTCCAATTGAACAAGCACCATTTGTTGAAAAGACTATCTTTATTCCACTGGATGCTTTCAGCCCCTTTGTCGAACACCAAGTGACCATAGGTGTGTTGGTTCATTTCTGGGTCTTCAATCCTATTCCATTGATCTGCTTGCCTGATATTGTACCAATACCATGCAGTTTTTATCACTATTTCTCTGTATTAGAGTTTAAAGTCTGGGATATTGAATCCCCCTGAAGTTCTTTTACAGTTGAGAATAGTTTTAGCTATCCTGGGTTTTTTGTTATTCCAGATGAATTTGAGAATTGCTCTTTCTAGCTCTATGAAGAACTGGGTTGGGATTTATATGGGAATAGCATTGAATCTGTAGATTGCCTTTGGCAAGATGGCCATTTTAACTATATTAATCCTGCCAATCCACGAGCATGGAAGGTTTTTCCATTTTCTGAGATCTTCTTCGATTTCCTTCTTCAGAGATCTGAAGTTCTTGTCATATAGGTCTTTCACTTGTTTGGTTAGAGTCACCCCAAGATACTTTATGCTGTTTGTAGCTATTGTGAAGGGGTCATTTCCCTAATTTCTTTCTCAGTCTGCTTATCCTTTGAATATATAAAGGCTACTAATTTGCTCACGTTGATTTTGTAGCCAGCCACTTTGCTGAAGTTGTTTATCAGCTGTAGGAGTTCTCTAGTAGAGGTTTTAGGGTCGCTTAAGTATACGATCATATCATCTGCAAATAGTGATAGTTTGACTTCTTCCTTTCCAATTTGTATCCCTTTGACTTCCTTCTGTTGTTTAATTGCTCTAGCTAGGACTTCAAGAACTATATTGAAAAGATATGGAGAGAGGGGGCAGCCTGGTCTAGTCCCTGATTTTAGTGGGATTGCTTCAAGTTTCTCTCCATTTAGTTTGATGTTGGCTACCGGTTTGCTGTATATTGCTTTTACTATGTTTAGATATGGACCTTGAATTCCTATCCTTTCCAAGACTTTTATCATGAAAGGATGCTGAATTTTGTCAAATGCTTTTTCAGCATCTAATGAAATGATCGTGTGGTTTTTTTCTTTGAGTTTGTTTATGTAGTGTATAGCACTTATGGATTTCCTTATATTGAACCATCCCTGCATCCCTGGGATGAAGCCTACTTGATCATGGTAGATGATCGTTTTGATGTGTTCTTGGATTCGGTGGGCAATAATTTTATTGAATAATTTTGCATCGATATTCATAAGGGAAATTGGCCTGAAATTCTCTTTCTTAGTTGGATCTTTGTGTGGTTTTGGTATCAGCGTAATAGTGGATTCAAAGAAGGAGTTGGGTAGTGTTCCTTCTGTTTCTATTTGGTGGAAAAGTTTGAAGAGTATTGGTGTTAAGTCTTCTTTGAAGGTCTGATAGAATTCTGCACTGAAACCATCTGGTCCTGTGCTTTTTTTGGTTGGAAGCCTATCTATGACCCCTTCTATTTCTTTAGGGGTTATGGGTCTGTTTAGATGGTCTATTTCATCCTGGTTTAATTTTGGTAATTGGTATCTGTCTAAGAAAATGTCCATTTCCTCCAGATTCTCCAGTTGTGTGGAGTACAGGTTTTTGTAGTAGGATCTGATGAATTTTTGAATTTCCTCAGTTTCTGTTGTAATATCTCCTTTTTCATTTCTAATTTTGTTAATTTGGATACTTTCTATGTGCCCTTTGGTTAGTCTGGCTAAGGGTTTATCTATCTTGTTGATTTTTTCAAAGAACCAGCTTTTGGTCTTGTTGATTCTTTGTATGGTTCTCTTGGTTTCTACTTGATTGATTTCAGCCCTGAGTTTGATGATTTCCCGTCTTCTCCTCCTCCTGGGTGAATTAGCTTCTTCTTGTTCCAGGGTTTTCAGTTATTCCATTAATCTTCTAGTGTATGCTCTCTCGAATTTCTTTTTGGAGGAACTCAAAGCTGTGAGTTTTCCTCTTAGCACTGCTTTCATTGTGTCCCATAGATTTGTGTATGTTGTGCATTCATTTTCATTAATTTCTAAGAAATCTTTGATTTCTTTCTTTATTTCTTCGTTGACCAAGGTATCATTGAGTAGAGTATTGTTCAGTTTCCATGTGTATGTGGGCTTTCTGTTGTTTTTGTTGTTACTAAAGACCACTTTTACTCCATAGTGATCTGATAGGAGGCATGGGATTATTTCAATCTTCTTATATTTGTTGAGGTCTGTCTTGTGACCAACTATATGATCTATTTTGGAGAAGGTACCATGAGGTGCTGAGAAAAAGGTATATTCTTTTGCTTTGGAATAAAAAGTTCTATATATATCTGTTAACTCCAATTGGTTCAAAGCTCAATTAGTTTCATTGTCTCCCTGTTTAGTTTCTGTTTTCCCGATCGGTCCATTGGTGAAAGTGGAGTGTTGAAGTCACCCACAATTATTGTGTTAGGTGCAATGTGTACTTTTTAGTAAAGTTTCTTTTATGAATGAGGGCGGCCTTGTATTTGGGGCATAGATGTTCAGGATTGAGAGTTCTTCTTGTTGGATTTTTCCTTTGACCAGCAAGTAGTGACCTTCCATGTCTCTTTTGATGACATTAGGTTGAAAGTCAGTTTTATCTGAAATTAGAATGGCAACTCCGGCTTGTTTCCTGAGACCATTTGCTTGTAGAATTGTCTTCCAGCCTTTTACTCTAAGGTGGTTTTTGTCTTTGACATTGAGGTGTGTTTCCTGTATGCAGTAATATGTAGGGTCCTGTTTAAGTAATCAGACTGTTAGTCTATGTCTTTTTATTGGGGAATTGAGTCCATTGATGTTAAGAGATATCAAGGAGTAGTGGTTATTGCTTCCTAATATTTTTGATTTTAATTTTATACTTGTGTGGTTATCCTCTTTGGGTTTGATGAAAGAAGCTTAATATCCTGCTCTTTTTAGGGTATAGTTTCCCTCATTGTACTGGTGCTTTCCCCCTATTATCCTTTGTAGGGCTGGGTTTGTAGAAAGATATTGTGTAAATTTGGTTTTGTCATAGAATATCTTGGTTTCTCCATCTATAGTAATTGAGAGTTTCGCTGGGTATAGTAGTCTCGGCTGGCATTTGTGTTCTCTTAGAGTCTGCATGAGATCCGCCCAGGATCTTCTAGCTTTCATGGTCTCTGGTGAGAAATCTGGTGTAATTCTGATAGGTCTTCCTTAATATGTTACTTGCCCTTTTTCTCTAACTACCCTAAGTATTCTTTCTTTGTTTAGTACATTTGGAGTTTTGATTATTATGTGACGGGAGGTATTTCTGTTCTGGTCCAGTCTGTTTGGAGTTCTGTAGGCTTCTTGTATATTCATGAGCATCTCTCTCTTTAGGGTAGGGAAGTTTTCTTCCATAATTTTGTTGAAGATATTTGCTGGCCCTTTAAATTGTAAATCTTCACTCTCATCAATACCTATAATCCTTAGATTTGGCTTTCTCATTGTGTCCTGTATTTCCTGGATATTTTGGATTACAAGCTTTTTGCATTTTGCATTTTCTTTAACTGTTGAGTCCATGGTTTCTATGGTATCTTCGGCATCTGAGATTCTTTCTTCTATCTCTTGTATTCTGTTGTTGATATTTGTGTCTATGGTTCCTGATTTCTTCCCAAGGTTTTCTATCTCCAAAGTTGTCTCCCTTTGTGCTTTCTTAGTTGTTTCTACTTCTGTTTTTAGATCCTGGAAATTTATACTCAGTTCTGCCATTTGCTTGTTTGTGTTTTCCTCTAATTCTTTAAGCGATTTTTGTGTTTCCTCTTTCATGACTTCTGCCTGTTGACCAAGGTTCTCCTGTATTTCTTTAAGTGATTTTTCAGTTTCCTCATTGGCTTTTGTATTCTCCTGAATTTCTTTCAATGATTTTTGTGTTTCCCTTGTAAGGGCTTCTAATTTTTGATCCATTTTCTCCTGAATTTCTTTAAGTATGTACTTCATGTGTTCCTGTACTAGCCTCATGACCAGTGATTTTAAATCCAAATCTTGTTTTTCTGGTGTGTTGGGGTATCCAGAACTTGCTAATGTTGGAGAATTGGGTTCAGATGCTGCCATAATGCCTTGGTTTCTGTTAGTAACTTTCCTATGCTTGCCTTTAGCCATCTGGTTCTCCCAGGAGTTAGATGGTCTTATTGTCACTGGCTGGTGCTTCAACCTACTGTGGATCTTTAAGATTACCTCTGCACCACTGGATGACTGGGTTTCTTCTGGCACAGATTACTGATATGCTGGCTTCCTCTTTTGTGCCTTTGGAGCCCTTCTCAATCTTGCCTCAAGCAATGCTATACTTAGGTTGTCAAGGTCAACCAGGTGTTCTCTGTCTGCTCTATTATGGAGGGAAGAAGTTGTGGTGGGGGTCACTCCCTCTGTTGATTCTCACATAGGACACAGGTCCTGTGATGGACTGGCTTGCAGATGAACCGCCTATGTGCTCAGTTCCTGAGTATAGGCAGACCCCTGGCGGTTTGCACCACCAGAAATCTAAAGCTCAGGGTGATACAGTACCTAGTGATCCTTTTGTGTCCCTGCAGACAGCAAATATGGCTGCGGGGCTTTTCTCCTTCCACAGCTTCCTGGGCAGGACACAGGCCCCGAGCCCGGGCTGGCAGACAAAAGCCGCCTATGTGCTCAGTTCCTGAGTGCAGGCAGACCCCTGGCGGTTTGCACCACCAGAAATCTAAGGCTCAGGGTGTTACAGTACCTAGTGATCCTTTTGTATCCCTGCAGGCAGCGAGTTTGGCTGTGGGGCTTCTCTCCTTCCACAGGTCCCTCTGACCTGTTTATAAATTTAACAATGTGTACTCTTTATTTGCTTTATGCTAGGTGGTCTTGTCCAAGACAGAAAGAAAGCATTTGTTGACTGGTGGTGTTTATTGTGGAAAAGGAAACAGTCAAATAAAATAAATGCACATGACTTTAAAGAGATAATTTTATATAAGATCATTTTAGGTGAATTTATGAGAGTATTTCTATTCAGAAACTGAATTAATGGTAAATTTGAATTCAGTTTATATATAAAAAGGTAAAAGGCATGTTAACATATGAAGAAATTTCATGTGTAGCATAATCACTTGACTTTGAGAAAAATTGTTTTAATATATTTCATGGTATGATTTTAAATTCTAATATTAGCGTTAATTGAAATAATAGGAATTTCATACTAAGACTTGAGTTCCTCAATGCAAAGATTTATGTATATAGGAAGGGTGGTGTTATTTTAGATCTAGAAAAATAAATTAAAAACATTAAAATAGGTCTCTACAATAGCAATTTCTTTCCCACATCTTCCCTCATTTCTCAATATGCTGTACAAATAAACACTGAAGGAGGTCCATGAAGCTACTGGTAGTCTTGGGTTCTATGAAAATGCAAACTGAGCAAGCGAGGGGAATAAAGCCACTAAGTATATTGATTCTGCCGATCCATGATCATGGGAGGTTTTCCCATTTTTTGAGGTCTTCTTCCATTTCCTTCTTCAGAGTCTTGAAGTTCTTGTCATAAAGATCTTTCACATGTTTGGTAAGAGTCACCCCAAGATACTTTATACAGTTTGTGGCTATTGTGAAGGGGGTCATTTCCCTAATTTCTTTCTCAGCCTGCTTATCCTTTGAGTATAGGAAGGACACTGATTTGCTTGTGTTGATTTTATAACCTGCCACTTTGCTGAAGTTGTTTATCAGCTGTAGGAGCTCTCTAGTGGAGTTTTTTGGGTCACTTAGGTAGACTATCATGTCATCTGCAAATAATGATAGTTTGACTTCTTCCTTTCCAATTTGTATCCCTTTGACCTCCTTATGCTGTTGAATTGCCTGAGCTAGTACCTCAAGTACAATATTGAAAAGATAAGGAGAGAGGGGGCAGCCCTGTCTAGTCCCTGATTTTAGTGGGATTGCTTCAAGTTTCTCTCCATTTAGTTTGATGCTGGCTACTGGTTTGCTGTGTATTGCTTTTACTTTGTTTAGGTATGGGCCTTGAATTCCTGTTCTTTCCAAGACTTTAAGCATGAAAGGATGCTGAATTTTGTCAAATGCTTTTTCAGCATCCAATGAAATGACCATGTGGTTTTTTTCTTTGAGTTTGTTTATGTAGTGGATTGCATTGATGGATTTCCGTATATTAAACCAACCCTGCATTCCCGGGATAAAGCCTACTTGATCATGGTGGATGATCATTTTGATGTGTTCTTGGATTCGGTTGGCAAGAATTTTATTTAGTATTTTTGCATTGATGTTCATAAGGGAAATTGGTCTGAAGTTCTCTTTCTTTGTTGGATCTTTGTGTGGTTTTGGTAATTGCGTAATTGTGGCTTCGTAGAAGGAATTGGGTAGTGTTCTTTCTGTTTCTATTTTGTGGAATAGGTTGAAGAGTATTGTTGTTAAGTCTTCTTTGAAGGTCTGATAGAATTCTGCACTGAAACCATCTGGTCCTGTGCTTTTTTTGTTGGAAGACTTTCTATGACTCCTTCTATTTCTTTAGGCGTTATGGGACTGTTTAGATGATCCATTTGGTCCTGATTTAATTTTGGTATTTGGTATCTGTCAAGGAAATTGTCCATTTCCTCCAGATTCTCCAGTTGTGTTGAGTACAGGTTCTTGTAGTAGGATCTGATGATTTTTTGGATTTCCTCAGTTTCCGTTGTTATATCTCCCTTTTCATTTCTAAGTTTGTTAATTTGGATACTTTCTCTGTGCCCTTTGGTCAGTCTGGCTAAGGGTTTATCTATCTTGTTGATTTTCTCAAAGAACCAGCTCCTGGATTCGTTAATTCTTTGTATGGTTTGCTTTGTTTCCAATTGATTGATTTCAGCCCTGAGTTTGATGATTTCCTGCCTTCTACTCCTCCTGGGTGAATTGGCTTCTTTTTTTCCAGGACTTTCAGGTGTGTCGTTAAGCTGCTAGTGTATGCTCTCTCCATATAGTTAAAACGGCCATTTTGCCAAAAGCAATATACAGATTCAATGCAATACCCATCAAAATCCCAACTCAATACTTCACAGAGTTAGAAAGAGCAATTAACAAATTCATCTGGAATAACAAAAAACCCAGGATAGCTAAAACTATTCTCAGCATCAAAAGAAATTCTGGGGGAATCAGTATCCCTGACCTCAAGCAATACTACAGAGCAATAGTGTTAAAAACTGCATGGTATTGGTACAGTGACAGGCAGGCAGATCAATGGAACAGGATTGAAGATGCAGAAATGAACCCACACACCTATGGCCACTTGATCCTCGACAAAGGGGCTGAAAACATCCAATGGAAAAAAGATAGCCTTTTCAACAAATGGTGCTGGTTCAACTGGAGGTCAGCATGCAGAAGAATGCGAATTGATCCATCCTTGTTTCCTTGTACTAAGCTCAAATCCAAATGGATCAAGGACCTCCACATAAAAGCCAGACACTCTGAAGCTAATAGAAAAGAAACTGGGGAAGACCCTTGAGGACATTGGTACAGGGAGAAAATTTCTGAACAGAACACCAATAGCGTATGCTCTAAGATCAAGAATTGACAAATGGGACCTCATAAAGTTACAAAGTTTCTGTACGGCAAAGGACACCATCAAAAGGACAAATTGGCAACCAACAAATTGGGAAAAGATCTTCACGAATCCTACATCAGATAGAGGGCTAATATCCAATATATATAAAGAACTCAAGAAGTTAGACTCTAGAAAACAGAACAACCCTATTAAAAAATGGGGTACAGAGTTAAACAAAGAATTCTCACCTGAAGAACTTCGGATGGCAGAGAAGCATCTTAAAAAATGCTCAACTTCATTAGTCATTAGGGAAATGCAAATGAAAAGAACCCTAAGATTTCACCTTACACCAGTCAGAATGGCTAAGATTAAAAATTCAGGAGACAGCAGGTGTTGGAGAGGGTGTGGAGAAAAAGGAACACTCCTCCACTGCTAGTGGGGTTGCAAATTGGTACAACCACTCTGGAAACCAGTCTGGCGGTTCCTCCAAAAACTGGGCACCTCACTTCCAGAAGATCCTGCTATACCACTCCTGGGCATATACCCAGAGCATTCCCCACCATGTAATAAGGATACATGCTCTACTATGTTCATAGCAGCCCTATTTATAATTGCCAGATGCTGGAAAGAACCCAGGTATCCCTCAACAGAAGAGTGGATGCAAAAAATGTGGTATATATACACAATGGAGTACTATTCAGCCATTAGAAACAATGAATTCATGAAATTCTTAGGCAAATGGATGGAGCTAGAGAACATCATACTAAGTGAGGTAACCCAGACTCAAAAGGTGACTCATGGTATGCACTCACTAATAAGTGGATATTAACCTAGAAAACTGGAATACCCCAAACATAATCCATACATCAAATGAGGTACAAGAAGAAAGGAGGAGTGGCCCCTTGTTCTGGAAAGACTCAGTGAAGAAGTATAGGGCAAAACCAGAACGGGGAAGTGGGAAGGCGTGGGTGAGAGGACAGGGGGAGAGAAGGGGACTTATGGGACTTTCGGGGAGTGGGGGTCTAGAAAAGGGGAAATCATTTGAAATGTAAATAAAAAATATATCGAATAAAAAAAAAGCCACTAAGTAACATCTCTCCATGACCTCTGAATCAACTCCTGACTCTTTCCCCATGTGAGTTCCAGTCCTGACTTCCTTTGGTGATGAGCAGCCATATAAATGTGTAAGCTGAATAAACCATTTTCTCCCCAACTTGCTCCTTGGTCGTGATGCAGAAATAGAAACCCTTTTTATGAAGACCTTTTTCTAATCTGTAGGCTAACATTTGTCTTATAAAATGACTATTTGTCCTATATTATGACTAAGACAGGTATCTTCTTGATTAATCTCAGTTCTGAGATTTCAGAAGTTGTGAGCTAAGAAAGGTAAGTGACTGAGAATAGGCTATGATGCTGTGGGTTCATGGTATCAATGAAAAAGGAAATAATTAACACAGAGACCATATAACACCAATAAAACAAAAAAGTCCCCACATTTCTTCATTTAAAAATGGTTTAGATCACATAAATAAATGTGACATTTATTCCTTAAAGAATTACTGAGAGAGATCACTCATACATCTAGACATCACCACAGTATTTCAATAAAAAATTGTCTAAGTGCTCTTTGGTCATTTGAGATTCTTTTGTTGAGAACTGCTTAAATATGTACCCTATTTGAAATTGGGTCATTTGGTTTGTTGGTGCCTAAATTTTTCAGTTCTTTATATATGCTAGATATTAGCCCTCTGTAGAAAGTCGGTTGATGAAGACCTTTTTCTAATCTGTAGGCTAACATTTGTCCTATTAAAAATGATGTCCTTTGCCTTGCAGAGGGTTTTCAGTTTCCTTAGGTATCATTTATCAGTTGTTTATCTTAGAGTCTGAGCTATTGGTATTCTGTTCAGGAACTTGTCTCCTATACCAGTGTGTTCAAGGCTTCATGTTCTAATAGATTTAATATTTATGGTTTTATGTTGAAATTGTTGATCCAGGACTTGAGTTTTATTCATATATATGAATTATGGAATTATGGAATTTTGGAATATTATTCATTATGGAATATTATTCAGCTATTAAAAACTTTTTATTCTTCTACATGAAGACATCCAGTTAGACCAGTATATACCATTTGTTGAAGATGCTTTTTTTTCTATTGTTTGGTTTTTGGCTTTTTGTAAAATATCAAATGTACATGGGTGTGTAGATTTATTTCAAGATCTTTGATTCACTTCCATTCATGAACTGTTTCTATATCAATACCATGTAGCTTTTAATACTATTGCTCTGTATTTTAGCTTGAGATAAGGGATGTTCATTTATTGCTGAGGATTATTTTAGCTATCCTGGGTTTTTTGTTTTTCCATATGAAGTTGAAAATTGCTCTTTTGATGTTTGTAAAGAATTGTGTTGGAATTTTGATGAGGATAGTACTGAATCTGTAGTTCGCTTTTGGTAAGATGGCCATTTTCAATGTCCTTAAAGCATCAGGGAAATGCAAATCAAAATGACTACATTCTATTTTATACCCGTCAGAATGTGTAAGATAAAAAAAAACCCTCAAGTGATATCAAATGCTGCTGGAGATGTGGAGAAAGGGTAACACTCTTCCATTACTGGTGGGATGGTGAGAGGGAAAACTTTCCAACCACTTTAGAAATCAATTTAGAGTTTTCTCAGAAAACTTGGAATACTTCCACCTCAATGCTCAGCTATACCACTCATGGGCATCTACCCAAAAGATTCCCCTTGATACCACAGGGATGTTTGTTCAACAATATTCATGACAGCTTTTTTTGTAATAGACACAAATTGGAAACAGCCTAAATGTCCATCAACTGAAGAATAAATTATGAAAATATGGTACATCTGCATTATGGAATATTATTCAGCTATTAAAAACAAATATATCAAGAATTTTGCTGGCAAATGAATGCAACCTGAGAATATTATCCTGTTTGCAATAACCAAAAGCCTGAAAGACACAAGTAGTATGAATTCACTTATAAGTGTACATTAGCTCAAAAGTGCAGGATAACCATGCTACAATCCAGAGACCAAAGAAATTAAGTAATAAGGAAGTCCCAGCCATGAGTTCATGAATTTCACTCAGAAGGAAAAACTAAGTTGTCCTTAGAAGTAGATGGAGAGAGGAGTTTGTTTAGGAGAAGGGATGAGGAGGGTAAAGGTGATGAAGTATGTGGAGAGGGGCAGCAGGAGAAGGCTAGTAGCAAGTATGGAAATTGGTAGGGGACATCTTTGGTGACTAGCTGGAGGCCTTGACCTGGGGAGAATACAGAGAGTCTATGAGAATGATCCTAGCTGGGATTCTTACCAAAGGAGGACATAAAGACTGAAGTGACCATCTATAGTCAGGCAGGATTTCCAGAGGAGAAAGGAGATATCAATCTATGCACAAAACTTTCAACCCAAAATTTGTCTTGCTCACAAGATGTGCAGAATTAAGGAGGGAGCACAGACTGAGGAAACACTAACCAACCTGAGACTCATCCACTCTGAGAGAAACAATCCTTGACACTATCAATGATACTCTGCTATGCATGCAGACAGGAACCTAGCATAACTGTGTCCTGGGAAGTTTCATCCATCACCTAACGGAGGCAGATGTAGAAACCCACAGCCAGACATCAGGAGGATCTAAAAGCATCTTGTGGAAGAGTGGGAATAGAAATGAGCAAGTGGGAGGGGTCAAAGAAATCACAGGAAGACCTACATAGTCAACTAACCTGAAACCATAAAGGCTCACAGAGCCTGGGACACCAACCAGGGAGCATGCAGGAGCTGAACATGGACCTCCTACACTTTTATAGAAAATGCTTGGTCTTCATATGGGTCCCCTAACAAGTGATGAGGGGTCTACTTGTACTCTCTTCCTGCTATTGGATCGCCTCCCTACCTGGACTGCCTGGCTAGACCTTAGTGGGAGAGGATGGGCCTACTCCAGGTGGGCCTAGATGTTCCAGGATGGCATGGTACCCAAGTGAGATTCTTCTTTTAGGAGAAGGGGATGACACAATGGGGGAAGGATTTTTAAGGGTATGACTTGGAGGAAAGTAGAGAGGGGGCTGTGATCAGCATGTAAAGTAAACCATTGGGAAAAAAATGTCTGAGTGTCCATGTTCTGATCAAGACTTCATTGAATGTTGCATTGTTATTGCGGAAACTGTGGTGAAAGAATCCCTGTCACAAATATGGTAGGTGCTTATGATTCAGTCTTTAAAAAACATTAACAGCATTTCATTGGTTTTCTTTATAAACGTTATGTATACAATAACACTTGCAATCTAAAAAAACACCAAAAAACCCAAAAACCAAAAAAGTTATTTTAGCGAAGTGAATGGATACACTCACACTCTCCTTGAATATCACTTGAATATTACTCAAAGGACTCCAAATTATAGGTATTACAGAAAAAATTACAAATTAAACATAGGGAAATATATAAAAACTATGTTTGTCAGCAGCATAGTGAGAAGTATTTGCATCCCAATCTGACAACCATAGGCAGAATCCATAGAATGTGTGACCTTGTGCTCCATTTTTGTAACCATTTTTAAATTTTATTATAAATTTAAATAAATTTATTATAAATGAAATATTTTCTGACTATGTTTATAATGCTTTTACATGTGTGAGAGGAATTGTGTGTGTATTCATGATATATTAATAGATATGTTTACATGTGGTTGTGGAAGCTGGAGGGCCACCTAGACAACCATTCCTCAGGACTTGTCCACATTGTCTGATTTTAAGTTAATGTTTCTACCAAACAGAAGCCAAGAACCCTAGTAAGAATGCAGGCTTTGTCTTGCCACGTGTCATCATTGCTATTTTTTGCTTGTTTGTTTGTTTATTTTTTTGTTTTTTTACTTGGGGTATGGAAATTGGAACTGGAGTCCTTGTACTTACAAGGACAACACAATATCAACTAAGTTATTTCCCAAACTGTAATTCCAATATTTACATTAAATGCTGTTTTGTTTTCTCACATAAATAGCTAAGAACTTGTTAGTTCATATTGACACCATCTTCTCTCTCATGGTGTGACATCAGCAAAGTCATATTTCCTGATTGATAATGTCTGAGTGCTTTTTTCCCCCAATGTATATTTTACATATCTAAAATTAGACCTTAATCTTCACTTGATAAACTTAAAGTTTTCAGAATTAGGCACACATTTCTTTTACATGAATGTAGTATATCTCTTCTTTGTTTAATGCTTCTTTAATAGTGGCTAAAGAAATGAGAGCAACATGAATAGGTTCAATCTCAAACAAATGTTACCATTTCTCAAGCTCTTTTCAAGCAGGATTTAAGTCTCCTTACCAGCATTTCTGTAGAATGGTCAGAGAAGAATACAACTTTGTTGACTGACATACAATTTTATTTTAGAGGTAGATAAACATTATCAGAAAGATTGCCCAAAGACAGGTACTTGCAGTGTGAAGAATAAATTGGCTTTATGATATATAAATTGGAAAATTAGTCTTGTCATCGCAGGGAACTCAGTGCAACTTGGGCAGTTGTGATCAATAACAACCTTGTATAAAAATATGTCTTACCCCAAGGACTAATAAAGTGGAGACGATCTAATCTTGCCACTTCTGTGAATCCAAATATCTTTATGGGATTTTTTTTTTGCTTTCCTTTTTTTTTAATTTTTAAATTTACATTTTATTGCAGGCAGTGGATTTCTCCAGGATTAATGCAAATATGTAAAGATGTATAGTGGGCCAGCAAATATTCTTAGCAAATAAGTATAATCAATATAAAATATGTATTTTTCTGATGACTCTGTAACTATTGCTTAATTTTCTAGTCAATTATCATGACTATTTATAATAATACAGTCAATTGAAATACCATTCACATAATATGTTCTTGATTCTTGGTGAGCTAGATCATTAACATTATCTCGTGCCTTCACAAGATAGGTTTAATATAGATTCTTTGTGAATTTTAAGAGCTTTGTATAAGTGATCATGTTTATTCATTATTCTTAAGTTTTATGACACAGACTGTCAGAGTAGAGAAGAGAACATAAAACTCTGCATTGTACAGGCACGTGGAAAACTTGTCATTCTCCCTACTGCTCCTATAGTGCAGAGACTACACGCATACACAGCAGACTTGGTTTTATTTTCAAGAAGATCAAATTTTATTTTCATCATACATGGATTACATAACATAATCTGTATAAAACACAGACTATTACATTCATACTTAATAGTGCTTAATGTATCAAAGATTCCATGCCATTCACATGAAAAAAAAAAACAAAGAAAAGAAAAAAGAAAAAAGAAAAGCCATGCTTTCTATGGCAACATCTTCTTTTGCAAAATGGAGATTCAGAAGTGTGAAAGTAGATTTAAGTTAGTTGATAGATAAATGCAATTGCATGTGAATATGTAGAAATGTAAAATAATATCAAAGCCACTCTAAAGCAAATTTTGCAACCAACCTGAGTTTTTCTTTAACAGATTTATAGAATTTAGAACACCCTACACTAACCAAAGGTAAATATTTTTCTAAGCTCACATTTTAGTCATCATAATAATCCAAAATTAACTCTGTTTAAGTGACTGGCTCTAAGATATTAAAATTTAGAAAACAGTATGATTCTTCAGGGTGAGTATTAAATTAATATTTATGCATGTAAACTATTATAAGAACATAAAATTTAATATTTTATATTGCTTCTATAGACATCAGTATTCTAGTAATATTGTATTATGTTTGCATTAAAATTAAATCTACAATGATTGGGTATTCTAATAAGTTTTCTACATAAAAAATTGAAGGAGAATATATTAAAATTATAGTGATATTACAGAAGAGGAAGATTCAATTAAGAAACATAAGAGAAACCATTGAACTTTAAATAAAACAGAAATCCATTTTGTTGTTCAATAATTTGCACTTAGATTTGGATCTCACGACAGGGAAATTGAATATGATTTTTAATATTAACTTGTAGTTGTAGGTAATTTTATTGGCTGTTTCTGTACCAACTCTCAGATTCATAATCTAGCATTGCCTTTCAACTGCCTTTATTAAGTTGATTTGATAAAGGAGATGGTATTGTAAGACACCAAGCTATTACAAGGCATTTCTAATTGGTTTCATACACATTTTGAATTTTACATTTTGATATATATTTATGGTTTTATTTAAACTTTCTCAAATAACTATACAATAAAGGGTTACAAAGTCTACTTTCCTTTTTGTACAATTTGATGAGCTTTTTTTTACTTCATATCTTTGAACTCACATCAGTAAAGACATTAACCATTAAGTATGTTTGCTTCCTTGAAATTTCCCTGGAAACTTAAAATAGTACTGACAGATAAAAGGTTAAAGCCTCTAATTGCTGAGTAGTATTCCATTGTGTAAATATACGACATTTTCTGTATCTATTCCTCCTTTGAGGGGCATCTGGGTTCTTTCCAGCTTCTGGCTATTATAAATAAGGCTGCTATGAACATAATAGAGCATGTGTCTTAGAAACAATGAATTCACAAAATCTTTAGGCAAATGGTTTGATCTGGAAAATATCATCCTAAGTGAGGTAACCCAGTCACAAAAGAATACACATGGAATGCAATCTCTGATAAGTGGATATTAATTAGCCCAGAAGCCTTGAATACCCAAGGCACAAATCGCATAACAAATGACTCCCATGAAGAAGTATGGAGAAGGTCCTGATCCTGGAAAGGATTGATCCAGCATTGGAGGGGAATATAAAGACAGAGAAAAAAAGGAGGGAGGTCATTGGAGAATGGATGGAGAGAAGAAGGTTTATGGGATATATGGGGAGGGGGGATCCGGGAAAGGGGAAATCATTTGGGATGTAATCAAAGAATATAGAAAATAAAAATATTAAAAAGGTTAAAGCCTCTTGTGCTTCTTTTCCCAAGTTATAGACAATGAAGCAAATAAGTGAATTAGAAGGTTATAACATGTTCTAATTATCTAGAAGAAGATAAATTTTTTTCTGTTCTTTGAACTCATTTATTTGAATGAATTTTTTAAGACATTTTTTAGTAAAAATATTTTAAAATAAGAGAATATATATCTTAACAGCAACATACCTAAAGTAATAATAAAGACTTTTTCTAGTATATTAAAGCTATCTTATAGATTTTTTAATTACTCCTAAAATAATATCACCTATGTTACTAATTTTTCTCACCATTTCTTGTTCTTTTCCTAGATATTTAATCATCATTTCACAGTATTTGGAGATACATTTACAAGCAATTTCTTTTCCTTCTGATTTAACTGAGTTCGTTTTTGCTTTCATGCATTATAGTGTATATATGAAAAATACTATTAATTTCATGGAAGCTGCAGCAAGTAATTTTGGGACTTATAGAGGTCCTACATTAAAGACAGATATGGAAAATCTGTAAACATCTTTCATTTTCATGCTAAAAATACACACAGTCTAGATACTTTTTACCCAATGATATATCAATGATCTTTTCATTATACTTTTGGAAGTAGTGTGATAATGGAATTAATAACAAATATATTAATAAAGCAATTGTCAAGTTAACCATAGGGACCTTTAAGTTAGGTTTAGTGCTATCAAACTGCTCTGGAAATCATTGTATTTTTCACATTCATGCATTATCAGAGAAAAATGAAGCTATTTCACTTAACAATGTACCAGCTGAAAGTACTAAAATCATTTATTAAATCTTAACTCTTAAGAACATGTTTATTTTTCTACATAATAAAACAAAGCTCTAACTTGATTATTTTAAAAGTTGAATAGCTGTTAGCCTATAATTAATACTGAAGGGGCCACTAGTTGTCTATTTATCATCAATAAATTCAGAACTACTTCAATAATATCTTAAAATCATTTCCCAACTAAGTATTTTGATGACTATAGATTTTCTTCACATATTCAATTTTTTAAATCACATAGGAATGATGCTAAAACACGTATGTAAGTCATGATTTCTTATGTCATAAGGGAAAGATTTTAAACAGTATGACAGTGCTACTCTGTTTACTAAACAAAATTTTCTTCTGGAAAAAATATTTTTTAGGAATTGAAATATTATGTATATGGTGGTTATGCATGCCTTCAATCCCATCATCAGGGAGCCAGGAGTAGGAGGATCTCAGAGTTCAAGGCTGGCCTGTTGCAAATAGTAACAGCTGGGTCTTTTGAACTTTTAAATAAATGTGTAAAATATCAAATATTTAGCATTTAATATTAAATAAAGGTATTTTTATAGCTTTATTTAAAAGTATGTACCTTTATAAGTAGGGATAACTTTATACAATACAAAATCTGAGAGCTCTGAATAATTTCAAGGGTTTTTGGTGCCTGCATTGTATCAAAGTCTTTAAATATTAATCATAAAGATGTTATTTCATTAATCTTTAATTAATATGAATCAGCAAGCTATTATAAATATGCTAATATTTATTTCTTGATTAACAATATAATTTAACCAATGAGGTAATAAATTAAATCTCACACAGGCAAATTTTAGAAAATTTGTAATATGTATGATTTCATTTAATGCTAATTTTTTTCTTATTTATTTATTTATTTATTTATTTATTATTTTGTCTAGATGACCTGTCTGTTGGAGAAAGTTGGATACTGAAATCACCTACTGTTAAAATGTTGGTGTTCATGTGTGTTTTTAATTTCACTAGTAAACTTTTAATGAAATTGTCTGTTCTAGAGTTTTGTATATATATTTAGAGTTATAATGTCTTCTTGATTAACTGTTCCTGTGATTAGTATCAAATAATAACTTATCTCTTATCTCTTATCTCTTCTAATTAGTTTTAGTATTAACTCTCTGTTAGCTATTAGTAGAAAGAAAGGAAGAAAGTTTATTTCAGCTTAGAGTTTGTAAGTCCATCACTTAGGGAAGCTAGAACAGAGGCTCACAGCAAGAACCTGGAGGCAAGGGCTGAAATATAGAGTCCATGGAAGAACAGAAGAACGGAGGAGGCACCACCTACAGTCCTCTGGGCCTCACACTTCTATTATCCTGCATTGTAGGTTTGCCCATAGGACAATCAATTGGGGCATTGTTTTTAAAATTGAGGTTGCCTTTTTCCAAATGGCTCTAGTTGGTGTCATGACATGACACTAGACAGCACCGAGGAACTCTTGTAAAATTGACACATATACATCCCTATTTAACTGTAATTTTTTTAATCAATAAGATCTTATATTAATATTATACTACAAAACATAAATAACTTTTGAAATCTTAGTCTTTAAAAAAAGTTAGATACTCAAATATGGTCTGTCTGTGATTTCTAGTCTCTAAGAACAAAAGAATCAATGAGTTTGTTGTTAGATTTTACTTCCTGGGAATTTCAGCTACTGTATTATAAGTCACACCAAAAAAAAAAAACACCCCCCCCAAACTAACAACAACAACAACAACCAAAAAACCTGACTAAGCATGTGTTGAACAAGTACAAAAATATAAATATGGCAAAGGGGACATGGATATCCTTGCTTTCTCATTGTACCCAGGACCACAAGCACAGGGATGGCATCTCCTCAGTTTTCTGGGTCCATCCACATTGATAAACATTATTATTTTATATTTATTATAGTGATTATTATGTCAGTTACATATAAGGGGATGGCACTGCACAATGACTTAACCAGAAAGTTATCTACAATGGTGAAGAAAGGCACCTTTACTTTGGCAGTAATATAAGCTGTGTAATTGGATTTATAGCCCCACTAAATAGTAGGGAATTCAGGTCTGGTACTGCAAACACAGTCAACTACCTATAAATGGAGAAGTCAAAGACTTGAGAAGAATATTGCCTATTTCTATTTTCCTAAGGTAAAACATTTTAAACTACATTCTAAATACTTATCCTAAAAGCCTACATACATGGATAAAAGTAGCCCTCATCTCTCTCATTGCAGCGTCTTTTTACACTAGATGGAAATGATTGCAGAGATTCATAAGTGTCAATGGGATGCCAAATCCCAGCTGATGTGTTCTGCAACACATCTCCTATACCAAAGACTCAGGAAAGTCTTGGATGAAGGGGCTGAATACTTGTAAAAGACAATTCTCCCCACTGCCAGGTGTCTGCTGTTAGAGGGTGGCATGACACTGAAAAATGTATCTGTGAACTTGCAACAATATACTTGCCATAACAAGGACACTGTAATGACAATACCAGTTGATATCTAGGTGGAAGGGGAATTTCACATGGTCCCAACTGTAGATAAAGAGACATAGTTGGTCAGTGCATAATGAAAGTTGGATAATTGGTTTTTACCATAGACCACACATAGATTGTTCAATCTTAACTAGTCAACCCTGAACATACGTACATACATATATACATACAAGCAACACTAAACAGAATTATACATATATATATATGCATATACATATATATATACATATGCACATGTGTGCATATGTATGTATCAACACAATTAGGGAGATGCTAAATTTAAGAGATGAATTGGAGGGAATGGAGTGGAAGTGGGAGTAAGATAGTTTCAGTACTCATGTACAAATTTCATACAGAAGTTTAAAATAATTAAAAGAAGCAATACTATTGAATAAAGAACTAAAACAGTTTATTTGTTCAATAATTTGTTTACTGGTAATGACTATGCATGGCTGATTCCATTTTTTCCTCCATTTGTAGTTTGTATACATCAATTATGTGTAAGTGACTTAGAATATGCAATCAAGCAGTTCTTAAAGACTGTGCCGTGTTGCCTCCCAATCACTGAGCATCATACCTTTCTCTGTGGCACTCTGTGTCACTTTTACAAGCAGACTCTCCACCTGGGATGTTAATCAGTGGCGGAGTGCTTACCAAATATGAGGTCCCTGGCTTGATATTAACTCTGGTTCAGGAAATGAATGTTTTGGCTGCCAAACTTGACCACCTGAGTTCCATATTCCCAGAATCCATGTAAAGGTGGAAGGAGTTAACCATCTCCATAATATTGTCCTCCAACCCAGACTAACGAATGCTGGCATACAAACATGTGTGTGCATAGACACAGTGAATAAAATGTTAAAACATAGCATTTTACTATCAAAATAAAAACAAAAACAAGGATGTAAAAACTTTCTAGTATCAATTAAGGTTCTAATTTTAGTCTAATAATCTATTTTAGATCTACAATTTTGTATGTTGGAATGATTATCCCATACTAATTTTAAAAGTAGTTGATTTTCACATCGGTGATAACTTAGCATATTCTAGGTAGTACATATGATATTCATAATGTGCTTTAACATTTGTGACACTGATATGGACTTGCTCAAATAGAGATGCTTGATTAACTCTTCTTAAGCTAATGTTACCACACAATCCTTGACACAGACCAGTAGAACTTCTGACTACCTACAGAATTAAAATTGTAAAACATGAATGTTAAAACCCCAAGATTTACATGAAAAAAAATATTTGTTAGTCTATGTCTTTTTATTGGGGAATTGAGTCCATTGATTTTAAGAGATTTTAAGGAATAATGACTGTTGCTTATTGTTATTTTGATGTTATTTCTATGTTTGTGTGGGTATCTTCTTTTGGGTTTGTTGGAAGAAGATTGCTTTCTTGCTTTTTCAATGAATTTAGTAATTTTTTTATGTTTACCATTTTACCTTCATTATTTTTCATGATAATCTTCAATTTTAATGTTTTCCTACATATTTCCTCTTTTTTCTCAAAAATGTTTTCAATGTAAATCTCAGATTTTATTCACAAAATGTTTGTAATTCCACCTTCAATTAATTTAGAAAGTTTTTTATATGTACCATTTTATCTGTGAAATTTTCCATGAAATAGTCAATTTTAACGTGTTTATCTATATATTTCTTGAATTTTATCAGAAATATTTTCCATGTACATCTTCAATTTTACCTGAAAATGTTTATAATTCCACTTTCAATCATCTTAGAATTATTTTTACGCCTATCATTTTATCTGTATAATTTCCATAATAATCTTCAACTTTAACATGTTTTTCTATATATTTCTTCAATTTTTATCAGAAATATCTTACAGGTAAATTTTCAGCTTTATCAGAAAATGTTTATAATTCCACTTTCAAACAACTTAGGAATACTTTTATGCCTATCATTATTATATCTATATAAAATTTTCCATGATGATCTTCAATTTTGACATGTTTTTCTACATTTTTCTATAATTTTATCAAAATATTTTCCATGTAAAACTTCAATTCTATCATAAAAATTTTCTATTTCATTTGTCAATTAAACAAAGAAACAAACAAAGAAACAAAATACTTCCAAGATGAAACCAATTCTCATATTTTTCATCAATTAATGATTGTACTCTCCTAAACAACTGTCTTATATGTAATCAGATACCACTTATATATTATTCAAATTTTATTATTTATTTTAATTTTAATATCAATTTGCAATAAATAAAAGTTTCAAATTTAAGAATATGATAAGCTACATGTTCTAATCCTGTGAGAACCCTAGGTAGTTTTTAATTTTTGGGCTGAAGACACATAAAGAGTTCTTTAATAACCAGGAGAATCAAGTTACTTCTTTAAAATACCAAGTCTCAGGTCTGTAGAGATAGCTCAGTTCTTAAGAGTACTTGATGCTCTTTCAGAGAAACAGAGTACATGCAGTTTACAGTATCATACTCACAACATCCATTGACTCCAGGTCTGGGATATCCAACACCATCTTCTGGCCTTTGCAGGCTTACACACATATATTCATGCAAATAGTCAAGCAATATCTTTTTAAGTAAAAAAATATATTTTTTTTGCTAAAAAAAGGTGACTAGGGAAAGATTGAGATATTTAGGGAACATATATTGAAGATGCTGAAGACATTGCAACTCTTTTGTTACAAAAGTATAATTATAGTTGTAACATTCATATTTGCTAAATTTCTACTACACAATATTTTATTTTAAATGATCACTTATGAATACATTTACACAAGTAACATCATATAAACAGATCAGGTTGTATTTATGTATTTAGGGAAATACCTATAAATCTATAATTTATCTATTTATCTATATATACACATATGTCACTACAAGTAATAAAAAATGATGTCACTAATTTAAACAAGAACAAACATGTAGATATAGGATTTTCTAGATGAACAAAGGCGAATGGGGGAATCACATAATTATAGTATAATGTCAAAACTAAAAGAAGTAATTTTAAAAAGAATTATGATATTTATAAATAATATACATATTTGAAATTATTTTTATTTATCATTCATGACCCTATAAAAATTCACAAAATTTCATAAAAGTTTTTATGATTTCTACGACAAATGTAAATTCTCTCCAAACCCTATTTTATAGTATTTATGGCAGCTAGCACTTTTGGTAATAATTGATTTAGGTTCGTATTTTTTTTCTCTGTGTATCATTAACTGCTTGAGATATGATTTGTAAGTGTCATACCTGTATTTGTTGAAGATCCCCAAGCAGAGTAAACAAGAAACACACTGGAGAAGAAACTGCATGAGGGAGTAAGTAGCAAATTGCTTTGCTATAAAACTCAAGAAACAAATGTAGGTCATTACCTCCTCTGCACAAGGAAAGGAAATTTTCCAGTGTCAAGAATGTATTCTGGAGAAGTGGCTTTAATCACAGCAGATTTATGCACTGGGCTGAGTAATAAATCCTTTTTAGTATTGATCCTGCTTAGAATAATGAGTTGCTTTGGCCAATCTCAATCTTGTAAAGCAGAACATTTAGCAATGACATGTCACAAAGCTCTGTGGTCTATTAGAAATAGGATCAGATTTATTCCAGTGTTTATCTAGTTCATGTAGGATTCCTAGCTGCCTTGGTTCTTGGTGTGACAATTATATATGTCTCCACCTTCTTAAGTTTGTATCAAGAAGAAGGAAACTTCTGAAGTTAATTTTCAGATTGTTAGCTAATATCCTCATAAGTGCTATCCAGGGTAACACAGAAACTGGCTGAGAATATATCACAATTTATCTCACATACTAAAAAAGCCAGAAGACCAAAATAATCTGTCATGAAAGTGAGTGTCCTAGAAACAACAGGGAAGCTAGACACATGATAGGATGGTAACATGGCTGTCTAAACAAGACTCAAAATGACAACTCTAGTAGACATTCACATGTAATAGAAAACCTGAGACACTCAACCCCTAGGAAAAGAACTACGGGCACCAACAGAGAAAGAAAGAGTGGGAGTGAGGGGGGAGGGAGGGGGAGGGAGGAGGAAGAGAAAGAGGGAAGGAGAGGGAGAGAGACATATGAACCACTCTCCCATAGGGATGAGCTTCTAAACAGCTTATATACATAAACAGAGCACAAGGACTCAGCACATTGTGTTTATATATTTACACACACACACACACACACACACACACACACACACACACATCATTCTCTTGTTGTTCTTAAGTAGCCTCTCTTTCCTGTACGTTCTTATGCGAGCTGGGCATATCGTAACTTTGACTCACTCTGTCAAATATTCCTCTGATTCATTTCTTTGTCACACACTGAATTGGACATCACTTCCTTCTGCAACTTAAATTTACCTATTTACCTTCACTCTCAGAGATGAAAGGTATTTTCTAATAGGTGTCTGTATTCCAGCCAGAACACACTGTAATCCAGGGTTTGAATTCAGGCTGGGTCATAAAGACCTAGAAGATTATATGTGGTGACTTGACAGAGCAACAGGGTTGTTGGGTTACAATTCCTCTTCAGTGGAGTAAGAGGTAGGATGACACAGGAGAGGTTGGAGAGATGAAAGGGGAGAGGAGATAGGACAGATCTATTTTCTCCTGCAGCAAATCCAGATATGGTTATATTCGATAATCTTTTTTTGCATATTTTCTTGGCTATGAATTTTTACTTATTAAAAATAGTTCCCAGACTCTTGGGAATAATGTTTATGAGTTAATGTATCTTAATTCCTTGATAACAACACTTGAGGTATTCTCAGATATTTAGTAATGGTATTGTTTATAGGGATTTGGCAGCTAAAGCTGGGTAAGACTATCTATAGATGATAGCCATAAATTTAATTATGTATTTGATGAATACTTGTTATGTAACAGGCGCTTTTCTTACTAACTGAGAAAACAATTATAACAGTAGATACTAGTAAAATTATTGCATTCATTAGAATATGTAAGACAGTATTGTAAATCTCTTAATTAGTACTTTCAAGGGTATTCTACTTTATAAAAAATTTAGACCTGAATCACCATAAAATGAAAAAGTCACAGCAGAATGTGTCATAATAGTTAAGACAGCTAGGGACTGGGGTCATGTAGAACTAAGAAACTATCTCGTTTTATGATCTTGGGAATTTATTTTTGCATCTGTTAAATAATAATGATGAACTGACTTTGGAAATCAGTCTTGCGGTTCCTCAGAAAACTGGACATGACACTTCCAGAGGACCCTGCTATACCTCTCCTGGGCATATACCCAAAGGATTCCTCGGCATGCAATAAAGACACATGTTCCATTATGTTCATAGCAGCCTTATTTATAATAGCCAGAAGCTGGAAATAACCCAGATACCCCTCAAAGGAGGAATGCATACAGAAAATGTGGTATATTTACACAATTGAATACTACTCAGCAATTAGAAACAATGAATTCACAAAATTTTTAGGCAAATGGTTTGATCTGGAAAATATCATCCTAAGTGAGGTAACCCAATCACAAAAGAATACACATGGAATACAATCTCTGATACGTGGATATTAATTAGCCCAGAAGCTCTGAATACCCAAGGCACAAATCGCATAACAAATGACTCCCATGAAGAAGTATGGAGAGGGTCCTGATCCTGGAAAGGATTGATCTAGCATGGTAAGGGAATATAAGGACAGAGAAAAAGGAGGGAGGTGATTGGAGAAGGGATGGAGAGAAGAAGGTTTATGGGACATGTGGGGAGGGGGGATCTGGGAAAGGGGAAATCATTTGGAATGTAAACAAAGAATATAGAAAATAATAATATTTAAAAAAAAAAAGAAAAAAAGAAAGAAATCACAGGCTTCTTGGAGCTGAATGGAGAAATCCTGGTGTGTGAATCAGAAGCAGCAGCGCAGGTCGCTAAACTACTGTCTCATATCTCTTCTTAGAGAATCAAATGAATATTATACAGGTGGGTTGTTGACCCCATCCCTCCACTGGGGGACCTGACTATTTGCTAGAGGAAGTCTCTCCAACCTACCTTTAAAATTTTTGATGCAGAATTCCAATCAAAATAAAAAACAGGGACAAATTTGGAGCAAAGACTGAAGAAAATACTGTCCAGTGACAAACACAACTTGGGATCAATCTCATGGGGGAGCACCAAACCCTGACACTCTTACTGAATCTATGTTGTGCTTTCAGACAGGAGCCCAGCATGGCTGTCCTCCTGAGAGGCGTTTCCAGAGGCTGACTGAGACAGATGTAGATACTTACAGGCAAGCATTGGACCGAGGTTGGAGACCCATATGAAAGAGTTAGGGGAAGAATTGAAGGAACTGAAGGGAATGGCAGTCCCTTTGGAAGACTAACAATGTCAGTTGACCTGGACCCCTATGAGCTCCCAGAGACTGAGACATCAACCAAAGAGCATACATGGGCCGTTCTTTGCATGTCCCGCCCCCAGTACGTATCTAAACAGGGCTGCCTTGTTTGGCCTTAGTGTGAGAGGATGTGCCTAATCCTGTAGAAACTTGCTGCCCCAGGAAATGGGACTTCTGTGGGCAGGGTGAGGTGACATGGGGATGGGTAAGTAAATGGTAAAATATCCTTCGTTGCAAAGGGGAGGTATTGGGTGAAAACTCTGGGAGGCGGGCAGAACAGGGGGCAACATTTAGAATGTAAATAAATGAATAAAATAAAAGCATATTATGATCTGAGGAATGAATACTACATAAATCTAAAATTTTCCTAACACAAACATATTTGACATAGTTTTAGGCATAATGTAATGTTTATTTATAGCATGCATAGTTACTACCTCAGGAAATATACTTTGGAAAATCTTCTAGGCATTCAAATATCTAAAGGAAAAAACTGGAAATGCTGAGTATTCAGAGTATAAATGTGTGTGTGTGTGTATGCATGTGTGTATTATACTCCATTAACATATATTAATTTAAGTATTAACTTTTATTTTTCCAAATATAATTTTTGGAAAATCATAAATTTCATGTTGCTTACTCTGAGTAGTAGTTTTGAAACTTTTGAGCAGAAATCAATATATCTCAGCCTTACAACACGTTCTTTTAATAAATGAAATATTAGTACTTCAATTAAATGTATACATAACTATATATATTTTTCTGTATGTGCTAATTCAAGCTAAACGATCTTCTTGAAGGGATCAGAACTAGACTATAAAGCAGAATGCAGACTATATATGATCTTCCTCAACTATTCTTTGTGCAGTTCTGCAGATTTGAAATAAGGGAGTGACCTTTCCCCAGGACGCTTTTTCTCAGCGTGAAGCTAACATCTGCTGACTCTTATGATCTGGGACAGCACTAAGAAGATTGCTATTTTCACTAAAAGAGCAGATCTCTAGAAATTTTGCCTGCTATAATTACATTAACCAAATATCATCAACTCTCAGACTAAATTTAAGTCTTCCCTCTAAAGAAGCCCTCAGGAGTTTCTCTCTTAATGTTAATTATGGGAATGCAGAAGCATTAGCGTTACTGTCTTTCCTATGCAAGGATATTGTTACACAATAAAACTAGCTTTGTGTACACACATTTCACATTATCTTTTCCAGTTGTGTGGGTGATTTTGTGCTGAACTGGCGAGGATCTGACTTAGTTCATTTCCTTTGTCAGCAAAAGCTAGTGTAATGCGTATGCCTTATGGGAGCTAGGGGTAATGCATGGTCAGAAAAACAAGACAGAGCAAAGAGATATCATAGCCCTGATCACTGGACCCCTGGCACATTTCTCCAATGCTGTAGTTAACGAAGATCATTTTAATAAAAACAGCCAGCTGCTTCTAAATGAGAAGTCAATGACACCTGCTCCCTGCCCAGTGAATCGGTTCTTTCAATTGGCCACTGATTGAACATGTTTATGGAATCTTTTAGGAAATTAAGATGTTGGAAGTGATAAAGTCCCTTTGCACAAGAAAAGAGGCAGAGAAGTTACATGTTGTGTGGCCTTAAAAAATATTGAGTTGAGCTGACTCAGATGGTTTTCTAAACCTAAGAAAATGTGCCTAAGCATTTAGGGAGTATTAGAATTTTTTTTTATTAAATTCTTAAGTAGCGTACATTTATGCTAGCGAGAAAACAAAACAAAACAAGATGAAATAATATTGAGGTTTCTTGGCTCTGTTTTCAGACCAGTAAAGTGAAGTCCAATATGCTGTTAATAAGGCAATTTTCTCATGCAAATGTTGTTCCCACTCTGAGGTAGCATTTAAGTAATCATTTCTACAGAACATATTTTCCAGGCCCTGTTTTCTCTCTCACTGAACTTTAAGGGCATTTGCTACAAAAAAACCTTATTAGTTTGCACTATATTCCAGGAAATATCTGCACCTCCAAAGCTACCTTAACATTTTTCTCAATCTACTGCTGTCTTACATTTCATTTAAAGAAAAGCCTCTCCATCATTTGTTTAGTAGTAAGTGGATTCATGTTTAGCAATTAAGTAACTAAAGTGAGGCAGATTTGTATTATTTCTAAAAGAAATTTTCTCTTTTTCATCAGATATTATAAAGTGTGTTATCTTAGATAAAACACTAACAAGTATAAGAAGAAGAAATTTAAGAACTGTGAATTAATAAGAACATACAGAAATTCACTGTTGTTTACCAACTTAACTGTGCCCCTTCCATGTTCCAAAAATCAAATCAGGCAACATGCTGATGAATATGGACAAGACATAATTTTTTATTATGTAAGTTGTAGCACAGTAAGAATGATAATGCTGGTGGTTCCATCTAGTAGGTGGAGTCTTTTCCTCTTTCAGTTAAGAATTAAAGGAGAATGGATGCAAAAAATGTGATATATCTACACAATGGAGTACTATTCAGCCATTAGAAACAATGAATTCATGAAATTCTTAGGCAAATGGATGGAGCTGGAGAACATCATACTAAGTGAGGTAACCCAGTCTCAAAAGATCAATCATGGTATGCACTCACTAATAAGTGGATATTAGCTTGGAAAACTGGAATATGCAAAACATAATCCACACTTCAAATGAGGTACAAGAAGAATGGAGGAGTGGCCCCTGGTTCTGGAAAGACCCAGTGTAGCAGTATAGGGCAATACCAGAACTGGGAAGTGGGAAGGGATGGTTGGGAGAACAGAGGGAGGGAAGGGGGCTTATGTGACTTTCGGGGAGTGGAGAGCCAGAAAAGGGGAAATCATTTGAAATGTAAATAAAAAATATATCGAAGAAAATTTAAAAAAAAGGATTAAAGGAGGGAAAATAGGCACTTATCCCATGCCTACCCCAGAAACTACTGTTAATAACCACTCCCTAACAAAAAATTAATTTGGTCCAATAGAGTTCCACTGGGGAAACATATCACTTTTAATGGTAGGCCCCATATCCAGCAGAAATAGATGGTCAATGGAAATTGAGCTAAATAGTTTAGGAAAACCAACAGGAACAAGCAGATATTTAGAAAAAATGCCAAAAATTGTCAACTTAAACTTTGGATCTTGTACCAAGTAAAAATATGCATGAGTCATACCTCAGGAAAATGGAAGAGGCATGGACTGAAGACAAAATGTACATATAACATGATGGTAATGACTTGGAAACAAATCAGTGCTGCTGGGAAAACTGTTAGGTCTCAGGTGACAAGAATAGACTGCTAATGCTTGATGATTTCCTGGTGGGAATATCCCTAATTTAGAAGGTGCCAACAGGCCATGACTGTTCTCAGAGGAAGTGAGAGATGCATTTAGAAAGCATTATCAGTTCCTTGTCTTCAAGGCCCTGTTGAATTGAGTTCTAGGATCAGATTTGTAGTGTTGAATTTTTACTCTTTAAGACAGGAAACTGTTCTTTATTAATGGAATATATTTAAAGTGTATGCATGCATAGAATAGCATTAATATTTTAATATTGCCCAGGTTTTAATTCACACTGGAATTGAGGAAATAGACCTGAGCAACAGGAATTAAGGTATTGCTACAATACATAGGAAGAAGTGATGAAATCAGTTGGTGCCTTATTTTCATTATTATGATAAAAAGAAACCTGAGAAATCTGCTTTACAAGGAAAAGATGTATTTTGGCTCACAGTGTCAGAGGATTCATTCATTCATTCCAAGCAAGTTGTCCTCTATTAGAATAGCAGAAGGGAAGAAGGTTTAGACAGAGAGCAAATGTGCTTTAAGAAATCCTGGAGAACACAGTGAGACAACAAAGAATTCACTGATAGTAGAGTCCAAAAGACCCACCTGCAATGACCTAATACCTTGACCTAGACTCTACCTTCTAAAGTTTCCACGTTATTCTATGATAGCACAGGCAACCATGGACTGCCATTCAGAACATTTAGAGATATTTCTCATTCAATATCAAATTCTATGCATGAAGAGTGTGACCATGAAGGTGTCAGGTAAATATCCTTAGTATTTTCACGCTTAATTGTGTATTTGCTGGTGGGCTTGTGTGCATGTGGTCAAAGAACAACTCACAAGTCTAGTACTTTGCTCCCATTAAGTAAGTTCCACATACCATACTCAGGGCATCAAACTTGATGGAACGATCCTTCACTGCCTGAGCTATTATACCCACTCAAAAGAGAAATATTTGTATTCTTTATTATTATCAAACTTTCCTTTATTAAGTTGCCTGTATATCTAGTGCTATCTCTCCCACTACCATTCTATGTCTTTATGTAAAATATGTATGTATTTTTCATTAACTAATTTTGTTAAGTCCGCACAAGACTTCATGTTCTAAACTATGCCCATAGGTTGACACATTGAATCCCTGACATTGGAACAGGTAATTAATAACCCAAGCTAAAACATTTCTTCACTTACTGTGCTCAGGAGGATTTTTTAAAGAGCTGCATGGATAAACCCTTCATAAATTGAGACAAAAAAAAACCTTTAATGATATTCATAGCCATTGGCAACAGCTAAATAGTGACGATACTTTCTTGCTAGTGATGGAAGAACAGGATGGCCAAGGCACTAGTTATTTGCCTCCATTTAGTTGCTGCTGTTTTCTGAAGTCATTTTGTAGCTTGTAAGTTGCTGGTACTTGTTTTCATCAGAAAGCTGAGAAATGGCTCATAGAGCATCGGGGATCCTCTTAGGGTCACAGAAGTTAATACCAAAGTGTGGTTAGAGGAAAATTGCCCAATTTATAATCCAATGGCCTGTTTCAATTCTTATTCCTACAATATTATTAAAGTGTAAAGTAAGGACAGACATAGTAATGTGTCATCTGTTTTCAAACACAGAGGGAAACAAAATCATATTGGCCTGATACCACTAATCTGTGTCAGCTCCTTCCCATGCCATCCTCATGTTACAGTAGTAGGACTGGTGCTGACTCGGACAGATACTCTCTAGCACAGCACAAGCTGTACTCTGGTAAGAGGAAGGGCATTATGGGACATTCCTACTGAGCACAGTGTGCGAATTGTCTACTTTGTCCTTTCCAAACTATCATCTACTATTTATAGACTGCCTTCTCATGCCACTTTAGAAGTAAATGGATCATATTACCTATTACCTAACATCTATATTTGTAAGTGAAAACAATAACATAGTAATTATAATAATTTATAATAATTTATTTATTACAAAGTATTTTACAATATTTATTTATAATAATGTTATTTATAATTATAAGCATAACTATATTATATAACTATAATATAACATTATTTATAATTATAACTATATTATATAACTATAATTATAACTTTATTTATAATAATAATAATAATAATTATTATTATTATTATTTTGGATTTGGTTTTTTTGAGATAGGATTTCTCTATATAGCCCTGGCTATCCTGGAACTCACTCTGTAGACCAGGCTGGCCTCGAACTCAAAAATCCGCCTGCCTCTGCCTCCCATAGTGCTGGGATTAGAGGTGTGTACCACCACCGCCCGGCAATTGTTATTATTATAACTAATAATTATTTAGAAGTTTTATTTTACTTGACATTCCATTCTTTTGATTGAAAAGATTCTCAAAGGATCATAAATGATACTGCCAGTTCATGGATCAATAGGCAGACTATACATGGACTAATAGACACATTAGCAGGTCTTACCTTCGGCAGAGAAAGGTAAGTAGTCTAAGAAACATATTGTCTTATTGTTTTAGAAATAAAACAAAACAGAAACACCTGCAAATACAAAACAGAAGAAAAATGAGTTTTTAAATAAGGTAGGAAGTTCAGAAGGATGTATATAGGAGGCTTTATATATTTATTTATCTGACACTCCCAAAAGTTTTGATGTCCAACAGTCTGATTGTCCCTTAACAATTTTAATCAATGAGAAATTTCCAAGAAATAAAGGAGAGAAAGTATTCTATGCTAGTGCAATGCTATGGGCATGTTAGGGCTGTTGGGTGAACCTGACCAAGGACAGTAGTTGCCTGGTATTTACAGTGGGATAAAACTAAACTACCAGCTATACCATGTGCCACAATGAAAAGGTATTGCAAGGTTTCTGATTCCAGCTTGGCTTTGTGCTTGTTAAGTGGGTCTTTACTGAACCAACCATTAATGAAAAAAGAAGTCATGGATTTAAAATAGAACAAGAAGTGGTATATAAGGGGTTTGGGGAGATGTCATTATATCAATCTCAAAAGCAAACAAATAAAACATGTGCTTTGAGGTTGTGATTGAAAATTTTGGCCTTGTGCAAGCACATGGACAGCAGAAGTCTCCCTTGATTCCATTTTTGGTATTCCTCTGAGAGTCTTTTGTTTTGGTTTGCAATTTGATTGTGTATTTTATCTGTCAGAATGATCTCCTCCAGCACCGAACTCAACCCCCATTGGATAGATAAAAGCAGAGAACAATGTAGCGGTTGATTTCCAGAGCACTTCTCAATTACATCATTTATTCCATCTCTGACTGCCAGCCCACCAGATGTCTGTGTCTGTGAATACTGTATCTTGGATAAGTTATAAAAACGAGTTCTCATTGGCTTTGATAGTTAGTCTTAATAATCTCAGGGAGAATCAGTTATTAAAACAACAGATTTTTAATCGACAGCACTTATAAAGTATTGGGGCTTATTGCCTTTTTCTATTTATTTATAATGTTTAAGTTAAACAGAGTCTCTCTCTTACCTACAAATAATATGTCTTGGATGAGTGAGGAGGGCAGAATTGTGGTAAGTATAAGCTTAAATGTGCATACACAAACATTGTCCAGATCCATTCAATAACATCTAAATTTTATACTTTTATAGAAAATATGTGATTTTCATCTGTAACCTACACAAAAGAGACTCTAGATTACACAAAATGTAACTTGTATATTGTTCAGGAATTTATAATGGATAGCTGAGGAGTGGGATTATAAACTCAAATTATCCTACTATTTTAAAAACATGCTAAATCAGTAAGTGTGCAAATTATGCACAAATCCATAAGGTTCCTAAAAGCTAAGTTGGAAAATATAATTGATTAACAAATTATTCTTCAAACCTGCCTCTGTTTGTGGCCTTCATGATTTTTATTTCAAAGTTTCCAATTGTTCTTATCCCAGAGGGCTCCGTTCCAAAAGACCAATTCTCTCTTGCAGTTAAAGTCATTCTCTGGCAGAGGCGCAATACTTCGCAGAGCTCTATTGCTGCTCCATTTCCTGTTGGTCTAGAGCAGTGTTTAAGAGCCAGGCCATGGAGCCAGACTGGCTGGATTTGAATGTCAACTCCACAGCTTAAAAGCTGGGTGATCTAGGGTAAATCATTTCAATCCTCTTTTAACATTAGTTTTCTATGTGATAAAAATAGGAAAATACTCTCCTCTTATAAGAGCTATGTGACAGTGATCAAATGGGAGGCTACTTTTAACATATAATAACATAAAATAAAATTCATATATATATATATATATGAAATTCATAATATATGTATAGATATATCTAATAATACTATTAAATTATCATCACCAAACTCTAATCATCTTTAGTTTCATGTAATCTGTGGGAGGCAGACAATAAAACTATGTATCTTCCTTGCTTATGAAAGCAAATGCTATATCATGTATGCCAGTTCACACTAGACCTCCTAGAGTAATCTCCCGTCTAGAAGGTGATTTGGGCTATGTGTAAGTTTTCTAAGGATATCATGGCACTTTGTGATTTTACTAAAGATTTACAGAGTTCCAGAGCAATCGCATTTAAATATGCTGTTGTTAACAGCTGGTCCAAGCTTCATCTTTTAATCTTTTCCCAGGTAAGATCCAGCTTCACAAGAAAATTTGTTTTTTTTTTTTGTTTTTTGTTTTTTTTTTTTTTGTCTTGTAATTACGCATAGAGCACCAGAGCCTTCTCCTTGTTCTTATCTAGCTGGACAAAAACAAAAGACCCAGCTTCTACCTTCAACTTCCTTTGTTCTTTATCAATCATATCTTTTATTGCAACAAAGCAATCTGCTTTTGACATAATCAAAGAATAAACCTTATAAATTCTTCTTCCTCTCATCCCTCTGTTCTTTCTCCTATTTCTCTATCTTTCAATTTCCATTCAATACCCTAGACAAAATTTCCGAAGAATATAACTCCAGTGTTATTTCATAGATTTTATATTTTTTTAAATTAAAAACTAAACATAATTTAAGATAAGAATTTATTTTGGAAAAAACGAGGATAAAAAATTCTACCACAGAAAAGCAGTCACTAAAATTCTGAAGAAATAACTCAGTAGTTCTAATACGTTATTACCAATATGTTATGACCATACATTTCATTCATATATTTTATTAAAATAAAACACTGCAGGTTTGAATAAAATAACTGGCATATATATCTCATAGATAATAAATTAACTAAGGAAGGATATAAAATGAAAATACAATGTAACATATTTTAATATAGGACATAGATGTTTTATTGATGACATGATCTATATTATCTTAAGCAGAAAAAAACTATACTTTCTATCTACAAACTATAAATAATATTCATACATTTAAACATAGTTTCAGTTGTTGGGCTTCAAAATTTCAGTAAAAATTATACTATTACTAAGTTTACAGCCATAATAAAAATAAATGTTCTTACTTCACTAAGAAGAAACTGTCTTTATGGGTTAAATAGAATGATGTGTGTTTTTAATATTTATAACATATTTATAAAGTGATAGGAAGAGTCAAAGGCAGATTATTTCAATTGTTACTAAGTGTTGTTTGCAGGGGCCATGCTTGTGAGAATTTCAATTCAAAATTTATAATTTATAATTTGGGAACAATAAGATAAATTTTCCATAAAGCATAAGTGGAGATGAAAATATGACTTATAGCAAATTGGCCACTTACAGAGACTTAAGAATAAAATCTCAATAAGCAAATAAACCCATGTGGAATGAACAATGCCAGTCCAAACCTGTTAATTACTTGTGCCTTATATGTTAAAAATCTTAAGAATAAAAAGGAAATGTCTGCTGTTGGTTTTCAAATCCTTTCCCCTGTACTTGCAGAGCTGACCCAGTAGTGAGAGTGTGAGGAGGCCCTCTAGGATTTTCCATTCTCCATCAAATTGAAGCAGGAGAGTTTTACATTTTCTTTCTTTCACTTTAGTGCAGTGATTTATTATCTTCACTGTGCCTTGGCTAATTTGCTCTGAATTACAGAACTTGCTTCTTTCACCAAGCTCATTTGCCTTTTAAACTAAGTACAGAACATAGACAATACCACTATAGTCCCATTAGTTCATGTGGCAGGTGGACTTTAGCACTGAATCCAAATGATAATAGGGGCTGTAATTGAAAAAGATCAGTAGAGGCACAAAGGAAAATGAAGAGAGAGACACATTTACACTATTTAGAGGAATCTATTTTTTACATAAGAAGAAAAAAAAAGACATGAGAACATTTTCTCCATGATAGTATTTATGTATAGAACAATATAAAACTACTAAAAATATAGAGAATGTTTTCTGAGACTTAGAAGATCTTGTAATACATATATATTTATATGTCATATAATCCACCCATACATGCATGCACATATACATATATAAGTTTGTATGGTGAAACATAAACAAACTTTGTTTTCATATGGTCACCTCACCAGTGACTGGAGGAAACCATCATAAAGATACTGGCTATAAGGACTACGATTTGATTTTTGAAAGAACGAACAAGGAATTTTTACTTTGTTTTTGCTTAATGAGCACACTGGCTCCAGAGAGATGTAAAACAATTTTGGCACTGTGCCTGTACCTTATGTCACAGTTCCAAGGGACAAGGTGTCAGCCCTGATGGTGCTCACATTAGGGACTGCAGAGCGCATTCATTTCTGCCTTGCTTCTCGTTCACCCTGGGTTACAGGGCTACAAGGGAGAATGCACCCTTTGGACCATTTGTGGTTTATGAATTGTAAATCCAAAGGGAGAGGGAGACAGCTTGACTGAACCCAAATTATGTTGCAATAGATGGTAATGAATGTCCTGCTTTAGCAGGATAATAGAACGCCTGCTTATTGGCAGTCATTCAGGCTGTATCTCTCCCATCTATTTTCTCTCTTGGCCTTGACCCTAATCCAGCAATTGCACATCCCCAGCTGCTCTTTAAGCTGCCTCATTAGCAGCGCACCATTGGGCAGCTCCCATGACAGTCATCCAATAGGATGCAAGTGACATGGGGGCCAAAGACTGTAATTGATTGGCAAGCATGGCAATGAAATATGAGGCAGGGCTGTGTGAAGAAGAAGGAGTCTGAGAGTATTGGAATGGGCTGAGCAGTTAAGGAATTTTAGATACAGGTTATCTTCACAGTTCTACATTGATTTTTTTCCTAAGTATTTGAAAATAATCCTAAGATACTTTAATATTCTCTTTATATGCTTCTAAAGAAATATTTGACCATTTAATATCCTAAAAATATTAAAATCTCTAATTTTAGTCACTACAGAAATGAAATATTTTGCAACAGAAACTCTTTAGATTCAATTTTTATATTTGTTCAACTTAGAATAGCTGTTATTTCTAAGCATTTAATTCTTTGGATATGTTGATAGAGGTAGTTGGCATCTGTATCATTCAAGGAAGCTACTAAACCTAGTACCACTTCTCAACCTGCCATAAATCTAGTCACCTAGTTTGATATGTTCTAGCAGAAGGCAAATTGGCAGGAATGACTTTGTTCACAATCTATTTTTCAGAATACAACTCAAAAAGCCCTTCTTCACCATGAAAAAGCCTATCTTAACACTTGTTTGATAAACTGCAGAAAATGAATTGTTTTAGCAATGTCTCTGTATCTTGTTATTCATTAATAGCCTACTAAGTTTGATAGATTTTAATTAGTTCTGCTATGGTTGAAATGCTTTAAGGTAAGAGAGCTCTTCAGTGAAATCAGAAAACTACAACAACAACAAACTGTCATATCACAAAGAACTCCATGGAAGAAGAGATAGAAAATGTGCAAAAGGCAGAAGGAACAGAGGGCACCAGGAGGCAGAAGGAACAGAGGGCACCAGGAGGCAGAAGGAACGGAGGGCACCAGGAGGCAGAAGGAACGGAGGGCACCAGGAGGCAGAAGGAACGGAGGGTCCTCTTAATCAACTGAGCTCATATGACCTCACATAGACCAAAGCAGCAAGCGCAGGGCATACACGGCTCTTCACCATGTCCTCTGTGTATTTACTGCAGCTTTCTACTCGGTATGGATTCCTGGGTTTAAGGACAGATGAGTCTCTAATTCTAGTGCCCTTTCTTGAGCTCTGCTTTCTGTTGTGTTTTCAAGCCTAACTTTGATGTGAAAGTTTTCGTTTTATCTCATTATAGTTAATTGGTTTTGTTTTGTTGGTAACTCTTGCTTATAAATGAGAGGCAGAAAGGGCATGGATCAAGAGGGCTTGGGAGGTAGAAAGCAACGGGGAGGAGTAGAGGAAGGCAAAATGTCTATTTCAACGAAAGGAGGAGAAACAAATCTTTCAACCAAGTAGGAAAAAATGAAAAGGAAAAAGAAAGAAACTTTGTCATGTGTCATAAGGCACTTGGTCTGCTTTCAAGTGTTTGGATGATTTAACAGCATTGGCATTTTTATTTATACTATTAGTGTTGAGAGTCTACAACGAGCCAGGCTCTCTTCTGTAAGTGCCAACTATATAAAATGAGTTCTATATTACACTTGTTCTCCAGAGCTTACTGTCTGGCAGAAAAGAAAAGACATTCAGTGGTACATAGAAACAATATGAAGCCTAGAACAAAAGATGACTTTTAATCAGTAGAATTATCAAAGAAATTGAGCTATTTTCAAGTAGTTAGAAAAGTTTCATCACAAGTATGCACCCAAATTGAATTCTATAGGATGAATAAGTACATTTTAACTAGATAATCTGTAAGTAATGTGGAGAGAGTAGAAAATTTCTGGCAAGGGAAAAGCTATATAAGCTCTCAGTACCCTACTGTGAATGCTTACTATAGATTTGGTAAACCATGTGCCAAAAAACATGTCCACATAAAACAGATATTGTACAGGCAGCTAAATAAAGTGGTCTGTACATGGGTGGACAAGAAAGGAACTGAAATGCAAATTTATTAAATTCATAATTAAAACCCTTATATGGTCAGACCTAATTGATTTTTCAACAAGCACATGATCCACATCAGTTCTTGAGATCTTAAAGAAAAAGGCACATAAAAAAATGAACCAAGTATTATACAGCAGGGAAGTTCAGATATATACTCTAGGCCTTTACTTCTTAATTATTATTAATCATTGATAATTATTTACTTCATACTTTTTCCTAAGTGCTTTTAAGAGAAGCAATAATATTGTCTCTGTAATAAGCAAATCTCTTTTAGGACTGTCCATAGCTGTCTAATTTGTTTTGGTAAGTTTGGGATCAATTTCCCTTCTTAGTTCACATAGACTGTAATTATGGAGAAGGTAAGAAAGACAAAGAAATGTTGGGTGGGATTCAGGACCTGACCCGAAACTTCCAGCAAGGTTGTGCAAGAAATGTTGTTCTTTTCATGAAAGACTGCTGACACTACAAACAAGTCGCTATTATCCAAAATGTGAAAATAAAGGTTATAAATAAATTCTATCTTATGTAGACTACATGAAATTGATTTCATCCTCAAAAAATTTGACAAAAAGTTGTATCAAGTGTCAAAATTGTACCTTCTCATATTAGAAAATATCCTACCTCTGTGCTACCAAGATAATTGATTTTTATTATGCTGTGTACAATAAATATTATATATCTATATGAAAGATATCCCCTGTATCTTCTGATTCTTCTACTTATAGTCTCGTTGGATATTGTATTAAATTTCATATACTTAATGAAATCATTTTTAGTTCATTATTTCATAGCTCTATCCAAATCTAATTAATGTAAATTTACTAAGTAATTACTTAACCACCAATTTCATTTTATTTTAATTTTTATGTAGTTAAATACAATCCATCAATAAGAAATCTCAAGGATGAATTTTAAGTTCAGATTTTATCATATTATCTTTTTAATTCACAGAAGTGTTTTTCATAGGGTAAGAAAATAAAGAGTACAAATTTCATCCTATTGCCTTTATAATTCACTGAAATGATTTTCATAAATTAAGAATATAGAAAGTATTATATTGAAAAACTGTATCTAGAAAAATGTTGGAAAATATAAAGCCGTATTCTTTGTCACCAGAGAGGCTTCACTCAGCATTGTATGGAAACAGATGCAGAAATCCACAGCCAAACATTAGGCAGAATTTGGGGATTCATGCTAAACAGGGGGAGGAAGGATTGTAGGAGGCAGGGTGGTCAAGTACTACACAAGAAAGAACTACATAATCAATTGACCTAGGCTTAAAGGGGCCCATAGAGACTGAATGGCCAATCAGAGAGCATGCAAGGGTCATATTTGGACCTTCTGAACATATGTAATAGTTGTGAAGCTTGGTATTCATGTGGATCCACTAACAACAGGAGCAGGAGCTGTCTCTCTGCTGCCTGCCTTTGGCTCTGTTTTCATTAAGTGGACGGCTTGTGTAGCCTCCATTAGAGAAGACACTCCTAATTTTATTGCAACTTGATATGTCAATGTAAGCTGATATCCATGGGAGGCCTCCATTTTTCTGAGAAGAAAAAGAAGAGGAGAGTATATGGAGAGAGGAGAGGTGAGAGGGAGGTACTGGGAGGAAAGGAGGTAGGGGAAGCTGGAAACTGTGATCGAGATGTAAATTAATTAATTGATAAATAAATTGGCTATAAGTTTTATACTGATAGCTCCTCTAATCATATGGATCATGTTGTATGAACTCAAGCTAAACAGATCTAGGAAATGACAATTAATAAAGGATTATTATTTATACCATGTAAAGAAAACATTAAGATTATTTCAAAAGCAATTATCTTTCCAAATAGTTGGATCTTTGAAAATTTCTTCATGTTGCCTATATTTAATCATGAATTCAGCTTAGAGATCTCCAGATTTGTGAACATGCTCAATGAAAGACGTTCTAGAGTAAAGCTGAAAACAGTTACAAAAATTATAAGTTTCTTAACTATGATTGTCCACACACTTACTAGTTCTCACCATTTCAATCCCTCTGGGGTATCTCTTGGTCCATTTTATTATTCAGGTATCAGTTATTTAATACTGAAAAATAACCCATGGATTAGAGATGTGTTTTCCTTGTAATAAGTGAGAATAAATGTAGTTACAAATTCTTTTTGGCATTAAACTACTAAGTCTACTTACTTCTACATATTTTTTTACTTGCATATAATTTTTCTCTGGTTTTGATCTCTAGGTATCCAGCTTTGGAAGGGTAAATAGATTAAAGCACTCAATGTCATGAAATTGCAGTGTATTTGGTAATTTTGTTCAGAGTTGAAGAACAATTCTAGTACCCACCTATTTTTTATTATCGTTTTCTCTCTTAAATAGAATTTCCACTGAACGAAAAGAGACCCCACGCACTGAACAATCCAGGGCACAAAGAGGAGGCTGTGCCTAACGATCTATACAGACATATAATCAAGTAGTAATTGTAAACCTAGCTGATATGTGACTGGCGTACAGTGTTAATGAAATTTCACAGTGGTTCTGGTAAGATGGTGATGGTTATTAAAGCTGACCCCCTTCAGCAAAGTAAATTGCCTTAGGTTTTAATTTTATTTTGACAGGATCCTTTATTACTTTTGCTCAAATCAATATTGACACACAGAGAACACTGTAGAAAAAGCTAAACAATGCAGCACTCTCAGCAGTGAAATTGGAACAACAGGTGGTTTATATTTTTAGCCTATACATATATCACCCCCTACACAAAAATTGTACAGCACCCATTGAAAATGCTATGCAGGTGTCAATGCTATTAGGTACATTTAAAGTAGACTACAATTCTTATCCAACAAATAGGAAAGGCAGTGTGATCTGTCATGACTTTTGAAGACTTCCTAAAATGGATGGTGTAGAAAGGTCAGGTTATAGTTAAAAAAAAATACATACTGATTTTCTTTAAGTACAAAGGCAGCTTGCAACACATAGCATAATATGTTAGAAAATTTAAAGTACAAATACTGAGATTGGAATACAAGTTTACCATATTCATAGTTCATAAGTGGAATACGTGGACTCCCTTAAGTGACTTAATGAAAGTTTCATAGTCAGTAACATAACAGAATCTAGTGTCTTGAATAACTAGGAACACTACAAATTATCAGCATTGTGATTTAAGATTAATCATTTTTACCAATAAGACAACTCCATACTTTTAGCAGTGATTTAAATGTGAAAAAAATTCCTTTGCTGTTAAAATGTATGTTTTAAAACTTATTGCTTCTGTTCTTGTTACCATTCAGTGTTTACATTAATATGGGTGCATCAAATTAACAGTGTGTGTGTGTGTGTGTGTGTGTGTGTGTGTGTGTGTGTGTGTGTGTGTGTGCATGTATGTGTAGAATAGGTAAAGAGTGAGGCAAAGAAGAAAAGAATGGGGTAGGTAGAGAGTTGGGTCATTTTGGTTGTAGATACTTAAGTGAGGTTGAAGTAAGAAATCCAAGGATTTCTTGCCTTCAATGGAATGTCAAAGAAGGCCAATGGTGGACTTTTAGTCCATGTGGAAAACAACATTTTCAGCTTGAAGATTGGGAGACAATTCCCTTATCATATTTTCTTTTTCTACCCACACTGATATGAATAATATGATTTATTCAACATGTGCATAATAATCCCATCTTCACAGACATGCCCATAACAATGTTTAAGAGAGTATCTGGACATTCTCTGGAATTTCAAATTGACATAAAATTAAACAAGCCAAGTCCAGCAATTATCAACTTGCCATCCACATCTGCTTAAATTTCTAAAAAGAGACAATTATAAATACTGCTGTGTAAACCCAATCAATACAACCAGCATAATAAATCTCTTATTAGTCTGATAATAAACATAATCAAAGTGACCAAGTGACTATGTTAAGTTTTCTCAAGTTACTTTTCAATAACTTCCAATTACATTCTTTCAAAGACCTACCTTGGAAACATAGTTTTCTATAAGAAAACTCAAATACACTCATATCTCATTTATTGATAAGGATAAATTAGGAATGAATAATGCATCTTTGAACCATCATATTTAGTATTTATGGGAACCCGGGTGCATAGGACCATCTTTGTGTTGTCTGTAATTGCCTAAATCCCAATTATAAAGTAAATGCCTATAGTTCACTCGTTGGACCTCACTTTAAGAGTCTTCCTCATTGTAGGACTAGTTATTTGGTCTAGGTTTAACTTTTTATGCTATGGTTAGAGACAGAATATATTCATCAATTTCTGAGATAGCAAGACTTTAAGGTAAGTCATAAGTTTTTGAAGAACTTCACAGACAACACCATCATATCACACTGGGCAAGTTATTTTCACACATTTCAAAGATGCAGTCCTTAGGGGTTGGTGGCATTCTTACACTGGTCAAGAAAAGTTAATGCACTTTTCGATAAAACTTGTTGTTAGCTCATCTGTATTTCTACTCAGAGGATCCCATTATTGTCCAACCAATGCCATCACTTTAAGTGCTACTAAGATTTGTTATTTGGGTGTTCAATTTGTTTAACTTGTTTTGTTATCCAGGCATTTGTAGTCTGTGCTTTTGTCTTTGATTTTTGAGAAACCTTCATCTTCCACTCAAAAATAACAATTTCCTTCAGGGCACACATGGATATTTTCTGTATGTTTACACAACGCTAGGTATGGGAATTAAAGCCTCAAAGTGTGTTCTCTTATCATACTTTTTCTGGGTAAAATCAGGATTACTCAACCTCTTTTTATTTATTTATCTATTTATTTTGAATCATTCTTTATTATTGAGATTATGACAAAAATTATGTTTCTCCCTTCCCTTTACTCCCTTCAAACCCTCTCTTATATCCCACTCTGCTTTCCTCCAAATTCATCGCCTAATTTCTACTCATTTGTATTGTATGAATATATGTACATAAACATACACACATTCCTAAACATTCCCTGTATATCTTATATAATTTTACTTGTATATATGTCTTCACAGATGGCCTATAGACACTAGACGCCTCAGGTATGTTCTTCCTGGGGAAAGACCACCTCTGTTCTTCCTAGCTTTTTCAGTCACCCGTAGTTCTTTGTGTAGGTTGAGGCTTCACTGGTTTTTCCACATCCATTTGTCGTGTTCCTCGGTATCATTATTCAGCTCGTATTGAGTCCTGCTGGAAGGGTGTCATGGATATATTACTAGTAAACACAACCTCACATCAAAGTACTTGATCCTATGGTCTTTACAATGTTCGTCCTCTCTTCTACAATGTTCCTTGAGCCTTAGGTGTGAGAGTGTTTCTCACTGTATCTGTTGGGACTAGGATCCATAACTCTTAATAAAGACTGGTAGTAGTTTTCTGTAGTCATCTCCACCTGTTGCAAAAATAATTTCCTTGATAAATGGTAAAAACAACACTTACTGTGGGTATAAGAAAAAGTGCTTATAGATTGTTGTCAGGGATGATGCTAGCTTAGTAAAGTAGATGCAGTCCAATGACTATGACTTTATTAGCAATGAGTAGTTAGTAGTTTTGCAGTATGAAATATAATTTGCCTCTTGTTGTGCAGGTCTTAAGTCCAGTAAGAGAGATGTTTGTTACCATCATGGTGTGTATACCATTATTGAATCCTTAGAGTTATGTGCCATGCTGTTCATTGATGTGGCTTATAGCCATCATGGATGAGTATGACTTTTTGTTGCTTCGTTTCTTTGAAATTGTGCCTTTGGGTCTAAAAAATGTTACTCTTCAGAGCGGGGTTATTTAGTTCAGTTCTATCTCAGGTGTCTTTGGGCTCAGAGTCTAAATAATTTGGCACAAATTTTATTTTGTGTGAGGGGTTTTCAAAACGTATTTTATAACACATGTGCATACATACAAACATAAATATGGTGGTGTTTTTATTATGTGGTTTAAAAGAGTTTAGTTAGTCAATGTAGATAGTTTTCTTATTTAAACTTGCTCTTCTAAAAATAATAGTATGGGAGAGTTAGTTCTAGAACCTGATAATCAAAGAAAAAAACCAAAATATTTATTGCTGTGGAATCATATATATATATATATGTTTGTATGTGTGTGTCTGTGTCTGCCAGTTATAAAATATGCATGCATTCAGATTTAAATCTCTAAATGTTTGTTAGTTTATTTATTAGTTTAATTATTTATTTTGCAATGCTGGATATTGAACCCAAGGCATGCATATGCCAGACAAACTTATCTTCTATAAGCTATCAGAAGAGCTTATATTATTTATTATATGTATTATATCATATATATAATATTTATGCTATAAATGAAATTTATTATTTATTATGTGTATTATGATATACATATTTTCAGTTTCTATAATGTGATTATAGAGCTTCAGAAGTCATTATCTAAGGTATAGAGCTGAAATTCCAGTAAAATTGATACTTCTGTTGGTAGAGGCAAGATGTAGATGTGTGAATAAAGATGTCTCATCTTGAACAACATCAGATGAAGATAATGAATTTTACCTCACTCTGCCATGTTATTCGATGCAGATTTTTACTAGATTGATGAGGCCCTAATGTATGTATTCAGTCTACTGAATTATCTAGAAATATCTTCATGGATATGCCCAGAATAGGTTGGTTATACAATAAACTATTAAAATCTATATATGTACTTCAATATAAATTATTAAGGGACAGAGACTTTCTAATAAACACAAACTTTTGATTTTTTTTATTTGAATGAATTGTGGTTTTGTACAAGACAAAACTGTTATTACAGTCACATTATGCTTTGGTTTCAAGATTTTATTTACCTTATTTCTGTTTCTTCCAATAGCTCTAATACACACACACACACCATATACACACACACACACGTGCGCGCGCGTGTACACACACACACACACACAAACACACATTCTCTCTCTCACACACACATACACACACACTCATGCACACATTTACATACACACATTTATGTACACACCTACACTTAACACAGGTACACACATACACATTCTCTCTCTCTCTCTCTCTCTCTCTCTCTCTCTCTCTCACACACACACACACACACACACACACACACATGAATTCTCTTCATACATTTTCTTGTGATTGCCACAGTCTATATTGCACCATTATATAACAAATTGCCCTTACCTATTTTTCCAAGAAATATCCCTCTTAATGTCTATGTACTAAGCTCCATTCTATATCTCTACTAAAATTTGAGAATTTTATTTAGGTGTTGCAATCATGATCTCCAGGATGGTTGTATTTGACAGTTGTAGAACCTTAAAACTAATATCTAGGGTAAAGTTCCTGTATCAATGAGGGTTATGCCATACGAAGACACCTGAGGCTGAAGTCACTCTGACTCTTCATTTGCAGACATGAATGATATCTCTGAGTCACCATTCCACTCTTGGCACATCAGTATATGATCCAACTAAGAAGGGTGCTCACTAGAGTCTGAACTTTGATGTTTGATCATTCTTTGGCCTTACAAAGCATAAGTTAGATAAGTTTTTCCTTCTTGTAAGTGTATACTTAGAAGAAAGAAAGTGTATATGTAACAAGTATCTTGTTGTATACATAATATTTTAGTTATATACACACGTTAAATTATGTATGATGACCACATTTGTTTTGTAAAGGTCTTGTTCATATTAATATCACATTATGTTTTTTCTTACCTATATACATAGACATTTCCTCTTAGATTAGTATTTTATTTCTTTAAGCTTCTTTTTAAATGTATTTTCTTCCTTGCAATTTCTTTTACTCCATGTTCACTTTTTTGTTAAAGTATTACACTCAGAAATCTCTAGTTTTTCCTTAGTATTAATAATACATTGCAGATTTTTTTCCATATTAACTGAAACTAATTCTAAATGAAAATACCATAACAATGGCAAATAACCACCCAAGAATGCACTTTGGCTGGGATTTTTTTTTTTTAACTAAAACTGCAAGTATTCAGGTATCTCTTGTGATTAATCATGTGGATTTCAATTAATGTAGCTTCTATATTAAGACACACTTCAGGAAAATAGGATTATACAGGAATATAGAAAATAAATTACCTTGTCAAAAGATAAATTGATTAGTCTGATTTTATGGCAGTAGGCAAATAAATAAATTAAATGGTGAATTAAAATTCTTAACCTTTACAAAAAAATCTCCTTTATTTTTTATAAAAGCATGACAAAATCTTTAAAAGCTGTGACGCGCTCCCATTATGTTTCTGCTCACTCTGCATTATACTGTAATTATTTCACTATGCTTCCTATGTTTTCTCATATGCAGCATTGCTGAGCCAATGCAAGCCCAGTATTAAAGTGTTCTTTCTCAACTACCTGAGTATCCCCTGAGTCTAAGAGAATGAATGCATTTTCACAGATTGCTGATTCTCTTGCTCTATTAGAATAGGGTTTGGGTGCTCGTTCCACTATATTGCTATGTTTAGTGACTTTAAATATTTTATAATAAATATCAGTTATTAAATGTCTTTTTAAAACTTTTAGTAGGCCAATAGTTTTCATGTTCCTACAATGAACCTATTAATTCTGTTATATCATAATTAAGGTCTGCGTGATGTAAATATTTATTATTTTGTCCAAGACATATTTACCTGACCTACTGAGAATAAAGCTTGATATTCAAACAGGTGGAGTTTAACTTAACTTACCAAAAAAATGTAAATTTTCTTTCTAGTAAACATTGTGTATGCTAGAGTGTGGTGTTTGTTTATGCATGCTCACATGCATGTGATTCCATGTGTTTATATGTGTAGATGCATGTTCAGGCCAATGGTTGATTCTGGGTATCTACCTTAATTTCTGTCCATCTGATATATTGAGACAGTATCACTGAATAGAAATCACTGGCAAGGCTAGCCTAATAGCTAACTTCTTTCCAGTGTGATGAATGTGCGCCCTGTCTTTGCCTTCTAATAGCTAGAATTACAAGGCCTTTATGCCCACCTGACTTCTAGTATGGGTCTTGTCTTGAAATCTGAGCCTCATCGTTGTGTGGCAAGTGTTTTATTGTCTAACTCTCCTCCTTGGACCACCACTTAAATATGGGCTTGGCTTGAATTAATTTGATAACTTATCTTCAGTCTTCTTTTCAGGCATTTCATTGGCTCTTTCTAGAAATGCACAGAAGTTGACTCTCAATACTAGTTTCTATTCTAATGAAAACAAAATGTACCATTTAAACGATTATAGCAACAACAATAATAACACCTAGATCTTTTGTTCTCAATCAGAAATCTCAAGTCAAAAGTGGGTAGAAGGAGCAAAACTTTTTAATATAGATAAAATGCTTAAAATAAAAGTTACTCTGTTTTTATCTGTCTTACCTATTTCTTAGGCATGTCTTAGACATAATTTCACTGTCATCGTGTCAACAGTTTGCTCACTTTAAATTTTAGGCCCAGCATGGTGATGCAGTAGAGAGTAGTCAGCTGCTGTCAAGCCAAATGCATGAGCTTAATATGAATATGAACAAGTGACAAAAAGAGAACCACCACCTCCTGCAAGCCTTCCTCTGACCGCCATGTTATTTGTGGTGCTTGTACTTAAACACACACACACACACGCACACACACATACACACACTAGAATATAAATTGTTTTAAAAGATAAAAATTTTACCAGTGCACAGCACTTTCTTTTCGGCAATTTCAAGCTAAATTGTTTGTTTGTTTGTTTGTTTTGATTCTTCTCTCTGTTATTTTCTCAGTCCTAGTTTTTTGTCTTTTTTTCTCTCCCATCTTGCCATTGCCATTTTCTATTTTTCACATGTGATCTACTGCTAATAATTTGTTAATGGTACTTAACTATAGGGTGTCCATAACAGAATAGTTTATGTATTCAGGGCTCACAATATGTGAATTGCAAGATTAGTTGCATCAGAAACAAACAACCAAAACAACAACATCAAAAACAAAGGGATCTTCCTTGTCATTATGGCTATTAATTTATTTATTATAAAATACACTTAAATTTTATAAGAGTTTCAGATTTATGTAAGAATTATGAAGCTAATGCAAATGCTACGATTGTGACTATATAAAGAACTGCCATACAAAAGACTTCCTTTTAATAGCCAAGGAAAGAGGTTTCATCCCCAGTCACACTTCCTTTCTCTACATAGCCTTGCAGTTAATGAACCAATGGAGAGGTAGTTTATGGTTGGATAGTGAGTCTTGCTTTTCAGATAGCTGTGGGATATGAAAAATAAGCTAATTGCATACTCTTATAGGCACCAGTGGGCATCACCTTTGGGTCCAGCTTAATGCCTCACAAGCATGCTAAAAATCTTCATGAAAGTATTTGCCACACACTGAAATTATCAATACATTTAGATCTATAGTTTATACCTATATGTTATATTTTACCATTTTAATTTTTCCCTTATAGCCTAATTACAAATCAGTATTATTGAAGTGACACATTTTAACATAAGTTTCTTTAATAATAATAATAAATAATAATAATAATAATAAATATTATATTACTTCAACTCTTTACATCACATTCACTGTCCCCTTCGGGGTCACCCTGTCACAAATACTTCCCTTCATATCTGCTCCCCTTCTCCTTTGAGTGGGTATCTCCCTATGTATCATCCCACCATACCACGTCCAATCTCTGTGAGGCTAGGTACATCCTTTCCCACTGACAAGGCAGCTCAGCTAGAACAAATCCCACATATAGGCAACAGCTTTTGGGATAGCCTCAACCAAGCTGTGCATTTTGCATGTACCTGTACATACATACAGGTAGTCTTACGTCCAGTCTGTATATGGTCTTTGGTTGGTGATTCAGACTCTGAGCGCCCCATGGGTCCAGGTTAGTTGATTCTGTTGGTATTCTTGTGGAGTTCTTACTCCCTTAAGGGCCTCAATTCATCCTCCTCTTCTCCCATAAAAGTTGCCAAGCTCAATCCACTGTTTGGCTGTGGGAGTCTGCTTCTTTCTGAGTCACCTACTGGGTGCATTCTCTTAGAGGGCAGACATGTTAGACTCCTTTCTGCAACCATAACAGAGTATCATTAATGGTGTCAGGGATTGCTGCTTGTGCATAAGGTGGGTCTCATATTGGGCCGGGTTACTTTTTGCCTGTTGTATCAATGCATCTGCTCCATCCTCCACCCCAGCATTTCTTGTAGACAAGATAAATTTTGTGTCAAAAATTTTGTGGGTGGGTTGATGCGCCTATTGCTGCTACATTGCAGTTCTTGTCTACAGGAGATGGCCTCTTCAGTTTCCTTATCCCCAAAGCTGTGAGTCACAGTGAAAGACACACCCAGTGATTCTTGGGTGCCTCTGTCATCTTAGGTCTCTGTCTCCTGTGATGTTCCCTACTCCCCCTCCCCTAGTCAGTTGCAGATTTCTGTTCACTCTCATGCCCTACGGGCCATCCCTCCTGTCCATAGCTACTTGATCCTGAATCCCCTCTTCCAATTCCCTCTTCTATCCAGTTTCCTCCCTCCATCTGCCTCTTATGACTATTTTATTCCCCCTTCTAAGTGAGATTCAAGCATCCTTGCTTGGTCCTTCCTTCTTGTTTATCTTCTTTGAGTCTGTAGAATACAGCATGTGTATCCTGTATTTTAGGGCTAACATCCACTTATAAGTACATACCATGCATAGAAACACTTAAATTAGTTCTTTGAGAGTTATATGCATTTTTCAAAATATTCACCATATGCCAACCCAACTTTCCCCAGATACAAAGTTAGTCTGCACACATCCAAACTTGTGTCTTTTTCTTTCCATCCCAATATTAGTGTTTGTGTTTGTGTGTGTGTGTGTGCGCGCGCGCGCGCGCGCGCGCGCTGCGCGCGTGCACGCGCACATGTGCGTGTATGTGTCTCTACATATGTGTGTGAGCCTTGGTGAACACATAGATGTCAGAAGACAACTTTGTCGAGTCAGTTCTATCATATCTTCTTGAGTTCTAGAAATTGAACTCAAACCACCACATTCAAAATGCCAGCATCATTACCTTCTGAGTCATTTGCCTCCCAAACATCCCACATATTTAAACTCCAACAGAAATTCTTTGTCTCCTATTTTACCATGAATTATATGAGTAAATAATTTTGACATTCTTGACTGATTAAATTTCAAAGCTACTTTAAACCCATTTGATCATACTAGTTTTATTCAGAAAAAAAATATTTTTTAAAATTGAAAAGAATTTAAATTTCATAAAACAAAAATCCAATAAATCTACAATTAACATACTTATATATGAATATCTAAAATAATTACTATGTAGGAATACATATTAAGGTTAATCAATTTTAGGGAGTATATCATTTTAACTTCTAATTATCTACCAAAAATTACTTTGCATTTTTCAAAAGAAAATTAGGAAAATTAATGTACTTCATACATATAGTCTTAATTGCATTTTTAATCTGGTCAAGATTTAGATTTCATAAACTTAACAATATTTGATAAAATTGTTGATTGACATAGAAGATTGCATAAGGTTGCACAGATAATGGGTCTTTAATCACCTTTAGGGTTTCTATTCATTAAGGTAATGCGATTTGCTTAATAAATAAATACCCTAGTGTCTTAGTCAGGGTTTCTGTTCCTGCACAAATATCATGACCAAGCAGCAAGTTGGGGTGGAAAGGGTTTATTCAGATTACACTTTCCATATTGCTATTGATCACCAAAGGAAGTCAGGACTGGAACTCAAGCAGGTCAGGAAGCAGGAGCTGATGCAGAGTCCATGGAGGGACGTTTCGTTCTGGCTTGCTTCCCCTGGCTTGCTCAGCTTGCTTTCTTATAGAACCCAAGATTACCAGCCCATAGATGATACCCACCCACAACGGACCCCCACAATGCCCTCAGCTGGATCTCATGGAGGCATTTACCCAACTGAAACTCCTTTCTCTGTGATAACTCCAGCCTGTGTCAAATTGACACACAAAACCAGCCAGAATGACCCCTTGTCAACTTGACCCACAAACACATTGCTATTAAGCCTCAACCCTTACTTTCTTATTCATCCACAAGATCTAAATAACTTTAAAAGTCTTTATGTATTAAAAGTTCAATTCCTTTAAAATATCCAATATATTTAAAATTCAAAGTCTTAAAAATTCAAAGTCTCTTAACTGTGGGCTCCACTAAAATACTTTCTTCCTTCAAGAGGGAAAATTATCAGGGCACAGTCACAATCAAAAGCAAAATCAAACTCCAACCATGCAATGTCTGGGATCCACTCACAATTTTCTAGGTTTCTCCAAGTGCTTGGGGTCACTTCTTTAGCTCTGCCCTTGGTAGCACACACCTTGTCTTCTAGCTCCAGCTTCCTATACTCCACCGCTGCTGCTTATCACATGGCACTGGCAACTCCAAAACATTGCTGTCTTCTGCTGTAAATAGGCTTCACCAATAGCCTCTTATAGGCTCTCTTCATGGTGCCAAGCCTCAACTAATTTGCATTAAACCCCTTCAGTCCTGGGCCATCAATTGCAACTGAGTCTGTACCTTCATGAATGGCCTTTTACAATTCCAAGCCTCAGCTGCTCTTCATGACCCCTTCATGTCTTCAAAACCAGTACCACCTGGGTGACTCTTACACCTGACCAAGTCCAGTCACAGCACAAGGTACAACCTTGGCTATCATAGTCTCTGTGCTCTCAGAAAACACTTCCCAGAAGATTTCACCTTAATGATGCTGGTCTCAACTTAATCACTGCTAACTTCTTAGCTCCAGCTAACCAGCATCAATAGTCCCAGTAATACAAAGTTTTCTATTTAGTAGTTCTGGTATCTTGTTAACCACAGCTGATTATTCAGCCCCAGCTAACCAAAACCACAGAATCGTCTTATTTCAACAAGGCAATGGCCCTGATAAGAGTCTTTAATCTTCACTTGGAAATTTCACAAGCTAGGTCTCTATCTTCTGTACTGTTCTCAACATTGTCTTCCAAGCTCTTGCACAACATCCCATGGAGCTCTTAACACAGAATGGATCTCCTAGCCCAGTGTTCCAAAGTCCTTACACAGTCCTCCCCCAAATATGTTCAGGTTGTCACAGGAATACCCCACTATGATGGTACCAATTTGTCTTAGTCAAGGTTTCTATTCCTACATAAACATTATGACCATGAAGCAAGTTGAGGAGGGAAGGGTTTATTCAGCTTACACTTTCCACATTGTTGTTGATCACCAAAGGAGGTCAGAACAGGAACTCAAACAGGTAAGGGAGCAGGAGCTGATACAGAGGCCGTGGAGGGATGTTACTTACTGATTTGCTTCCCCTGGTTTGCTTAGCTTGCTTTGTTATAGAATCCAAGAATACCAGCTTAGAGATAGCACCACTGAAAAGGGACTCTCCCTCTTGATCACTAATTGAGAAAATGCCCCCAGCTGGATCTCATGGAGGCACTTCCCCAACTGAAGCTCCTTTTTCTGTGATAACTCCAGCCTGTGTCAAGTTGACACAAAACTAGCCAGGACGCTTTTTTTTTTTTTATTCGATATAATTTATTTACATTTCAAATGATATCCCTTTTCTAGCCCCCCCACTCCCCGAAAGTCCCGTAAGCCCCCTTCTCTTCCCCTGTCCTCCCACCCACCCCTTCCCACTTCCCCGTTCTGGTTTTGCCGAATACTGTTTCACTGAGTCTTTCCAGAACCAGGGGCCACTCCTCCTTTCTTCTTGTACCTCATTTGATGTGTGGATTATGTTTTGGGTATTCCAGTGTTCTAGGTTAATATCCACTTATTAGTGAGTGCATACCATGATTCACCTTTTGAGTCTGGGTTACCTCACTTAGTATGATATTCTCTAGCTCCATCCATTTGCCTAAGAATTTCATGAATTCATTGATTCTAATGGCTGAATAGTACTCCATTGTGTAGATATACCACATTTTTTGCATCCACTCATCTGTTGAGGGATACCTGGGTTCTTTCCAGCATCTGGCAATTACAAATAGGGCTGCTATGAACATAGTAGAAGACTTTTTAGAACACAATGAAAATGAAAACACAACATACCCAAATCTATGGGACACAATGAAAGCAGTGCTAAGAGGAAAACTCATAGCCCTGAGTGCCTCCAAAAGGAAAATAGAGAGAGCATACATTACCAGCTTAATGACACACCTGAAAGCCCTAGAACAAAAAGAAGCTATTTCGCCCAGGAGGAGTAGAAGGCAGGAAATCATCAAACTCAGGGCCGAAATCAATCAAGTAGAAACAAAGAGAACCATACAAAAAATCAACAAAACCAGGAGTTGGTTCTTTGAGAAAATCAACAAGATAGATAAACCCTTAGCCAGACTGACCAAAGGGCACAGAGAAAGTATCCAAATTAACAAACTTAGAAATGAAAAGGGAGATATAACAACGGAAACTGAGGAAATCCAAAAAATCATCAGATCCTACTACAAGAGCCTGTACTCAACACAACTGGAGAATCTGGAGGAAATGGACAATTTCCTTGACAGATACCAAATACCAAAATTAAATCAGGACCAACTAGACCATCTAAACAGTCCCATAATGCCTAAAGAAATAGAAGGAGTCATAGAAAGTCTTCCAACAAAAAAAGCACAGGACCAGATGGCTTCAGTGCAGAATTCTACCAGACCTTCAAAGAAGAGTTAACACCAATACTCTTCAAACTATTCCACAAAATAGAAACAGAAGGAACACTACCCAATTCCTTCTACGAAGCCACAATTACGCTGATACCAAAGCCACAAAAAGATCCAACAAAGAAAGAGAACTTCAGACCAATTTCCCTTATGAACATCGATGCAAAAATACTCAATAAAATTCTTGCCAACCGAATCCAAGAACACATCAAAACGATCATCCACCATGATCAAGTAGGCTTTATCCCGGGAATGCAGGGTTGGTTCAATATACGGAAATCCATCAATACAATCCACTACATAAACAAAATCAAAGAACAAAGCCACATGGTCATTTCATTGGATGCTGAAAAAGCATTTGACAAAATTCAGCATCCTTTCATGCTTAAAGGCTTGGAGAGAACAGGAATTCAAGGCCCATATCTAAACATAGTAAAAGCAATATACAGCAAACCGGTAGCCAGCATCAAACTAAATGGAGAGAAACTTGAAGCAATCCCACTGAAATCAGGGACCAGACAAGGCTGTCCCCTTTCTCCTTATCTTTTCAATATTGTACTTGAGGTACTAGCTCGGGCAATTCGACAACATAAGGAGGTCAAAGGGATACAAATTGGAAAGGAAGAAGTCAAACTATCATTATTTGCAGACGACATGATCGTCTACCTAAGTGACCCAAAGAACTCCACTAGAGAGCTCCTACAGCTGATAAACAACTTCAGCAAAGTGGCAGGTTATAAAATCAACTCAAGCAAATCAGTGGCCTTCCTATACTCAAAGGATAAGCAGGCTGAGAAAGATATTAGGGAAATGACCCCCTTCACAATAGCCACAAACAGTATAAAGTATCTTGGGGTGACTCTTACCAAACATGTGAAAGATCTGTATGACAAGAACTTCAAGACTCTGAAGAAGGAAATGGAAGAAGACCTCAAAAAAATGGGAAAACCTCTGATGCTCATGGATCGGTAGAATCAATATAGTTAAAATGGCCATTTTGCCAAAAGCAATATACAGATTCAATGCAATACCCATCAAAATCCCAACTCAATTCTTCACAGAGTTAGAAAGAGCAATTATCAAATTCATCTGGAACAACAAAAAACCCAGGATAGCTAAAACTATTCTCAGCAACAAAAGAAAATCTGGGGGAATCAGTATCCCTGACCTCAAGCAATACTACAGAGCAATAGTGTTAAAAACTGCATGGTATTGGTACAGTGACAGGCAGGAGGATCAATGGAACAGGATTGAAGATCCAGAAATGAACCCACACACCTATGGCCACTTGATCCTCGACAAAGAGGCTGAAAACATCCAATGGAAAAAAGATAGCCTTTTCAACAAATGGTGCTGGTTCAACTGGAGGTCAGCATGCAGAAGAATGCGAATTGATCCATCTTTGTCTCCTTGTACTAAGCTCAAATCCAAATGGATCAAGGACCTCCACATAAAGCCAGACACTCTGAAGCTAATAGAAAAGAAACTGGGGAAGACCCTTGAGGACATCGGTACAGGGAGAAAGTTTCTGAACAGAACACCAATTAGCGTATGCTCTAAGAGCAAGAATTGACAAATGGGACCTCATAAAATTACAAAGTTTCTGTAAGGCAAAGGACACCATCAAGAGGACAAATCGGCAACCAACAAATTGGGAAAAGATCTTCACCAATCCTACATCAGATAGAGGGCTAATATCCAATATATATAAAGAACTCAAGAAGTTAGACTCCAGAAAACCAAACAACCCTATTAAAAAATGGGGTACAGAGTTAAACAAAGAATTCTCACCTGAAGAACTTTGGATGGCGGAGAAGCATCTTAAAAAAGCTCAACTTCATTAGTCATTAGGGAAATGCAAATCAAAACAACCCTAAGATTTCATCTTACACCAGTCAGAATGGCTAAGATTAAAAATTCAGGAGACAGCAGGTGTTGGAGAGGGTCTGGAGAAAGAGGAACACTCCTCCACTGCTGGTGGGGTTGCAAATTGGTACAACCACTCTGGAAATCAGTCTGGCGGTTCCTCCGAAAACTGGGCACCTCACTTCCAGAAGATCCTGCTATACCACTCCTGGGCATATACCCAGAAGACTCCCCACCATGTAATAAGGATACATGTTCTACTATGTTCATAGCAGGACGTTTTTTTTATTTATTTATTTATTTTATTTTTTATTTACATTGCAAATGATTTCCCCTTTTCTGGGTTCCCCACTCCCCGCAAGTCCCATAAGCCCTCTTCTGTCCCCCTATTCTTCCATCCATACCTTCCCACTTCCCTGTTCTGGAATTCCCCTATACTCTTGGACTGAGTCTTTCCAGAACCAGGGACCACTCCTCCATTCTTTTTGGATATCATTTAATTTGTGGATTATGTCCTGGATATTCAAAGTTTCTAGGCTAATATCCATTTATCAATGAGTACAAACCATGATTGATCTTTTGAGACTGGGTTACCTCACTTAGTATGATGTTCTCCACTATTGCTCGTATATCCAGATGATTCTTCAGCATGCAATAAGGACACATGCTTCACTATGTTCATAGCAGCCCTATTTGTAGTAGCCAGAAGCTGGAAAGAACCTAGATGTCCTTCAACGGAGGAATGGATACAAAAAATGTGGTATATTTACAAAATGGAGTACCATTCAGCCATTAGAAACAATGAATTCATGAAATTCTTAGACAAATGGATAGCCAGGACTTTTAGTTCAACTAGCTTCAATAGAACACTTTAATTTTTGCAATCTGAAATCTGATCCCCTGTTCTATAGATGGCTACTTCTTAGTAACAATTAGAACAATATTTCTTTCATATCTTAACACTCTGCAATCTAGGACACCTGATTTGATTACAGAAGAATAAAAATATATTTTAAAAGTACATATTGCTTGGCTTTTGGCCAGTGGTGTTATGTATTACCTCTGTTACCCTCCAATGGGCAAATGTGGCCACGTGAATTTTCCAGGTTCTGAATGATGAGAGAAGGAAAAATGGCAGGTATATGACTGTCAGCTCAGCTCTCCTACCACAATAAAAGTGCTCAGCATCAACATGTAAAGACTATAAATTCATTCAATTTTTCTCAGAAATCAAGCTTATTAAAAGTATAGGATGTGTATCTAAGTAGAGGACAAAATTATTTAATTACAGTAAAAATTTTTATTGGATATTTTATTTATTTACATTTAAAATATTATTACCTTTCCTGATTTCTGTTCCTAGAAACCCCTTTTCCCATTCCCCCACCCAACCACCCACTCCTCTCTCCTTGCCCTCTCATTCCCTTCACTAGGGCACCAAGATTTTACAGAACCAAGGGCCTCTTCTGCCAGTGATGCCCAACAAGGCTGTCCTCGGCTACATCTATGGCTGGAGCCATGGATCTCTCTATGTGTATTCCTTTTTTGGTGGTTTAGACCCTGGAAGCTCTGGTTGGGTGACATTGTTGCTCTTCCTGTGAGGTTGCAAACCCATTTAGCTCCTTCAGCCCTTTCTCTAACTCTTCCATTGGGAACCCTGTGATCAGTTCAATGGCTGTGAGCATTTGCCTCTGTATATGTCAGGCTCTGGCAGAGCTTCTCAGAACACAGCTATATAGGCTGCTGTCAACATGTACTTGTTGGCATCTACAATTGTGTCTGGGTTTGGTGACTGCATATGAGATGGATCTCCAGGTGGGGCTGTCTCTGGATAGCCTTTCCTTCAGTTTCTGTTCTACATTTTGTTTCTCTATTTCCTCTCTTGAGTATTTTGTTCCCCATTCTCTTTTGGTTTAATTTTATCTTTTAATTAGATATTTTCTTTATTTACATTTCAAAAGTTATCCCCTTTTTTGTTTCCACTCCAAAACTCCCCTATCTCATCCCCCCTCCCCCTGCTCACTAACCTACCCACTCCCACTTCCCTGTCCTAGCATTCTCCTACACTGGGGCATTGAGATTTCACAGGACCAAGGTACTCTCCTCCCTTTGATGTCCAACAAATCCATCCTCTGCTACATATGTGGCTGGAGCCATGGGTCCCGCCATGTGTACTCTTTGGTTGGTGGTTTAGCCCCTGGGAACTCTGGTGGTACTGGTTGGTCCATATTGTTGTTCCTCCTATGGGGCTTCAAACCTTATGCTCAGTCTATTGGTTGGCTGTGAGCTACGGGTATTTTGATTCACCTTTCAAGAAGGATCAAAGTATCCACACTTTGGTCTTAGATTCATGTGGCCTGTGATTTGTATCTTGGGTATTCTGAGCTTTTGGACTAATATCTACTTATCAGTGAGTGCATACCATGTGTGTTCTTTTGTAATTGGTGTAACTCACTCAGGATTATATTTTCTAGTTCCATCCATTTGCCTAAGTATTTCATGAAGTCATTGCTCTTAATAGCTGAGCAGTATTAAGTACATTTACAATGTAAATGTAAATATATAATATTTTCTGTGTCCATTCCTCTGCCAAGGGACATCTGGGATCTTTTCCAGATTCTGGCTATTATAAATAAGGCTGCTATGAACATAGTAGAGCATGTGCCCTTGCTGTATGTTGGAGCATCTCTTGGATATATGCCCAGAAGTGGTATAGCAGGTCTCCAGGTAGATCTATTTCCAATTTTGGAGGAACCTCCTGACTGATTTTCAGAGTGGTTGTACAAGCTTGCAACCCCACCAATAATAGAGGAGTGTTGCTCTTTCTTCACATCCTCACTAGCATCTTGTGCCACCTGAGTTTTTGATCTTAGCCATTCTGACTGATTTGAATCTCAGGGATTTTTTTAAAATTTGTATTTCTCTGATGACTAAGGATGTTGAACATTTCTTTAGGTGCTTCTCCACTATTTGAGTTTCCTCGGTTGTGAATTCTTTGTTTAGCACTGTACTCCACTTTTAATAGGGTTATTTGAGTGTATGGAGTCTGTTTTCTTAAGTACTCTGTATATATTGGATATTAGCCCTCTATCAGATGTAGGATTGGTAAAGATCTTTTCCTAATCTGTCGGTTGCCATTTTGTCCTTTTGACAGTGTCCTTTGCCTTACAAAAGTTTTGCAATTTTGTGATGTCCCATGTTTTATGAAAGAAAATCATATTGCTTCAAACAACATCATCATTAAGCAGTTTTCTTATCACTGATCAACATGCTATGTGCATTTATATCACCCAGATATGGCTAAGAAACATTATCAATCCAAATCTCCAAATTTAGGTTCCTCATTTTCAGCATATCCCTCCACACAGATGACAGAAAGAGACAGCTCACACCCTCTCTTAGAGACTTCATTAAAAATGCATGTTGCATAAAGATGACTGTTGGTGATTTAACTGCAACACCCTGATGACACAAGTTTCTCACTTTTATGTAATATTTACAATATGGTTTCTAGTTGGGGTAAATATTGAAAAATGCCTTAGATTTTGTTTCTTTATACAAGTATAAAAATTAAGTCATCTTACTTCTACATATCAAAGTGATTATACAAAGTTTAGAGAGTACTGATGCAAACTTCAAGGAATTGCGGAGTGTTGCAGAAAATATTAAAAAAAGTCGACCTGCCAACTCTCTGTGGGCTCTGACCATGCTCCCATGCTCCCTCTGCAGCCAACTCTCTGGAGCTGCTGGTTTCTCAGCCTGCAAACTCTCTGGCCTTGCAGGGTCATAGAGGCTCAGCTCGGCCATTTCACTTGGCTGTCCCTCTTAGCCATCTCTCCAGGCGGGGTACCCTGAGTTTCTCTTTCTACCATGCAATGCCCCACACAACCAGGGTCTACCAGCTCACCATCCAATTTCCCAGCAGAAGCATGACTCTTAAATCTTGATTAGATTGCCAATTAGATTTATGTATATTATAAACACAATTACAACATGCCAATACACTAATTCCAGAGCCAATTAAAAGTGATAAGGCTTTATCCCAATATTTCGAACCTTACAGAAACTTAGCTATTTGTGGCTAGTAAATATCACACACAGGTCTACCTCTGAAGCCATCTCTGCTGGCCTCCTGCACCCTCTGAGATTCCCCCACTTCTAGCTCTGCCTCCCCCTTCCTGTCCAGTCACAGGCATTCCACTGCCCTAATATTATTGGACAAGGAAAATCTTACAAGAGGGGAGAATGTCTTCACTTTCTGGGAAGTATATTATATTGTGAACTTATTTTATGACAAATAAAACAACATATTGAAAATATTAATTTATCTTCAAACAATACATTTCTTTGGTTGGAAGTGGCAATACAGGGACTGTGTATAACAAAGACTGTAGGCAAAGCTTCCATGTCAAGAGTTTTTAAAATGAAATGCAAGGTAAAACGCAATGCTGCTCAATTTGCTCATTGAAATAATCTTATTATTATTTCCAGGGACTCATGATTGATTGTTTCTTTTACACTTTTCTGGAAAAAGTGTCAGAATTTTATTTAAGAATCAGTGCATCAAACAATATAAATATAACTGTAGAGAGCCTGACAAGTCTCAACTTTTTTATCTTGTACAGTCTTCTTTACCAAATACTTCACATTTCAAATTAAAGGTTTTCTAAAGTGTAAATTTACTGATATTCATCTTCACATAAGTTAGAGATTTTATAGACATATTAGGCTGTAGCTTTATTTTCTTCAGCAAGCAAAAAGACTGTGTGTGTGTGTGTGTGTGTGTGTGTGTGTGCATTTAGTGTGAATGTTATTTTCTGGTTGTTGTTTCTTTCACATGTATAGTTTAGATATTATTCACCTCGAGACTATTGTTAGCTAAAGCTCATTTATATTTGCACTATAAAGCCAAAGTTACAGCAGTAATGCACGAGGTCAGTCCATGAAGGATTATCTGAGGCAAAGTTTAGCATATAGAAGTCAAAGATCATGCAACTTCCCTGCTGAACCCTCTGTCAAAGTGTGCTTACTGTCACCATAAGGAGGTACCATAAATGAATACATTACAAGTAGTGTAGAACTGAATGCCCATGACAGGCTCCAAAACACCTGCTGTGTGTTTTCAATAAACCACCTGCCCCATTCAGTGCTGTGATTAACTGTAAGGCCAGGTCAAAATGTGCATGGAGTTTGAATATCTCTTTGTTTTAGCAAAATGCATTTCTGCTAAAAATCTGAACACTCCTGCTCTTTGTACGTTCTGATATTTATTTTATGAGGTTCCTGTGAGGAACACCCATTATAAAGCTCATAAGCCATGTTTTATGAATACAGGAGACATCAAAATAAAGGAATTCTATTTTATCAGTCTCAAAATGAAAATGAATCCCACAAGAATAGCCAATCATAATAAATGTTCTTTTCTACCAGTTGTTTCTGAACTTGAAAGGAAATATTTGATTTTAAATATTTGACAATTATCTTCAGAAAATATCTATATATTTAGTGATAATGCCAGTAGAGCTCATATCCTTGTTGTAGATATTTATACATATGGAAAAACTTAGATTAAACTACTTTTATAGGGAATTTTTAATATTTGGAAATCTTTCCACTTGGCTCTTAGCCCATGCAATGTTAACATACAGACACATGAACATACAGTTTTATCTAATGAAATAAGTTATATTTAACTAAAGAAAAATGCTTAAGGCTTCTTTTTCTACTTGTGTAATTTCCTTTTTTGTATTCCCTATCAGTTTGTGAGTAATTTCTATTATATGTTCAAAGAGTTTTTTACATTCCATCTTGAACCTCTTTCCTCCTGCTCCTCTTTCAGTGAAGTTTCAAGTTGTGCAGTAGATCTGACACAGAGGAACCTGGGATCACCATTCCTGATAGTAACATCAGCTCCTTTTACAAATTTAGATTAGATTGTTTCATTTACTCAACCAGGATGTGGTAAACTACTATTGTGACATATTTTTTTTCTGAAAAGTGTTTCTTGATACTAAAGAGACAGAACCTTTTTGGGCTTTTCAGTAAAGTTAATAACATGCTTTGAGAATATTTAAGACCATGGACTTGATCTGCTGCCTGACTGCTGATTGTATCTGATTGCTTATTATATTTTTCTATATCACATGGAAACTGCAGAAGTCAGAGTTGAAAGATTTGTAATATGTTGAGATGTTGGGTCGGGTACATTGGTTAATACTCAGGCTGTTTATTTTTAATCTGCCTGTAAAATAATAATATAGCAAGGCTTACTAGGCCCTGCCGTTCCCATGTAATCAGCTTTTACAGCCTCAGATTAAATGCATAACTTTTTTTTCTATTTATAATATTCGAACTTTTTTGTTTTTGTTTTTTTTATTTGATGTATTCTTTATTTACATTTCAAATGATTTCCCATTTTCTTGGTTCCCACTCCCCGCAAGTCCCATTAGCCCTCTTCCCTCCCCCTGTTCCTCCATCAACTCCTTCCCACTTCCCTGTTCTGGAATTCCCCTATACTGTTGCATTGAGTCTTTCCAGAACCAGGGGCCACTCCTCTGTTCTTTTCGGACATCATTTAATATGTAGATTATTTCTTGGGTATTCCAAGTTTCTAGATTATTATCCACTTATCAGTGAGTGCATACCATGACTGATCTTTTGAGACTGGGTTACCTCACTTAGTATGATGTTCTCCAGCTCCATCCATTTGTCTACAAATTTTATGAATTCATTGTTTCTAATGGCTGAATAGTACTCCACTGTGTAAATATACCACATTTTTTGTATCCATTCCTCTGTTACAGGACACCTGGGTTGTTTCCAGCTTCTAGCTACTACAAATAGGGCTGCTATGAACATAGTGGAGCATATGTCCTTATAACATGCTGGGGAATACTCTGGGTGTATGCCCAGGAGTGGTATAGCAGGATCCTCCGAAAGTGTCATGCCCAGATTTCTGAGGAACCGCCAAACTGATTTCCAAAGTGGTTGCACCATCTTACAATCCTACCAGCAGTGGAGGAGTGTTCCTCTTTCTCCACATCCTCGCCAGCACCTGCTGTCTCCTGAATTTTTTACCTTAGCCATTCTGACTGGTGTGAGGTGAAATCTCAGGGTTGTTTTGATTTGCATTTCCCTAATGATTAATGGTGTTGAACATTTCTTAAGCTGTTTCTCAGCCATCCGAAGTTCTTCATGTGAAAAATCTTTGACTAGTTTGGTACCCCACTTTTTGGTAGAACTCTCTAGGTTCTACCTTCTTGAATTCTCTGTATATATTAGATATTAGCCCTCTGTCAGATTTAGGGTTGGTGAAAATCCTTTCCCAATCTGTTGGTTGACGTTTTGTCTTTTTGACAGTGTCCTTTGCCTTACAGAAACTTTGTAGTTTTATGAGGTCCCATTTGTCAAGTCTTGATCTTAGAGCATAAGCTATTGGTGTTCTATTCAGGAACTTTTCCCCTGTGCGCATGTCCTCAAGGGTCTTCCACAGTTTCTTTTCTATTAATTTCAGTGTGTCAGGTTTTATGTGGAGGTCCTTGATCCACTTGGAGTTTCTCTTAGTACAAGGAGATAAGAATGGATCGATTCGCATTCTTCTGCATGCTGACCTCCAATTGAACCAGCACCATTTGTTGAAAAGACTATCTTTTGTTCACTGGATGCTTTCAGCTCTTTTGTTGAAGATCAAGTGACCATAGGTGTGTTGGTTGACTTCTGAGTCTTCAATCCTATTCCATTGATCCGCTTGCTGACATTGTACCAATACCATGTAGTTTTTATCACTGTTGCTCTTTAGTAAAGTTTGAGGTCTGGGATACTGAATCCCCCTGAACTTCTTTTACTGTTGAGAATAGTTTTAGCTATCCTGGGTTCTTTGTTATTCCAGATGAATTTGAGCATTGCTCTTTCTAGCTCTATGAAGAACTGGGTTGGTATTTTTATGGGGATAGCATTGAATCTGTAGATTGTCATTGGCAATATGGTCATTTTAACTATATTAATCCTGCCAATCCATGAGCATGGAAGATTTTTCCATTTTCTGAGATCTTCTTCGACTTCCTTCTTCAGAGATCTGAAGTTCTTGTCATATAGGTCTTTCACTTGTTTGGTTAGAGTCACACCAAAAGACTTTATGCTGTTTGTGGCTATTGTGAAGGATGCCATTTCCCTAATTTCTTTCTCAGTCTGCTTCTCCTTTGAGTATATAAAGGCTACTGATTTGCTTGAGTTGATTTTGTAGCCAGCCACTTTGCTGAAGTTGTTTATCAGCTGTAGGAGTTCTCTAGTAGAGTTTTTTTGGGTCACTTAAGTATACTATCATATCATCTGTAAATAGTGATAGTTTGACTTCTTCCTTTCCAATTTGTATCCCTTTGACTTCCATATGTTGTCTAATTGCTCTAGTTAGGACTTCAAGAACTATAGTGAAAAGATATGGAGAGAGGGGGCAGCCTTGTCTAGTCCCTGATTTTAGTGGGATTGCTTCAAGTTTCTCTCCATTTAGTTTGATGCTGGCTACTGGTTTTCTGTATATTGCTTTTACTATGTTTAGATATGGGCCTTGAATTCCTGCCTTTCCAAGACTTTTAGCATGAAAGGATGCTGAATTTTGTCAAATGCCTTTTCAGCATCTAATGAAATGATCATCTGGTATTTTTCTTTGAGTTTGTTTATGTAATGGATTGCATTGATGGATTTCCTTATATTGAACCATCCCTGCATCCCTGGCATGAAGCCTACTTGATCCTGGTGGATGATCGTTTTGATGTGTTCTTAGATTCGGTGGACAAGAATTTTATTTAGTATTTTTGCATCGATATTCATAAGGGAAATGGGCCTGAAATTCTCTTTCTTAGTTGGATCTTTGTGTGGTTTTGGTATCAGCGCAAGTGTGGCTTCGTAGAAGGAATTGGGTAGTGTTCCTTCTGTTTCTATTTTGTGGAATAGTTTGAAGAGTATTGGTGTTAAGTCTTCTTTGAAGGTCTGATAGAATTCTGCACTGAAACCATCTGGTCCTGTGCTTTTTTTGGTTGGAAGCCTATCTATGACCCCTTCTATTTCTTTAGGGGTTATGTGTCTGTTTAGATGATCTATTTGATCCTGGTTTAATTTTGGTATTTGGTATCTGGCTAAGAAATTGTCCATTTCCTCTAGATTCTCCAGTTGTGTTGAGTACAGACTTTTGTAGTAGGATCTGATGATTTTTTGAATTTCCTCATTTTCTGTTGTAATATCTCCCTTTTCATTTCTAATGTTTTTAATTTGGATACTTTCTCTGTGCCCTTTGGTTAGTCTTGCTAAGGGTTTAGACATCTTTTTGTTTTTTCAAAGAACCAGCTCCTGGTTTTATTGATTCTTTGTATGGTTCTCTTGGTTTCTACTTGATTTATTTCAGCCCTGAGTTTGATGATTTCCTGTCTTCTCTTCCTCCTGGGTGAATTAGTTTCTTCTTGTTCCAGGGCTTTCAGTTGCTCTGTTAATCTTCTAGTGTATGCTCTCTTGAATTTCTTTTTGGAGGCACTCAAAGCTATGAATTTTCCTCTTAGCACTGCTTTCAGTGTGTTCCATAGATTTGGGTAAGTTGTGCCTTCAATTTCATTAAATTCTAAAAAATCTTTGATTTCTTTCTTTATTTCTTCCTCTACCAAGGTATCATTGAGTAGAGTATTGTTCAGTTTCCATGTATATGAGGGCTTTCTATTGTTTTTATTGTTATTAAATACCACTTTTACTCCAAAGTGATCTGATATGAGGCATGGGATTATCTCAATCTTCTTATATTTGTTGAGGTCTGTCTTGTGACCAACTATATAATTGATTTTGGAGAAGGTCCCATGAGGTGCTGAGAAAAAGGGATAATCTTTTGCTTTGGGATGAAAAGTTCTATATATATCTGTTAAATCCAATTGGTTCAAAGCTTTAGTTAGTTTCACTGTGTCACTGTTTAGTTTCTGTTTTCCTGATCGGTCCATTGATGAGAGTGGAGTGTTGAAGTCACCCACAATTATTGTGTTAGGTGCAATGTGTGCTTTGAGCTTTAGTAAAGATTTTTTTATGAATGAGAGCGCCCTTGTATTTGGAGCATAGGTGTTCAGGATTGAGAGTTCTTCTTGTTGGATTTTTTCCTTTGACCAGCAAGAAGTGACCTTCCATGTCTCTTTTGATGACATTAGGTTGAAAGTCAATTTTATCTGATATTAGAATGGCAACTCTGGCTTGTTTCCTGGGTCCATTTGCTTGTAGAATTGTCTTCCAGCCTTTTACTCTAAGGTAGTTTTTGCCTTTGACACTGAGGTGTGTTTCCTGTATGCAGCAAAATGTAGGGTCTGTTTTTGCAACCAGTCTGTTATTCTATGTCTTTTTATTGGGGAATTGAGTCCATTGATGTTAAGAGATATTAAGGAGTAGTGGTTATTGCTTCCCATCATATTTGATGTTAATTTTATACTAGTATGGTTTTCTTCTTTTGGGTTTGATGAAAGAAGCTTAATATCCTTCTTTTTCCAGGGTATAGTTTCCCTCATTGTAATGGTGTTTTCCCCCTATTATCCTTTGTAGGACTGGGTTTGTGGAAAGATATTGTGTAAATTTGGTTTTGTCATGGAATATCTTGGTTTCTCCATCTATAGTGATTGAGAGTTTCGCTGGTTATAGTAGTCTTGGCTGGCATTTGTGTTCTCTTAGAGTCTGCATGAGCTCTGCCGAGGATCCTCTAGCTTTCATGGTCTCTGGTGAGAAGTCTGGTGTAATTCTGATAGGTCTTCCTTTATATGTTACTTGCCCTTTTTCTCTTACTGCCCTAAGAATTTTCTCTTTGTTTAGTACATTTGGGGTTTTGATTATTATGTGACAGGAGGTAGTTCTGTTCTGGTCCAGTCTGTTTGGAGTTCTGTAGGCTTCTTGTATATTCATGAGCATCTCTCTTTTTAGGTTAGGGAAGTTTTTCCCATAATTTTGTTGAAGATATTTGCTGGCCCTTTAAGTTGTAAATCTTCACTCTCATCAATGCCTATAATCCTTAGATTTGGTTTTCTCATTGTGTCCTGTATTTCCTGGATGTTTTGGGTTACCAGCTTTTTGCATTTTGCATTTTCTTTGACTGTTGAGTCCATGGTTTCTATGGAATCTTCAGCATCTGAGATTCTTTCTTCTATCTCTTTTATTCTGTTGTTGATATTTGCATCTATGGTCCCTGATTTCTTCCCAAGGTTTTCTATCTCCAAAGATGTCTCCCTTTGTGCTTTCTTAGTTGTTTCTACTTCTGTTTTCAGATCCTGGAAGTTTTTGCTCAGTTCCGTCATTTGCTTGTTTGTGTTTTCCTCTAATACTTTGAGAGATTTTTGTGTTTCTTCTTTCATGACTTCTGCCTGTTGATCAAACTTCTCCTGTATTTTTTAAGTGAATTTTGCATTTCTTCCTTATTGGCTACAGTCTTCTGACCCATATTGTCCTGAATTTCCTTAAATGATTTTTGTGTTTCTTTTGTAAGGGCTTCTAGCTTTTGATCATTTTTCTCCTGAATTTCTTTAAGAGATTTATTTATGTCCTTCATGTGTTCCTCTAACAGCATCCTTACCAGTGCTTTTAAATCCAACTCTTGTTTTTCTGGTGTGTTGGGTTATCCAGGACTTGCTGTTGTTGGAGAATTGGGTTCAGATGCTGCCATAATGCCTTGGTTTCTGTTAGCAACATTCCTATGCTTGCCTTTAGCCATCTAGTTCTCACTGTTGTTAGATGGTCTCATTGTCACTGGCTGGTGCCACAACCTATTGTGAACCTTTAGGGCTATTTCTGAGACACTGGATGACTGGGTTTCCTCTGGCACAGATTACTGATATGCTGCCTTCCTCTAAATGTATAGCTTTAATCTTAAATCATGTCCTTCTTCTTGACTGTGACCCTTTAAGAAAATATTTATAAAGCTGTTATTATTTAAGAAATTCATGAAACAAAGGTAGCAATGATGCTAAGATTTGAAAAACATGTTATTTCTTTGTCATTTGTGTTACAGGTAATAGAACGGCTAAAAAATTATTATGGAATAACTCTGTTCTCTACCAGATTTGACCTGTACCCTCGTGAATTGGCAGATGACATTATTACATTCAGTTACCTTAAGTAAATCTGTACAAGTGCAAGACCATTAACTTTCCATCATTGAAGAACTCAAGAGGCCCACACTTACCCTAGGATTTATAGATATTTAATTATTTCTAGGAGAAAGAGAAGAAGTATTTTTAAGACAGTGACTAGCTGCCCATGAATTTTCTTTCCATGACCTACAGGAATCTCCATTTCTATCCATTGCTTTGTAAAGTTAAACTTCAGCACAGTCATTTGTTGTTCTGCCACTGTCACCTTGACTGAGAAGAAAATACATTTTATTCGTGTCATCTCAGAAAAGGTTCAGATCACAGAAAACATTCTTCCATCAGTTGAAAGCCTATCATCCTTATCCGAAAAGAAAACCCAGACCATCATTGATATTAGATGGGATATGGAAGTTAAAGCCATTACCTTATAAAGTAATTGCCACCAAGTAAGAGGACCTTCATGTAATAATCACCTTCCACAATAAAGCTGGGAGATGCAGCACATGACTGTAATATTAGCACTTGGGAAGCTGACACAGGAAGACCTCTGGAGCTTTTTTTTCTGTCCAGTTCAATGGGAGACCCTTTCTAAAAGCTAGAGAATAATAAATGCACCTGAATTGTAAGCTATTTCCCAGGATATTGTTTGCTCTGTACAAAATGATAATTCATTTCTACTGCTGAAGACAATACCTACAGAACTCATTAAAGAAGAAGAAGTCATGCAGGTGCTCAGCTAGAGCCTTTATTCATACTCCCTAGTGTTCATGGTACTTGAGGGTGCTCTGCACATCACAAAAGTAGAAATGTAAACATCAATCCACCTACAAAGTCTTTTAGCTACAACATGACTAAAAGAAAGAAGTGTTACCACAACAGTTGCACAAACTTGTGGGAATAACTAATCAATATCTGATTGCTTATTATATTTTTCTATATTACATGGAAACTGCAGAACTTGGAGTTAAAAGATTTGGAATATGTTGAGATGTTGGGTGGGGTACATTGGTTAAGTTATAGTTAATGGAATCCTGTCTTAGGAGTACATATCAGTATAGTAATTTGGGGTAATCTGTGATCGTATAGCTTAATGCTGATGAATGTATACCTGCTAGGGAAAACTTTATTGCCTAAAATAGTTCAACATCTTTATTACCTTGTTTGGGTTCTGTGGAAACTTGTAGAATCACAGCATAATGATGTCAGATCTTCAGTCATATGAAGTACAACTCTCTCATGAAAGAGTCTCACAGACTAATTCAAAGGGAAAGTTTCCCCCCAAATTTGATGGGAGATTATGAATCAGTTCTGTGACTAGAAAACCTGAACTGTGACTGTCATACAGAGTTACACATCGATGCTTCCCAAAGAGGATGAATGGCTATGTCTGAAGGTGCTTGTTACACACGTCATTCATATATGCATATGACGACATAAGACTTCATGCCTAGCCAGTAACTAATGAGGTGACTGTGTTAGCCAATTAAGTCATATCAGAGAACTTTAAAAGGCCTAATACTCAGGCCACAACACAGTATAATGAAATCTTATTACACGGGGTAGAAATCTGTAGTTTTAAAGCTTCCAAGAACAAACTAAATTCAGCAAGATAGAAAAAGCTTAATGGTACAAAGGAATTCCTTTGGATGGAAATTATAATCACCTGGAACTTTGGCAATGTATTTCCCCCGAACTATTGTAATCAGAATGTTCAATTCTGTAATCAGAATGTTTGATATGTCGCATATCAAAGGACTCTGAAATTTAAAAGCAAATTATCATGCCTCCACTTGCCAAACAAGGTATATCTGAGACAATAATATTAGCACAAGTAAATTGAGCAAACTATTGGCATTTAAGGATATTCTTGGAATATCTAGTTTTTTGAAAGTTATATTTCTCTGCAAATTTAAATTCTACACACATTAACTTTTAAATGTAAGTACTTATGTGCAAAAAGCTTATTAGTCACAAATTAACATGTCAGATAGCACTAGCATATTTTTATGCAAAACACCTTTATTTGATTAGAAATGTCGAATGCTCAGAACATATGACATATGTACTGCTGTATTCTTAAAAGCCCTAAAATAGAAAGTCCCTAAAATCAATTCAGCCTAGAGTGTTTTATTTCTTCAGCCCTTTTTACATTCTTATTCATTTCACAGATGTCAACGCATGTGAGCAACACTGTACAAGAATGCTCAGAGAGGAAATTGATGCATAAATAATTAATATGTTGAAAGGTTAGATTTAATTTGAAGGTAGGTAATTTTATCCTACTCTGGTTACAGACACTGAAGGTGAATAGACTGAAGACATGCTTGTGGAATGGATTATATATTTCTAATGGGCAACTTTTCATCTTTTATATTGATTCTGCAACATAATTTATTTCAAATAATTAACTATGAGAAGGTAGAAGAAATGATAATGAATTTTTATTTTACATGGTGCCAAATGTATATATTTATTGTTATCTAACTTTATTTTTATCCAGTTCACAATTCTAAAAATGTGTACATTTTTGTGGTTATCATGTGATGATTTGAGATGTTTTAATCATAAGATAACTAAATAATCCATCTTTTCTAATATGATAACTAAACTAACCTTTTGTGTTGAAGTCATTAAAATAATAGTGTCTAATTTTTTGAAATATTTAGTTCATGGATATTTTCTATACTTACCCTAGTGACCAATGGCATATTGAAAGTTCTTATTCCTGTCTAACTGAAATTTAATATATATTTGAACCTTTCCCCATGGGTCTCCCAGGCTCTGGCAATCAGCATTTCACTGTCTACTCCAGTGAGATAAGCATTTTATATTATGTGTGTGACAAGCACTTCTCTTCCTTTGTCTGGATTATTTAATTTATTATAATGATTCCCAGTACTATACATGTAACTACCAGTGACAAGCATTTAATATTTGCATATTATGTAATTTTTTCTTGTTCATTAGCTAAAGAGCATACAATTTATTTGCTCTTTCAGAATGTAAATGTCTGTTTTCTATGCTGATTTTATTTTTTTGGATTCTACATAGGTTTGGAAATAGGGAAGTCATGTGACACTCTTTTAAACTTTAGACGAACTGGCACACTTTCCCCAACAGCTTTTCTGTTAATTTACATTTCTGCTGAAAGTATGATATGGCATTTTTTCCTTTCTCTTCACATGCTAACCTGAAATGTTATCTTTAGTCTTTTAGTATTCACTGTAAATTGGTTAAAGTGACTTACTATTGTTTTGATTTGTAATATGTGGTGATTACTTATGTTAAATATTTTTGGGATATCACTGGCTACTTGTGAATCCTAAGAATTATCTCTTAGTAGGCTGTAGAGATGGCATAATAGATAGGAACACAAGTGTATTTTGTTTTGTTTTATGTTGTATTGTGCTATTTTGTTTTGTTTGAGATCCTAGGTAGAGTTTCTAGCATCCACATGATGCTCACAAAAATTTGTAATTATGATTCCAAGAGACAGGATGCTTTTTTTCAGCTTCAGTGTCAAACACATGGTAAACATATATACACACATATGAAAACCATTCATATGCATAAAACATAATCAAGCTTTAAAATATACTAATGTGTCATATTACTTATTATAGCATTAGATGTTTGCTACAGTATTTATAGATTTAAATATTCATGTGAGGAAGAATGCATGCCATGACATGTGTGTGTTTGTGTGTGTGTGAGAGAGACAGTCTGTGAGTTCTCTTAGTCTTTATTTAGAGGCTGGGCCTCAAATCCAGATCCTCAGGCTTTGCAGCAAGTACCCGTACACACTAAGCCATCTTCCAAAATCCTGAAGTGGATAAATTGCTATGGATAAAGACTCCTGTGCACCTAAATATCATTACATAGAGCTCACACCAAGAGCCTCATAAGTTTGAATTGAGTAAGAATGAAGAAAATGTGCTATGATCATCATCCCAACTTCTATCCAACACAATTTTATTTCCACCATAAAAAATGATGACTATTATTTTTTCACTGGTGTTCTAAAGTCATTAAATTGATTAAAACTAATTGATTAAACAACTACCTTATTTACTGAGACATGATAAGTGAACAATTTTCCTTTTAGTTATACAAAGGTCAAAAATGAAAACCAAATCAGACACAACTAAAAATTAATGTCCCAAACAGAGAAGCTTGCATGACTTACTCTCCACAGAAATGTCACATTTCGAGTTTGCAGAAACTAAACCACCAACCAAAAAGTACACATGGGTGGAGACATGGCTACAGATACATATGTAGCAGAGGATGGCCTTATCTGCCATCAATAGGAGGGGAGATCCTGTGGGGGCTTGATGCCCCAGCAAAGAGGGATGCTAGAACAGTGAGGTAGGAGTGGGTGAGTGGGTGAAGAAGCACCCTCATAGAGGCAAACAAATGGGGTGGGAGACAGTGGGAGTGGGATGGGGAGTTGTGGAGGAGTAACGGGGAATGGAGATCTCATTTGAAATATAAGTGAATAAAACGATTTAAAAAAAAAAAAAGAATTGTGACAAGTGGCAGGAGTGTTGGTTGGGTAAAGAGTCCTGTGTAAAACCATTCAGAAGAACAAACCTAATTCATAGAGAGGATTCTATGAAAGTAGCATTAATGATCTGGCCTTGAAATAGGAGAACATTACAAAGGGAAAGTGTATTATATCAAAAAGAACAGGTAAGGCCTCGAAGGATAGAGAGACTTCGCTTTAAACTCTGGAGATTTTAAATTCATTAAGATAGAGGGATTAAAGTAAGAGTAAAGAAAATAACTATTGTGGTCGGAAGGATGGGTAAACTGAAAGCAGAGGGCAACATTTTTGGAGAAATTCTCCAAGCAAAGAAAAATACAAGACTTGTATTCTTCCAACTGCTAATGAGTACTTGTGTACTACATGATTTGATCTGGGAAGGGCTACTGGACAAAGAACATAGAGGATTTAGATACTGGGAAGAATAATCAAGTCATGAATATGAAGACATAGCATGGTACTGTCTCAAGGAGAGATCGGTACAGGAATGTTCTGATTTTATGTGGTCGAAGGATTTAGCATCTTAGAGCAACCAGTGTCTCAAAAGTGGTATAGCTGCCACCTGGGAGGTTCTGTGAGCACATGGTAAATACAGAGGGGGGATCACTCTCAGCCAACCATTGAACTGAAAACAGAGTCCCCAAATGGAGGAGCTAGAGAAAGGACCCAAGGAGCTGAAGGGGTTTGCAGCCCCATAGGAGGAACAACAATATGAACCTCCTAGTAACCCCAGAGTTCCCAGGGACTAAACCACCAATTAAAGAGCACACATGGAGGGACCCATGGCTCCAGATGCATATGTAGCAGAGGATGGCCTTGTTGGACATCAAAGGCAGGAGAGGCCCTTGGTCCTGAGAAGGCCTGATGCCCCAGTATAGGGGAATGCCAGGAGTGGGTGGGTTAGTGAGCAGGGGGAGTGGGGATGGCTTAGGGGGTTTTTGGAAGGTGGGAAACCAGGAAAGGGGACAATATTTGAAAGGTAAATAAAGAACATATCTAATTTTTTAAAAAGTGAATTAAAAGGAGGGAAGAGCATCATGTAACATTTCCCACTAAAAGATATATCTATGCGTGTTTTGTATTTCCCAGCATTAACAGAACACCCTCAATTTCTACAGTTCATTTTACTGCAATAAACAGTAAATGGAGCTCATCATTAAACCTCTTATTTTATTTCCATATGAAATTATGTAAGGAAAGTTCCCTGGTTTCCATTCAGTCACACAGGAATTGTAGTGAGCATGAGCATTTCAATGGCTTTCGCTGTTGAAGCTTCTCTAAGATCATTTTGCAATGGTGTAATAGAGTGCCTGGAGACATAACCCAACTATTTGCTAGTAATAGCTTGAAAGCTATGAAAATTAAGTAATTACCTGAGAAAATGCTCTGCAAGGCTATGATCTATGTCCCTTGTTGTCTCCATGGATACCAGAAGTAAAGAACAAAACAAAACAAATTGTATACTTGCTAAGTAAATATTGATAGATATTATTATTAACATAAAAGTACAGACATGTTAATATACCGATGTTTTTCTAACCTCTCTTTTATTCATAATTATTTAATTAATAGTTGATCTTCTCTATCATATACAAAATAAAATGTTAAATTTAGAAAATAGTCACTATCTTGACTTTATTGTAAGGATCTGCAGCATGAATTACACTACTCACATTAAAATGAATGGTTGTATCAATGACTGTGATTATGAAAAATGTTCTAGCAAAATCATTTTTCACAAGATGTCTTCCTTACCATTCCATTTACCCAGTTCTGCAGAAACCTTTTCTCTTCACCTTCAAAGTTTATACACATTGACCCATAGAATCCATCACTTACAGAAGACGTTATAAAAACAAAGGACATCTACTATCAGAGCAGAGGATCATCACCTGGCAATTGTGCTATAGATAGCCAGATAGAGCTCTTTCCTGCTAACATTTTTTTCTTTCAAATATTTTAAGCCAAGGTTCACATTAACAGTTATCACATAATAGTAGTGAGATTTTTGTCTTGACAACTTGATGCATTTTTTATTTAAATTATTTTTGTCACTCCATATTTTATTCCCTCCACCCATCCACCCCCTCCAACTGCTTCAGATCCCATACCTCCTCCCCACCCCTTGTCTCCACGTGGATGTCCCCACCCCCATACCACCTGACCTATAAACTCCATGAGGCCTCCAGTCTCTTGAGAGTTTGGTACATCATCTGTGAATGAACACAGACCCTGCAGTCCTCTGCTGTATGTGTGTTGGGGGCCTCATATCAGCTGGTATATACTGCCTGTGTGGTGGTCCAGTGTTTGAGAGATCACGGGGGTCCAGATAAATTGAGACTGCTGGTCCTCCTACAGGGTCTCCCTTCTCTTCAGCTTCTTTCTGCCTTCCCTAATTCAACAACAAATGTCAGCTACTTCTGTCCTTTGGGTGGGTACAAATATCTGCATCTGACTCAGCTGCTTGTTGGGTCTTCTGAAGTGTAATCAGCTAGGTCCCTTTTTGTGAGTGCTCCATAGCTTCAGTAATAGTGTTAGGCCTTGGGACCTCCCTTGAGTTGGATCCCACTTTGGTCCTGTCTCTGGATCTTTTCTTTAGGCTCCTCTTCATTTCCATCCCTATAATTCTTTCAGACAAGAATACTTATGGGTCAGAGTTGTGACTGTGGGATGGCCCCACTCCCTCATTTGATGCCCTGTCTCCTGGCTGGAGGTGGGCTCTATAATTTCCCTCTCCCCTACTGTTGGTCATTTCATCTTAGAATCCTCCTTTTGAGTCCTGATAGTCTCTTACCTCCCAGGTCTCTGTTGCATTCTGGAGGATTCCCCCAACCTCCTCCCTCTTGAGGTTGGTTGTTTCCATTCTTTCTGTTGACCCTCAGGACTTTAGTCCTTTTCCCTCACCCAATATCAGATCAGGTTCCTCTCTACCCCTCCTGCCCCTCTCCACCTGTCAACTTTCCCTTCCAGGTCACTCCCAATTGATCATGCCTTCTTCTCCCTCCTAAGTGGGACTGGGGTGTCCTCACTTGGGCACTTAGCTTGTTGATCTTTTTGAGTTCTGTGGACTGTATCTTTGGTATACTGTAATTATTTTTTTTTTTTGGCTAATATCCACTTATTAGTGAGTACATACCATGCATGTCCTTTTGAGTCTGAGTCAGGATGATATTTTCTAGTTCCATCCATTTACCTGCAAGACTCAGGATGTCCTCCTTCTTAATAGCTAAGTGGTATTCCATTGTGTAAATGAACCACACTGTATGTATCCATTCTTCTGTCATGGACATCTTGATACATTTATTTAAGAAAATAATGTGAACATATTTTTAGTTGGACAGAAAAGTGGTTAACTCTAAGAGAGCTGATAGAAAGGGATTGAGTATGGTTAAAATACACTGTAAAATTTTTTCAGCAAATTGTTAAAAAAGGAAACTATGAGTTGTCTTCTTTTTAAATTAATGTATTCATTTACTTTTTATCCTGATTGCAACATCTCATCCCTCCTTTCTTCCAAGTCCCTCACTATCCCCTCTCCTTTCCCTCTTACCCTTTCTGATTCTCATCACAGAAAGACAGGCCTCCAATGGACTTCAACCTGCCTTGGTATTTTCAAGTTTCAGTAGGGTTAGTTGCACATTCTCATTTTGAACCTGAAAAAAACAGCCCAGTTAGGGAAAAGGGGGTGTAAAAGCAGGCAAGAGAGTCAGAGACAGACCCTGCTTCAATTGTTAGGGATACTTCATGAAGACCAGGCTGCATATCTGTTACATATATGTAGGGAGGTTAGATCCATCACATGCTTTTTGGTTAGTGATTCAGTCTCTGTGAATCCCTATGGACCAGATAAGTCAATTTGGTAGGTTTTCTTGTGAAGTCCTTAACCCCAATAACTCCTCTAATCCCTGTCTTCCATAAGATGCCCCAAGCTCTGCCTAATGTTGGGATGTGGGTCTCTGTATCGGTTTTTATAAGATCCTGGATGCAGCCTCCCAAAGCACAGTTATGCTAGGCTACTATCTGCAAATATAGGGAATATCATTAATAGTTGTCAGGAGTAGACTCTGTCTCATGGTGTGCGTCTCAAGTTATGCCAGTCATTGGTTGGCTATTTCCTCATTTTCTGCTCCATCTTTATCTTTCACATCCTTGTAGGCAGGAGAATTGTGGGTTGAAGATGTTTTGGAGTGGTTGGTATCCCCACTGAAAGTCTTGCCTGGTTATTGGATCAGATTCTAAATCCCCTATTGTGAGCCTTAGGTAGGGTCACCTTCATAGGTTCCTGGAAATGTCCCTTGTCCTAGGTTGCTAGTTCATTCCAGAGATGGAACCTATCCTAGTTCTGCCTCCCAGTTCTCTCTTTCTTTCTCTCTCTTCCTCTCTCTTCTCCTCTCTCTCCTCCCTACAACTGATCTCCTCTGTTCCCTGCCCCACATCTTCTATACTGTTACTTCCCTCCATCCACCCCAGATATTTTATTATTTGTTTGTTTGTTTCCTCTTGCAGTAATAGTAAAGCATCTCTTTTTTTAAGGTCTTCCTTGTTACTTAATTTCTTTTAATCTGTGGATTATTGCATGGTTATCCTGTTTTCCATTATCCTCTATGGCTAATATAAACCTATAAGTGAATACATACCATGTGTGTTTCTCTGGGTCTAGTTTACCTCAGTCAGGATGATAGTTTTAAGCTCAATTCTTGTTCAAGTTCAAATTTGCCTACAAATTTGAACATTTGTTTTAATAGCTATGTAATAGTCTATTGTATAATGGTACACATTTTCTTTATCGATTCTTCAGTTGAGTGACATCAAGGTTGTTTTCAGATCCTAGCTGTTACAAATAAAGCTGCTATGAATATAGTTTAGTAAATGTCCTTGTGGTATGGTGGAGCCTTTTTAGGCAGATTCCCAAGAGTTGTATAGGTGAATCTTGAGGTAGAACTACTTCCAATTTTCTGAGAAACCACCAAATTGATTTCCAAAGTGGTTGTACAAATCTGCACTCCCAGCAGCAGTGAAGGAGTGTTCCCCTTGCTCCACATCCTTTCCAGCATGAGGTGACACTTGAGTTTTTCATCATAACCATTTTGCTGGGTGAAAGATTGACCATCATGAGTATGAAAAGGAAAGAAAGTTTACTAAATTTCTTGCTAAGTTTGGTATTTATTTAGCCTAATGGTTCTCAACCTTCCTAATGTTATGCAAATGTTCTTCATTTATGGTGACCTGTAACTATAAAATTATTTTTGTTGATATTTTATAACTGTAATTTTGCTAATGTTTTCAATTGTAATGTAAATAATTTTGAATTAGAGGTTTTCCAAAGTGTTGTGACCCACAGGTTGAGAAGTTCTGTTTTAGCCAGTTAAGAAACATATTTAGGAAGGATTTGCAGCATTAGTTTTAGTAATTCTATAATTTGGTAATTTGTTTATTCATACTCCAAAGAGTTACCATATACAAAAAGGTCTATAATTAAATAAAATGAAAAGTAGTTTGATGATTCCTTTGGATTAAAGATGGTTATGAAGGAAGCAATAAACACTAACTGTGGTACTAGCTATAGCCTAGTTGTAGAATGATTGCCAAAGTTGGTTTTTAATAGATTGGTTCGTTCTGAGGAGAAAATAGCACTACAATTACTTTTTGTGAAATTGTATGTGTAAGTGTAGTGAATGTTTTGACAGAACAACTTCAACATTAGATTATTGAGACATGTTAAGAACTAGCATAGATAGCGGGAATGGAGAATCAGTTGTTAATCCTCTCTAAAGTTATTGAATTTGTGGGTCAATGGTTATAAACTTTGAAGATAGAGAGAAAGGAAAATTTGCAGACCTATGTAAGAGATATGATTGTCACCACAAAGGAAATATTACCTGTGCAGTTATTGATTCTGTTCCTCCTTTTTCCCAGCCCATCAGAGCTCATGGTTCCTTCCATATTTAGCCAAATAATAGAATCAAACTTCCCTTTCTCATTTCTCTCAGGACTTGTGACTACACAAAGCAAGGAAATCGATTCTCATTGTATTCTAAACATATCTAATCAAATCTCACATTGACTTTAGTTAAAAATATTTTAAGAATCCACCCAATTTAAATATTTTCTGTAGAAATGATGCTTACTATCACATCATGAAAATGGTAAAGGTGTTAGGTATCATTCTAATTTTATTTTCAAAAAATTTTCAAGTTTAGAAAAATTCCTAAAAATAATTATCAGTTAGTATTTGACATCAGAAATCATTTTTTATTATATTTGTCTTTTATAAAATAGCTCATTTTAAGAAAAAATGCACTAAATATTTTAATATTATAAATGATCTAATAAATTAATCCTCCATTTGATAATTAACTTATTTGAATATTTTAGCAGGAAATTATTAATAAGAAAATCAGTTATTTTTGAATATCTATTCAGTGATCTAGTAGTGTAACAAATCTTTGAGTATCTGGAAACCCAAGGGTGAAGATCCAACTAAAAATGAAGTTCAGTGGCCTAAGATTTATACCCATCAAGACACAGTAAATCAATTCAGTAGGCTGTATTGTATATTAGTGAAAAAATTTGTGTGTGTATTTATGTATTTTATATATAATTTATACCATATATATATACACATATGTATATCTGTAGATATACTTATATGAAATATGTATCATAAATGGTACATATATTTGTTTATAAATATATGTACAGTTTATGATCAAAGCAAAACTGGCTAACCTTTTGTGTAGAAGTGAGGAGGAATATTGAATGAGTTGAAGTGAAGAAAGGGAAAGAGGAAATGATGTTATTCTATTTTAATTAAAACTACTTATAAAAATAAAACAGCTTTTCAATATTTCACTTAAGGCATTTGAATTTAATTTTACATCATTAAAAATACCATTACCATTTTAAATAAAGTTGATAAAATAGCTTGTATATTTCTAGTGAAATATATATATATGGTATAATAACTGTTTTGTGAAACTTCACATTTCCTTTGTCACTATTGAAACATTTTGAAAGAGCTGAAATTTAATTTAATATGAGTTTTATAATTCATATCTAACCTGGAAGTTTAAAGCACTGTTCCTATTTGATCAACTCTAACATTTTTTATTTAGATGGATACTCTGTAAACATAGCACTTATAGTTTTCTACAAGTGTAGAACCTAAATCATGAGAATTTATGAGGTGATAGAGAAATCAGAAATTAAGAATAAGAGGAAGTTAATAATGATTCCATTGAACACATAAAAATTTAACAATGTTTAAAATGTGAAGTTAATAAATGCTATGGTGGAAGAATTGATTTGAAATTTAGATAGAATTAAACAGGAATTAAAGGTGGTTTTAAAAGTATTGCCTCCTTTATATTAAAAGTAATATAAGTAAAAATATAATTACGTTACTCCCACGGTCCTAGTCTTCCCCCTAACCATTCCTATGAACCTTACTGATCCATTCCTCAAATAAATGACCTATATTTGATAATTATTGGTTACATATAGTTAAAAACATACCTGTACAAACATAACAGGCAAACTAGTTGGTGTGGTTTGGATGCAAACAATTTCTAAGGTGACTGCTTTGTGTTGAATACCCAATTATGATAGCTAATTTTCCATTTCTCTGCAATTATTAGTTGCCTTTTGTTCTTTGTGTAGTTTGTTATAACAACTTGACACAAGTTCAAATCATCTGAGAGGAGGGAACTTTAATATAAGACAGGGGTTGTCTCTCTTACATGGGATGTGTCTCAAGTTGAGTCAGTCATTGGCTTCTCTAAATGTCTGCTCCATCTTTAGTGTGCGTATCATGCAGGTAAGTCAAACTTTGGGTTGAAGGGGCTTTGGATGGTTTGATGTCCCCTTTTCTCCATTTGAAGTCCTGCCCTGCTAAGGAAGGTAGCCATTTTAGTCTCTGTTTCCTGATCTGGTCAAAGTTTCAAGTAGGATCACCCCCACAGGCTACCAGGAACCTCTCTCATATATGGTCTCTAGCTATTCGCAGAGATGACTGCCCAAGATAGATTTCAGTTCTGACTCCCAGCCCTCTCCTGCCCCTCTTTCTTCATACCTGATCTCCATCCCATTTTCATTTCTCACCCTCTCTCCCACAAACTTCCCTTCCTCTATCCACCTCCAAAGACTCTTTTGTTTTGCCCTTTGAGTGAGATTCATTCATCCCCCCTTGGGCCCTTCTTTATTACATAGCTTCTTCGGGTCTGTGGATTGTAGCATGGTTAGCCTGTAATTTATGTTTAATATAAACTTATAAGTGAGTATATACCATGTTTATCATTCTGGGCTTGTGTTACCTTATTCAGGGTGATATTTTCTAGTTCCATTTATTTGCCTGCAAAGTTCTTGATGTCTCTGTTTTTAATAGCTGAAGATTAGTCTACTGTGTTTATCTAGCATATTTTCTTTATCAATTCTTCAGTTAAGTGACATCTAGGTTGTTTCTAGTTTGTGGCTATTATGAATAAAGCTTCTATAAACATGACTTGCCCAACTTGAGAACCAACCCTTGTGACTATTAATGACACTTTGTTATGTTTGCAGACAGGAGCCTAGCATAACTTTCTCCTGAATGGCTTTATCCACCGCTGATGGAAATAGATGCAGAGACTCCTGCCAAACATAAGGCAGAGTTCAGAGAGTTGTTTGGAAGAGTAGCAGGTGGAATTGAGTGAGCCTGGGGAGGGGGTCAAGGACACCACAAAAATACCTACAGAGACAACTAACCTGGGTTGTTGGAGGCATACAGAGAATAAACCACCAGCCAAAGAGCGCACAGGGGCTGGAGTTAACCGCTCCTTCACATTTGAAGCAGATGTACACCTTGTCTTCATGTGGATCTTCTGACAATTGGAGCAAAGGCTGTCTGTGACTGTTGACTGCCATTGGATCCCCTTGACCTAACTGGGCTGCCTGGTTGGACATCAGTAGGAGAGGGTGTGCTTAGTACTGCTGCTACTGAATGTCTGAGGGTAGCATTGCACTAGATTGGGGACTTCCCTTTTTCTGGATAAGGGGAATGGGAAAAGAAGGAAGACATTTGTAAGGGTGGATCTGGAAAGAGTGGAGGGATGGTTGGGAGAAGGGCTCAGGATATAAAGTGAATAAAATATTAATAAAAAATGACATAGCTATAGGCAAGATTTTAGGAAATTCTTTTAATGATTGATTTTGGAGAACCCAGTCAATTGTATATAGTATCATCCCTGCCCTAGTGTTTCTCCATTCTATAAAAATATCAGGCTGTGCAAACCAATAAGGAGCACTCCTTCATGTTCTCCAAATCAGTTTCTATGTCCACATTTTTACCCTGCTTGAGTTTCTACCCCAACTGCCTTTCATGGAGACTGATATGGAAGTCTAAATAAAATAAACCTTTTCCTTTTCAATTTGCTTTGGGTCATGGTGTTTCATCACAGCAATAGTAACCCCAATTAAGAGAAAAATCTCATGAGATCTTAATCTTCTCAGTTTAAATGTCTATTGATGTGCTATCACTGTCCGGGTCTAGCTTAAGTGGATCTGTCCGCAGTTATATTGAATGGGTTACCTGGAAAGGAAGCTGGGGATGTATGGGAAGGCAGCGAAAAGAGGAGACCAAGACAACATTGTTGTTTGAGGTCTCAAAGTTTAATTGAGGACTTCAAATATATAGGCAGGGGAAACCCTTTCCCCCAAAAGCTGGAAGCTTCTCAGGAGAACTGGTTCAGTTGTTCTGCAGGTGGCTAATGTTTCTCAGGTAACTGCAGGTCCTTGAAGAACAATGAGCTTCACCTTGATTTGAGCACTCCACCCTAGTGGAGGGGATTGTAGTTAACACAGGAGTTCCTGCTCAAAGAAAGGCTGGGAGAGGAACTTCACATTGGTTGATGTCAAGTTCCTGCCAGATGGCATGGCACCCCAATAAGGCTCTTTACAGTTAGTCAGCCATATTGTTGATATGCTATGGGTGAAGCGAACCTATTATTTCTACATGCCATTCAAAGTCCAAGAACTATAACAATCATTAGCATGTAAAATGTCCATAAATGTTCAGGGGCAGGAATATCTTACTGGTAATCAACAGCTGTCTAATTGGACTTAGATACTTCTCAAGATGAAAGACATTCCTGATACTAGAAACCTAGCCAAATATCCAGGACTATTGAGATCATGGATCTTAGGAGACAAGTTTCTATCTTCCTTTGCTAGGTCATTATAATTCCCAGGTGTACTCTAAGTCTTATCATTACACCCACGGGTAAGAGTAGTTCTCACCCTGCATCACTTATATTTAAAATATTTCTAATGAATTATAGATCAGATGATAGCCTCTTGACTATATATATATTGAGGATGTAGATAGAAATCTGAGGGTGGAAAGGAAATGAGGAAAATCATATGACAATATGTTAAGTAAAGATTTTGAAAGGATAAATTATCACAATTTAATGTAAGGTATAAGAGCCTACTAAATAAAAGTACTGGCCAGCAAATTTTACAACAAAGATAATTTTATTGAAGTTTTACATATAAGGTAAACATATATAAAATAGGAGTACTCTGGATTAAGTTGCTCCTCACAGAGTAGAAAATGTTGGCTGCAACAGTTACTAGAAGGGGTACTAGTAGTCTGGAAAGATTACTTTTTATTTATTTTAGGTGTGAAAAGCTGATTATATTCTCAAAAAGTAAGACAAATATATCAAGAGATCAAACAAAAAAAATTATACCAATATGGGCTAAAGTAATTCTGTCCCTCTGAAACTGAAGAAAAATGAATGAGGGGAAGAAGACAGAAATATGTGAGCTGTGCTTTGAGGAATTAAATATTCAAACAAAAACAAACAATCAAACAAAAGACATAGTTATTAATAGAATTTTCTATTAACCCAGAAGAACGCAGTGGTGTTGGAAGACACATAGAAGCAATCACAGTAGTTCACCAAAATTGGTGAAGACAGAGGTATCTTCAGAGAGGATTAGAATTTAACATTTGAGAGAAACACTAGGTCTTGGGAATTGGATCTCAGTTATTGTTGTAGAGCTAAGACAGAATGTATATAGTCAGAATAGCTGTCAATCACATGAAAATTTAAGATACAGCTGTCATGGTTTATCCTTTAATGTAATCGCATAGACAATAGTTAACAATAAAAAGTTATTTTTCACATTGTTAGAATCTTGGATGTCAGAGATATAGCCATTGGAAGCTACATAGCTATATTATTTAAGGATAGTATCCTTGACAAAACCAAATAAAACTAATCAAAGAAGCAATTGAACAAAAACTTCTATATCACGACATGGAAAAGATCCCCCAAACTCTCCATGGCTGCATTGTTAAAGGCACAAATGACAGTGCTAAGGGTGCACTTCTCAGTTAATATTTTCTATCCACATCTCGAAACACTGTCCTATTCAGGAGTAGGTTTCAGCATATGAAGCTGTTCACGGATGGAACTTGGGTTAAGAGCAGTACCATTGAAGGTAGTAGGTAGTTTTCGAAGTCATCCATGTTTACCATAAGAAGCATTTAAAAGATGAGAGATTTCACAGCTTGTAGATATAGCTTATTTGTATCATCACAATCATGAACAAATATTGCTTTTGCTTAGGAACAATTTTATTTTGGATCTATAAACTATTTCTCAATCTAAAAAAATATAATAACACATTTTAATTTACACCTACTAAAGTGCTCTTGTTTCAAGCCTAATAGTTACACCAGTCACTTAGGAGTCCCTCAAATCATATATCATATATTAAATACCTCAAAATATTTCTAATATTATATATGTGTGTGCATATATATAATTTTCTACAACAGTACATTCTGTTTCTCTTTGAAATTTATGGAAATGTGTTAGTCTATAAAAATGTTAAGAACTTTATTCTTAGATCATATTACTGCTGAGTATCGCACGGAGGGCTGCACTTCAGAACTGGTATTTCAGACTGTGAAGCTGGAAGCATGTTGATAATAAGAGCTTTACTAAGAATAACCCCCCAGGATTCTTCTCTGCAAATAGGATTCCAGGGGAACAGCAGCATGTATTTTCTTTCCAGGATATTGCTAAGGTTAATTACTTAGAAAATGTTCACAGGTTTTCTATACTCTGTCAACTCTTCTGAGGTATTTGAATAGAGAATTTAACAACAACAACAACAACAACAACAACAACAAGAGCTTTGAAAGACAGTACAGCAGAAAGCCTTATTTCGTCTCTATTGGTTGAACTGATTTTCAGAAAACATAGGTGAAATATATGATATCCATGGCAGAACATGCAGCAATCAGTGGTTCCACTGTCTTAGCATCCAGCTCCCTGAGAGGAGCTGAGGATTCCTTGTTGAAAGAAGCATGTAAGTTAGAAGGATACAATTTTGAATGTGAAAAATAATGTGTTCAGTAAATTTTTAAAATTAATTTCACATTTGTGTGTGTGTGTGTGTGTGTGTGTGTGTGTGTAAAATGGAGCCATACTTTATCCTCTGTCTGTCTTTCTGTCTATCCTCCTGCCTGCCTGCCTGCAGTGTTTGGAGTGGCAGATTTTGGCAGCCACCAAACATAAATAAAAAATCCAAAATTTTCCTTTAATTACCTTACAAGGAACTAAACTTGATAGTCAATGGGAGTAGTCTCTTCCCCCAGCTACGATAAGATGTTAATTTACATTTGAGAAATTAACTGGCTAAAGTGGAAACACTGATACCAACAAAAATGAATTCTAGTGTCAGCCTGCTGATGTGGGTCCCCTCTGCCCTCATTACACTGCCCCATAGTTGTCCTGATGATTAATTTCCCTCTTAGGACACCAGGGGTCACGTGAGGAGGCACTGGAGGACTTTGCTCTCTCTCCAGGACACATGAATGCATTATTTTTAGTATATGTAATTTCACATGAGGAAAGATTTTTATTGAATTTTTACACCTTATTACAATCTTTGATGCAAGAAAAACTTCAAAATATATTTACTATTGCAGGAACCAGAAAAAGAGACATCCTTCTACTTTGCTCATTGTCTTAGTTATCCTTGGGCTAAAGAGAATTCAAAGGGAAGTAGTATTTTCTTCTTGACTAGAGATAGAGGCAGATGGTATCAAGTACACTTAGAACCTCCAGCAACAGTTTCTATAGCATTAGCAGTAAATCTACCATTTGCAATCTATTGTCTATTTAAATCTATTTAATTTACATTTAACAAGACACCTCTTATTCTTATGAGTTAATTAAAGAGTTAGTGACTATTAAAAGGATACTAATTGAAATGCAATAAATAAGATAACCGAGTTAGTGTGTAATTAGCCAAATTTACATAAGTAATAAACACCCCATTGCAGTCTTCTAGAATGGAGTTGAACTAATGCTGATAGGACAATCTCATGCAAGAACAAGTATTTAGCCATTTAATTAACATAAAGCAAAAAGCTCTGATGAATTAATTGTATATAATTTTTAAAGTAACTGCCAAACATATAATATATGCAGATTTTTAAACATTATAGCAGTCTTTACTAAGCTTTTGAAACATTGATTTAGGAAGAGAAAAAGAATTGCTTTCCAATTGAGGCCAGACAAGGCAGCTTAGCTAAAAGAACATATCCCACATACAGGCATCAGTTTTTGGGATAGTCCCACCTCAAGTTGTTCAGGAACAACATGAAAACCAGGCTGCACATCTGCTACATATGTGTGGGAAGGCCTAGGTCCAGCTCATGTATGTTCTTTGGTTTGTGGTTTAGTCTCTGAGAGCCCTGAGGGTTCATGTTAGCTGATTTTGATAATCTTCTGTGGAGTTCCTATCCCCTATGGGCCTGCAATTCTCTCTGTTATTCTTCCATAAGAGTCCCCAAGTTCCATTTACTGTTTGGCTGTGGGTACCTGCATCAGTAGGTGGGTGGAGCCTCTCAAAGGATAGACATGATAGACTCCTCCTGTCTGCAAGTATATAAGAGTATCATTAATAGTATCAGGGATTGGTGCTTGTCTATGAGATGGGTCTCAAGTTGAGCAGGTTGTTGGTTGGTCTTTCCCTTAGTCTCTGTTTCATCCCCAATCCCTACACTTCTTGAATACAGAATAAGTTTCCATAGAAAGTTTTATGGGTGGATTGGTGTCACTATCACTCCACTGGGGTTCTTGACTGTCTACTGGAGGCAACCTCCCCAGGCTCCATATCTCTAATGCTATGTGTCACAACTAAAGAAACCCCATTGTACTTGGGTGCTTCCCCTATCCCAGTGAGGGTTACCTAGGGGACCCTCACTTGCTCCAAGGAGAAGGGGCAGGGTATGGTGGAAGGTGAAAGGGGGTAACCTGGAGACAGCACCGAGGTGATATAAAATTCATAAGTAAAATAAACAAACAAATAAATAGAAAAATACCTCTCTTTTCTTGTGTAGGACTTTCTCCACAGATATCACATTCATTGACTCTTTTGTGCCATTAGTGAACCTAGAAAATTTCCCACAATACTAGACTTCTCATATGCCATGCCTGATCGATTGGGAAATGTGAATACAGAACTTTTACAGAATAACTTGGAATTTTCTCCCAATTCTTTCATGTTTATTTTACATCTATCTATCTATTTATCTATCTATCTATCTATCTATTTATCTAACTATCTATCATCTATCTATCTAATCTGTATATATATATATATATATATATATATATATATATATATATAATTAAAATATGGCAGTTCACAATTTTGATGTCTCAAGCATTTTTACTCAGTAAGTAGACCAAGTTTACAGGATACACTAAAATGACAAACAGCTCCAAAATTTTACATTTGTATACTTTAGGAAAGTAATGTTCCCAATACTACTTAGCAGTTTAATTCATTTTGTAATGAGTACAGATAGAAGAATAGTAGGAAGCCTACAATGGATAAAGTTCTTTGATATTTAGGATATGGGAATGGGAATTGCCTTTCTGCTATTTTAGATTGTTCTTGTCTTCTTGTGAACTTACCCATTTTTCCTTAAAAATACTTTCCTAGCAAAATTTATTTTGATCAGTTTATCTCTTTTTTTATTTTTTAAATATTTTTATTTTCTATATTCTTTGTTTACATTCCAAATGATTCCCCTTTTCCGGATCCCCCTTCCCCATACGTCCCATAAACCTTCTTCTCTCCATCCCTTCTCCAAACACCTCCCTCCTTTTTCTCTGTCCTTATATTCCCTTCCCATGTTAGATCAATCCTTTCCAGGATCAGGACCCTCTCTATACTTCTTCATGGGAGTCATTTGTTATGCAATTTGTGCCTTGGGTATTCAGGTCTTCTGGGCTAATTAATATCCACTTATCAGAGATTGCATTCCATGTGTATTCTTTTGTGATTGGGTTACCTCACTTAGGATGATATTTTCCAGATCAAACCATTTGCCTAAAAATTTTGTGAATTCATTGTTTCTAATTGCTGAGTAGTATTCCATTGTGTAAATATACCACATTTTCTGTATCCATTCCTCCTTTGAGGGGCATCTGGGTTCTTTCCAGCTTCTGGCTATTATAAATAAGGCTGCTATGAACATAATGGAGCATGTGTCTTTTTTGCATGCCGGAGAATCCTTTGGGTATATGCCCAGGAGAGGTATAGCAGGGTCCTCTGGAAGTCTCATGTCCAGTTTTCTGAGGAAACTCCAGACTGATTTCCACAGTGGTTGTACCATCTTACAGCCCCTCACCTTCCGGAACTTACTCATTTCTCCACCCTTCCAACTTTAAGGGTTCCTTCTCTTTCTCTTTCAAAACCAATTAGACCAAAATAAATAAATAAATAAATAAATAAATAAATAAATAAATAAATAAATAAATAAATGGAAAACAAAAAACCCAAAGGAAGTGAAATTCATATAAAATACAGGACATTCACAAACACACACTCACACTCACTCACACACACATACACCATAAAACACAAAATTGGAAGACATATATACAATTAAAAGGCAGTAAGGTTTAAAAAGTCACCCAACATAAATCAATGTGAGACAAAAGAAGTCTCCAAAAATACCATTGAATTTGTTTTAGGTTGTCCATCTACTACTGGACATGGGTCCTTCCCTTTGTAGGCCATAAGATGGATGAGAACCCTTCAGGAGGACCAACAGAGACAACTAGCCTGGACCTCTGGGAGCTCTCAGAAACTGAGTCACCAACTAAGAGATACACAGTTTGGAATGATGCCCCCAGCACATATGTAACAGGTATAGAGCTCAATCTCCTTATGGGCCCCCAAACAACTGGAGCAGAGACTCTCCCTCAACCTATAACCTGACTGTGGTATCTGTTCTCCAACAGGGAACTTGATATGTCTAGTCTGGTGTATAGGGTCTGGTGAAACGCAGGAGTGGACCCCCACCCTCTCGGAGGAGAAGGAGAAGGGCAATGGAAGGGGGTCTTAGTGAGGGAAGACCTGGGCCAAGCGGCAGTGCTTGATATGTATGTATGTATATATACATACACACACACACACACACACACACACACACACACACATACACACAGTGACATTGTACTGGGGAAACTAATTTTTCTTTTGTGAGAAGTTGCCAATTAAAGAAAGCTTCTGGCTAGGATGGGAGCTCATGTCCTCTTCCCATGTTGTTTGAACCGATGGATATGAAGGCTCTGTGCATGTTGCCATAGTTTCTGAGTTCATACCTGCATCAGACCTGTGGTATTGGGAAGACACTTTTTCTTTATTGTAACCCATCCTCTTTGGTTCCTCCAGTCTTTCTGCCTCCTCTACCAGACTTCTTTGAGTTCTTACAAGGGGGCAGTGGCGGGGGGTGTTAATAGAGATATACCACTTATGACCAAGCATTTTAAGGTCTCATTCTTTGCATTGTCCATTTGAAGCTCACTGTATTTGTTCCTGTCTGTTGAACTAGAACATTTCTCTGATGAGTGTGAATGGGACACTGATCAATGAGTAAAGCAGACTGTGGTAGAATGCATTTTAGTAGTATGTTCCATTAGGCAGATCAGTAGAATTTGGGTTCCCCCTAGGTCCTTAGCCGATCTTCTATAAGGTTCATGGACCTTAACTCCAATCAGATAATAGTGTGCTACTTTTACAGTCTTTGTGCCACTATTGCATACTCTTTCATGCAGACAAGTCACCATTTTAGATTACAAGATTTGTAGCTGTGCTGCTGTTTATACTTTTCTCGTAGCATGCATAATACCTTCCAGTCCCATGAAGACTAGTCAGTAGGAGGTGAAGGATTTAGGTACCAGCTTGACTTCTTCATGTTCAATAAAATATATAAGTTTTCATTTCATCACTCTGAACTCACTTTTATTTATTTTTTTTCGTGGAAACTAACCTATAGCCTTGGCAATAACTTGAGATTTTGGTGGGATTTCTATGAGGTCCCTTAGGCCAAAAATTTAATTAGGTGTATCCTATTCCTGCCACTGGAGGCTTCACGTGGTGGTGAAATTTAGTTTGTCTTACCTATTAATTAATCACTTCATTTACAGTTCCTTAATGTGTGTGTGTGTGTGTTAAGAAGATTCTCCTGTAGTAGTTTTCCAAATGACCCTTTAAATAGTCCATAGTGTTATAGGTTGCTTTCCATAATCGCCCCTTTACCTGTTCTTATCTCCCCCTCTCCCTTTATTTTCCTGTTTCAGTGTCTTCCTGACTCTCCATAAAACAGTGGGTAAGCAATAGTCTCCAAAAATGTACATAGAATGAAAATTTTCAGTAACTTGGCATTAGCTACACTATGATTATTTGCTTCACCTCAAAATAAAAGGTTATTGAAGAGATTCTGATAATTAACTAGCACATTGAGAATAATATTATAATATATTGGACAATAGGATCAAAATCTACAAGTCCTTTCTAGTGTTAAATGCAATGTTACTCCCTTTGTGAGCTGATGATTCAATCTATGTTCCACTAAATGTATGAACCATGAGCTGGATCAGGGAGACTCTACATCTAATGTGAGAGGTAGTACAACATAGACACTAACTGTATTATACTTCACTGGAAACTACCTATCAAATAGAATAGAGGGTACATTTGGTAACAATAGCAAAGGCAATTCCTTAAAAGAAACTCAAAAATTTATTTCTAAAAATGACAAGTATTTTAGAATAAATAATTGAAATTTGTCAACAACACACACTTTATCAATTTAACTGAATTCTTTTCATTGTTTTTTTTTTTTAATCCATTGCAAACTTTCCCATTCTTCCCAATCAAACTCATGGCTCTTACTTTTCTATTTATTTTTGCATTTTAAAAGTGAGTTTAAACACACCAGAAGGTGATGATACTGAGGTTGCTATAAATTAAATTGTCACCTTGATCACTGCACATGATTTTAAGGAGCATAATCTTAAAGTTAAATAGAATGTGTTTAAGGCATTACAAAAAATGAAAAGAAAACACATACTTTATTGAAAACAGACTACGTTGATTATTTTTCTTCTTGTTTTATGTTCCACTAATATTTCCTACAGAAATACTTCATGATGGATAATTATTTGTAAAAGTAAAGGCTGATTTGATTATAGGTTATTTATGAAAATTGATTGTGTAGTTTACAAGATGCAAATTGACTATCATTCATATACTCAAATGTACAGAAATTTACATGTCTGTGAGGAAAGCAGTTGACAGGTTTAAAAATTACCAGTTAGGTTGAGCATACACATCGCTGCTTGGCCTTTTGGCTAAGATCAAGTGTAGGTTGAGCACACACACATGCACACACACCCACACACATACACACACACACTCACACACACATATATATATATACATATACACACATATACACATATATGTATATGTACACACATATATACACATACACATATACATACACACACATATATACATATGCATATATATAATATATATATATATATAACATTTGTACTTTCAGTAACTGGGGAGTATTCCATGCATTTGGAGGCTCTCTAGGAAAATTAATGACTGCTACAGTCAAGCAATCCACAATCTTCTTGTTATGCTTTTACTCAGTTGAAATCCCAAGGCTCACATCCTATACTTTCTCTCTATATTGATATTCTGATGTTAAACTTGCACACAATAGTGTCTTTACATACTTACTAGACAGAAATATGAAATGTCTTAAATATGGCTTTCTATTGTTTGGGGGATTTTGTTTGTTTGTTTATTGTTTTGTTGTCTTTTTATCAGTCCTTTGCCATCCCCCAAGAGAACTTGTAACTACATAATGGGCAACAAGAGCCACAAGCACGCCCCACAACTCTGAGAACATGTGCATTCTGTTAAAGCAAGTGAGATTTCCGTTTGCTGTTTTGCTATGTGGGCACTTTTTTGCTGCTAAAATCCCGTTTCTACTTTGAATGATAAAACTCAAGATGTCTGTATTTCCTAGAGCCCAGTCAAATACTATCATTCCCAGGAGCTCAGTCTCAGGAACACAGAATTTCTCCACTAAATTTATAACGTGATGGTTCTCAGTCTCTTCATTTACCTTAGATTTACAATCTTACTCTGTCTAATGGATTGATGTGAACTACTGTACCTATTGTCTCAGTGGCTGTTTTAGACTGAACATTCTGCAAAGTCACAAGCATCTTCATGGTCCTTTAAGAAAGAAAAGTGTGATGATTACCTATCTGACCGCAGGACTGACTTCCTGTAACGTGCTCTTCAGTTGCAAAAATTATCTTAGATTAAGTTTTCGGGGAACAGACTCAGGCAGAGTTTTCCATGTTAAAATTATATGGAGGAATGACATGTATGGAGGAGTGAGAAATGACCCATGACTGTGGGGGCGAAAGTCTGCTGTCATTTCATTCCAGTGATGAGTTCAGTAAATAATACATGGAAGTCTGAAGTTGGGATGGTCAATCAACATATCCTGCATTGGAAACAGGGGCCTTTGCCCTTTTCTTTTCTTGATTATTTTATTGTCTCAAAAATATGTTTCTTTGTGTAATACTTTCAAATAACTTTTAAAATTAGATTGCAAGCTAATGATTTATCACAGTATTTCCATATGTCTATATTTATATCTGTACCTGTATTTTTATCATCTCTCTCTATATATTTTCTCATAAAGTTCTCTCCTTCAGTGCCTCCTTCCTACTTCTACTCCTCTTCTATTTCTTTTGTCCAGTTAATTCCTCCTTCTGCTTTCTTATAAGTCTCATATCTGATGGTCATGGTGTGTGTGTGTGTGTGTGTGTGTGTGTGTGTGTGTGTGTGTGTGAGAGAGAGAGAGAGAGAGAGAGAATGAGAGACAGACAGACAGAGACACAGAGATTGAGAGAAAGAGACAGAGAGACAGAGATAGAGAGACAGAGACAGAAAGGGAGACATACAGAGAGACCATGGTCATTGTGTCTACCTTGTTCCTTCTCTGAGTACAGTATCCAATAAGTTACGAAGATGTGAAATCTGGAGTCAATACTCCTGTCAATACAGTAACAAGTGACTTGAGACCAAGAGAAGCACTTATGTCGTACATGAAAGTACTAAGGCTCTGTGAACTGAACTAAAGCTGTGCTCTTTCCAATAACCAATTACAGCAACACCATGCTTGTAAATGGTTTCAGCCATTAAAAGCTTAGTTATAAAGATGTCTTTAAGCATTTCAATTAGTTCAATTCAGCCTATATATGCACATGTATATAAACAAATTGATATAAGAATCTCTTCATACAAAATAAATGCTTAGTACTTTGAGAGAAATTATTAACTTCACATTATCCCCAGTAGACAGTAAAATAATATCAGGTCAGATACAAAACAGCTTATCCACAGCTGAGGGGATTTCAGTTCTCAAAGATTTTCCAGATCATTGAAGAATTTATTAAAAATATATTTTATTAAACTTCCAAGCTCTGGTGTATAATAATGTACAATGTAGTAAAAGAAAATCATAAATACTTGTAGAATTGCTTTATTTAATAATAAACAATTATGCCTAATCTGCAGAAATAATTTCTTTCATGAAAAATGTAAAAGTGCAACACAAGATATGTTAAATTGTATTAGAGTAGAATATACATGGTAAATTTGGATTTTATTTTCTTTAATTTTTATTTATTTTAGTGTTCTCTAAAATTTTAATATGATTATCAATTTCCTCTTTCCTTTCCTCCCATAAAGCCCTCTGTGTTTTCTTTTAAATTCATGACTTCTTTTTCTAGTTGTTGTGACATACATATATGAAATTACAGAAATTCAATAAGGTAGGTCTTTAAATTAAAATTAGTGGCAAAATTATTGTTTTGACTGTAAGCATAGAGCTAAAATTTAATAACATGTGACCTTTTCAGGCCTGTGCTGTATAGTCAGTGATTCTTATGGTATAACCACACATCATTTTGAACATGACTCTTAGATTATTGACAATTTAATTTTTTCTTCCTGAATATCTTTAATCAAAACAAAGAATTATAAAGTACATTTTTTTAGCAAATTAAGCCCTTTGTAGGTAAATTTCTAAAGTGAATGTGAACGATGAATATCCATAGTTACTAGTTCTCACATTCATCAAAAATATTTCATCATTTGGTTATTGTGCATTTAAGTACTGGGTCTCAGAATGATAGTTAATTAGTTAAAAACTGATAATTTTAATTTTCTTTATTGAGTATTATAGTTATTCTTTATTATGTAGTAAATACAGAACTATGATAACTTGATTATGTGAAGTAGTTTTACAAATATTATTTAGTACCACTTAATTTGTATTATTGTAATAATTTTAAAAAGCATTTTGTATGCCAAAATATGGATGAATAAATAAAGTGTTATACTAAGTTAACACAGTATCTCATTATTACCTCTGTAGTAGACAAAAAGTAATATAAATTAGAATGGTAGAAAATGCATTAACTTTTTGCTAAAAGAGCAGAGGTTATGAAGTTCTGGACTCTACATTGTAATAGACAGTTGAAATTAGTCCAATCCCATACTTTCTCAGTTATTTTATAATGGGAACATGGCCATGTCCTGGTGGGAAGGTGAACTACATATTCTGTGAGTACCAGCAGTTAAGACACATCCTATTGTTACATTTACTATATGGTGACAATGGAATTTTAGCATTTAGAACATTTTATATCCTTGAACAATTTATAAAGTCAACAATTATTCATCTTCTTTCATTGTTTCCTATTATATAGAGCATCAATTTAGGTGATGTTTAACTTCATAGTTATTTGCATGACCACTGTTTCACTAGCTTAAGGGAAAGTATCACATATTTAAAATATCTGTTGATGATGGTATTTTTAGCACTATGCAAGACAGTATCAACTTTTTACCCAGTATAAATGTCATTTGCACGTGCTTTATATACATGAGATTATGACTATAAAAGTGAAATTGCACATTATTAAGGTATATACAACTCTTCTATGAATGTTGTAACTGCCTGTTTTATCAAGAAACACCTGAAATTAGTTTACAGTTTTTCTTATCCTTGGGTGTAGAAGAACAACGTAAATAAATCCATTTCAAGGCACCATTATTACCGAACAATTGATAAATGTTCAGTGAACAAATATAACCTTTGATTAAAAACATATTAAACAAGAAAACATTACAAAAAAACTGTAAAAGTGAAATTGCACATTATTAAGGTATATACAAGTCTTCTATGAATGTTGTAACTGCCCGTTTTATCAAGAAAAACCTGAAATTAGTTTACAGTTTTTCTTATCCTTGGGTGTAGAAGAACAACGTAAATAAATCCATTTCAAGGTACCATTATTACCGAACAATTGATAAATGTTCAGTGAACAAATATAACCTTTGATTAAAAACATATTAAACAAGAAAACATTATTTTTATAAATGTGTTATGTATTATCTAACTTAAAATGAGTAAACAAATTAAAAGATAATTATCAAAGTTTTATGCCCATGCTTTACCTTTTAATATTTCTATATCTGAGTAATGTAAAGTATCATATCACATCTATATTAGGGTCTTATGTTCATGAACATCAAAAATAAATTATTTATTATAATGTAAATGTATAAATATAAGATCAAAGCATGTAATATTCATGAACATCAAAATCTCACATATTGCATGAACTTTAAATCTCACACAGACAGTATGTCGGTCTCCATATTGATACACGGACATTGTAGTTCTGTGCCTGTTAGACACACATTTTGTCAAAGGCTTTATTCTAAGTTTTAGGTCCAATAGAAAAGTGCAATACATCAGTGAACCACACATATGTCAATTTTGGATTTAGTTTTGCTAATCTGATTAAAATTTCTGTAAATTAGGTTATTGGGAAAGTCATTAAGCACAAAAAGATCCAAAACATTCACTCACAAACTGAAAAACTTTCAAAATTTTATGATGCACATATTTGAGAAATTTTAAATTAATCATAGATTTGTCTCAGAAACATTTTTAACATGTTGAGTTTATTTAAGATTTAGATGCTTTTCAGAGATGTAATAAGAGATGACAGGTTAATTAAATCCTGGAGAGGAGCCAAAGCACAGATATCTCCTCATCATAGAGTTCAGCAGGTGCTTTCATCCTGAGTGCTGTATCTCAGTTGTAGGTAAGTTCACAAACTAATTAGGAACATGCTGGATGGCTGGATATTAAGTTTGTTGAATAATTTTGTATTCAGGGTTTAGTAAAATTAGTACAAGCTGATGCTGGTATAGAATGCAAATATTTATTGATGAGGTTAATATTAAAGCACACAAGCACAGCATTTGATTCTTTTGAAGTTTGCTTGAAGTGAGCAGAAGTAGCATATGTGTAAAGCAGAGTTAGAAACATCTATCTAGCTATTATAAATAAGGCTGCTATGAATATAATGGAGCATGTGTCTTTATTGCATGCCGGGGAATCCTTTGGATATATGCCCAGGAGAGGTATAGCGGGGTCCTCCGGAAGTGTCATGTCCAGTTTTCTGAGGAACCGCCAGACTGATTTCCAGAGTGGTTGTACCATCTTACAGCCCCACCAGCAGTGGAGGAGTGTTCCTCTTTCTCCACATCCTCGCCAACACCTGCTGTCTCCGGAATTTTTGATCTTAGCCATTCTGACTGGTGTTAGGTGAAATCTCAGGGTTGTTTTGATCTGCATTTCCCTAATGACTAAAGATGTTGAGCACTTCTTAAGGTGCCTCTCGGCCATCCAAATTTCTTCAGGTGAAAATTCTTTGTTTAGATCTGTGCACCATTTTTTAATAGGGTTATTTGTTTCCCTGGAGTCTAACTTCTTGAGTTCCTTGTATATATTGGATATTAGCCCTCTATCAGATGTAGGGTTGGTGAATATCTTTTCCCAATTTGATGGTTGCCGTTTTGTCCTTTGAACAGTGTCCTTTGCCTCACAGAAACTTTGTAATTTTATGAGGTCCCATTTGTCAATTCTTGATCTTAGAGCATAAGCTATTGGTAATCTGTTTAGGAACTTTTCCCTGTGCCCATGTCCTCTAGGGTCTTCCCCAGTTTTAGTTTCAGTGTGTCTGGTTTTACATGATTTTTTCCTTGATCCACTTGGAGTGAAGTTTAGTACATGGAGATAAGGATGGATCAATTCGCATTCTTCTGCATGCTGACCTCCAATTGAACCAGCACCATTTGTTGAAAAGGCTATCTTTTTTCCACTGGATGTTTTTGGCTCCGTTGTCGAAGATCAAGTGACCGTAGGTGTTTGGGTTCATTTCTGGATCTTCAATTCTATTCCATTGGGCCACTTGTCTGTCATTGTGCCAAAGAGCCCAGATGCCCCTCAAAGGAGGAATGGATACAGAAAATGTGGTATATTTACACAATGGAATACTACTCAGCAATTAGAAACAATGAATTCACAAAATTTTTAGGCAAATGGTTTGATCTGGAAAATATCATCCTAAGTGAGGTAACCCAGTCACAAAAGAATACACATGGAATGCAATCTCTGATAAGTGGATATTATTAGCCCAGAAGTCCTGAATACCCAAGGCACAAATCGCATAACAAATGACTCCCGTGAAGAAGTATGGAGAAGGTCCTGATCCTGGAAAGGATTGATCTAGCATTGGAGGGGAATATAAGGACAGAGAAAAAAAGGAGGGAGGTGATTGGAGAATGGATGGAGAGAAGAAGGTTTATGGGACATATGGGGAGTGGGGGGATCCGGGAAAGGGGAAATCATTTGGAATGTAAACAAAGAATATAGAAAATAAAAATATATATATAAAAAGAAACATCTATCTAATAAATAAATTCTGAGAGGGTCATGAGTACCTGGATACCTAGTATCTAGATAACTCAACAGTTTTTAATAAAGGACTCAAATGGCCTTAGGTGAACATCAGAGTACTGTTAGTTCACTGGTGAATCCTTCAGTTTCTTTTATATAGTTCTTGGAATTGAGTATAGAACCTCACACTTGATTAACAGGTTCTCTGTCACTGATTACCTCCAATGCTCCTATCAAAGTATCTGGTGATAAGATAAATAATTTGAATTATAATCATTACTGTAATCAAGTATAAAGGCTCTTGGAACTTCAAATTAATTATCTCATGATAATTGTAGTTTTTGTACTGTAAATCTTTTGTGTTTTTTCCAGTTCAACATTAGCAGATTCTAAATTGTATCAATGTTTTAAAGTCTATTTGTGCTGAACATATAAAGAGTTTGTCTTGGAATTCTCTAAATTTTACAGTGCAACAGCTATTCACACAACATTTACACTGGTAGATAAAATGTATGATTTTTCACAGGATTTTATATATAAATTGTATGCAAATTCTATGCCACTTTTCCCATGGAACATTTATACTGTAAAATCTATACATGTACTTGTTTCTGGAAGAAACAATGTGGACTGCAAATGATTAATGACTTTTCCTTTCATCTGTTTTATACTCATATTTCCATTAGATTTATATATTGTATAATTATTTCACCTAGAACTTATAGTGATGTTAATTAGACAAAAGACTTAATACTTAAAAGCTAATGATAGATTATGTATCCATGTTAATTATATATGTATAAGTATATATGAATTTTATTTTATTTTGATTTAGAAGTAAAAATAATTTTACAAATTCAATTTTAAGGCTTCTCAGTCTAGTCTGACCACCCTAAAGGGATTCCAAATATATTTTTATTCTTTACCCTGGATCTTTTGAAAATTTTATGTTTATTGAAAGTTTTTAGTAACTACATACATAAAATATAGGGCAATTTCATTTTATATTGTATTTTCTCTTTATTTTGAAATTTATTTAATTTTCCTTGTATGGAACTGTATTATATTAATTAAACGCCATTGATGAACCTTTTCGAAAAAATCAAAATTCAGAGTAAATCACAGAAAAAAGTCACTTACGATGGTAAGCATATTTTTGTTCAAAAGCAAACATGATTTGTAAGGAAATTCCCACCATTCTAGATATTAGAAGAATGATAACCTGTCTGAATACATATTACTAGACAAATGTACTAATCTGGGTCACAGAATGTTGAAATGCTTTTAAGTTATATAAGTAAGATAATTTGTAAAATTATGCTGAGTTTCATTTGTCCATCTCTGAGTATATTCATAGCCTTTTCTTTCAAGTGTTGTTACAAATAAGCACAGAATGAAATAATATCACTAGATGCTAGGCAATATGTACACACAATAAGCATCAAAACCACAGCAGTTTCTTACCCAATAATGGATGTTGTTTTTATAGACACATACAGTGGACAAATCTGTTTTCTATAATGCCACTATTATCATGATAAAAAAGGAATTAAACTCACCCAAACTACAAACCATCACAGCTTTACATCAGCACATTGAAATACTAGATGATCAGTATTGAAATACTAAATTGCTCTCATGTGTTTTTCTTCAAGTAATAGCATTAAAACGAAAAGCACTTGTCTCACATTTATGAACATTAGTGTGAGTTGTAAATGGTAACTGATCTATGTGACTGTGAAGGATTATGTTGTCACTGGTTTAATAAATATTGACACTTTAAAGACATTAGAATCATGATTTAAATAATTATCAAGTAATTGTGTCATGAAACAGAGACAATGCCAGTCTTACTTATAAGATTGATAAAAAGACACAATGTAGTAATTCAAGGAAAGCTTTTGAGAACATGTCTACTAATCAGTTATTACTAAATATGTTTTGATTTATAATTACTCAAATAAAGCAAGTTAAAAGAATAGGTGTGGTTGAATCTTTCTATAGAAAGTCAGAGCAATTAGATATCAAGCTGCTTAGTTTATTAGATACTATTTAAGATCATGAAAAGAAGTAACTGGGATTATTAAGAAAGTCAACTCTTTATATGCAGAATAGAAATACTTTGAAAACCATAATTCTTTATCTTTTTGAAGATAGGGTTACTGTCAGAAAAATAAGCACGTGAAATTCTAATCTAACTATCTTGTTCATAGTGGTCAATAACTCTTGACAATCTTTGTTTCCTTTAGAGGTTACACATTTTCATTACCATTTTACAGATAGCAATGCAGTTTGTCAATGATTACATGGATGGAAGTTGCTTGACTACTGGTGAGGTCTGTTTTACTTACAGACAATGAGATGTTCACATGTGATATAAAGAATGTGGTTTCTAATTCTATTTCAAAGTGGCTTTTTAAATTAAATCAACTAACATATTAGATAGAAAGTTGGGGCATAATAGAATTCTATGATATTGATAAAATCAATTAAGTTTTCTGGACCATTATTCCACTGTCTTGAAAGTCATGATACCTATTTAGTAATGGATCATTGAGCACTAAAATGCCAGTATTTGATGGGTTCCATTTCTCTTAAGTTAAAATAAACTCTTTTTTAAAAATCCCTCCATTAAGTCAGTAAGTGGAATGCATTTACACTATTTGTCTGCTTTTATGCACACAACTCTTACAGAGAATTTCATACATAAAAATAAGAAGAAATATTTCAAACATAGTATATTTATAGAAATATTTAAAATACAGTGTATTTCAAATTAATATTATTCTAAAGTTAATAGAAATTTCCATTATTATTCAGTAGAGAAAAGAGTGCTAGTCACTAAGATTACCAGCTTGCATCTGATGAGTTTGTTACATATAACAGAGTTTCTCTTGTACAAAGTGTCATTAAAAATCTCAAGTGTACTCACCCTTCTGCCTACCAGCTTCACCTTGCCTGGGCAGTGTAGTAGTAGTGCTTTCCAGGTGGCAAAGGCACAAGTCAGCCCACCTGCAGGACACGAGAGTGGGAGGCTGGCCCTGCCCCTTGCCTGCTGTGGTACGGGGTATGCTTCACAGGCAGTACTGGAGAGTTCACCCTAGTGGTGTGGGCACAGGAGAGCCAGTGGGCTGACCAGCTCAGCTACTGCCCAGTCCCAGACCCATGACTTTGGGTTGGCCCACCCCAATATCTACCTCATCTATGAACCACTGCAGTGAGTGAAGAGGCCAGTCTTACACATCCAAAACTCCAAAATCATCATGACATGAGGTAGCAACAGGAGATCCAAGAGGGGTCCATATGAGTATGCAGTATTTATAGTGTAGCAGAAGCCAGAGGCTTCAAACCGGATCAAGATTCATCGAATTTGCAAGTTATATAGACAGAAGTGTATACTGTGGAATACACTATGACATGCTCAGCTTCGACAGTGAGATGGTTTTATTATTTATGTCTGTTTTTTATTTGTTTTTCTTCTTTTGAAAGAGAGGTTGCATGGGAAGAGAGCAGATATGAAAGTTTGGAAAGATGAGTGAGATTGAAGTGCTTAATGTGAAATTCACTAAGAATCAAGAAAATTTTTTTAAAAAATTGAGAAAACATTGCATGAATCTTAGGAAAAATCCTAAGGGTATGTCTTTTATCTGTGTAGATGGGTAAGATAGCAGGTATATATTTGCTGTAACTCATCGTTGGGTTTGTATCTTCAAATGAAATTGCTAAATCATTCATTATAGGTATTTTCTGAGCATGTGCAATTCCATTACTCATTGTACTAACAAAATTAATTTGAACAATTTGAAGAAACGTATGCAAAAGTTAATAAAATATTAACTTTATTGTCTAAACTGTTTAACTAGAAAATACATATTAATTTCTTGTTTAAACCATATTTTTATGAGAATATGTAGATGCCCTTCTTCTTAGGAGGACAAAAACCTGAAAGACATATTTACAAACTAATCCTAAGCAATTTGATTTGACACATTAACTATTAGTGAAAAAATAGCATATACAAAGGGGAAAAGAAAAATCAGTTAGGAAGTTGGCTGGTTCCTGCCATGCAGTTGACATGTCAAAAGAAGGACCTCTATAACTTTGAAGTAAGAATAATGTATGGTGATTCATTCATTTTAATTATCATTCAAAGGTTTGGAGAAACAGTGTTCATACCCATTTTGCTTTTTGATTATTATAATAATATTCCAATACATTTAAGTATCAAACTCAGGGAGTAGAATAATTCACATTGTGGTAGCATGAGAACTGCAGAAAGTATTGTGGATGTTTTAAAAATAGAAAATACTTCCCATGTCTTTTGGGTAGAAATTAAAATTAGAGTAGTTCACTACTAGTATCCTTAACTGAGCACATGACTGTCCAAGTAATATGAAGATTCTTATTAATTCTCTGTGTGTGCATGTGTGCATATGTGTGTATGTGTATGTAACAAAAATGGTAAAACTTGAAACAGTTTTTCACAAGCCTCATTAGTTTTTCAGAAACCTCATCAAAATGTTTCCTGAAAGTCTCAAGGTATGCTTATGTGACTTAGATTAAAAATGGTTAAAAAGACGCATGAAGAAAAGAGCAAGAGTCAATGTCCCAGGCACAGTTAAACACAATCTTTCATTCTTTTAACAGCATCTTCTTTTCTTTGCATGTTTCTCCTTGTCTTTCTTGCCTCTGTCCCACTGTGTGGTAACAAGATTGCTGTTTGAAATAGACAGGTGCTTGCAATTAATCCTTTAAATATTTAAGCAGTCTTGAGAAGACTTCCAACTATCACTCTTGGTGATCATTTCTCACACTTTTAATTTATCTTTCCTGTTTTCTTGGATTCCATTTTGACAGATAAGAAGGCACAGAGGATACCTATGATATTAATTTCTCACTGAAACTAATATTAGACCACTCTCTTTATTTCTTTATTTTATCTTTAGATTCAGATTTCTAGAAGCAAAAATAAAAGCCATGTCATCTGTTTGTTTCCCATATGCAGACAGCTGTTGTTTAAGTGATTCCCATAGAGGATTTAGCAAAGTGGCATATCCTTAAAAACATTTTGAGAAAAAAGAAATGGCATATCTCAAATTGTCCCTTAGATTAATATCTCACAAAGTTTTAATTTGTTTATTCAGTAGTTGCAGGGACCCATGGAGTTGGTGTGGCCTAGCTGCTTAAGGTTTTTCAGGTTAGAGACTGTGACTCCTAGGGTACAATGGGCTTCCAGTTCCTGAGAGATTGAAGTGATTCCTCAAGAAATGAAGCATTCGTGCCATTTTCTGTTTCTATATAAGGTTTCTCAGTAGTCAAGGAAGTATGAAAACTTGACAGGACAATTGGCATTGTAGTTTGTTTCTGACAATGGTATAAAAAGTCTGTTTGCTCTCAAACAATTGTCATAGCTTCAATTGTGCCATGACTCCTCCAACCTGGCCTGGTTTAATTTCCGGTGGACATATAAGGTGACTTTGTCCCAGCAAGTAAGCACAGGTGCTCACAAATTGTGCAATGACTAAAAGGCATTGGGTGCTACTTGTTCAAAATATAATAATTATATTTTGTGTGTGTTCAGGAATATGAAACTATTTTTTAATTTAAATATAGTTAAGTAATGATTAAACAAATACACACATGTACATACACAGTATACATATACGCACATATAACACAAACATATATGTATGTTTTTGTATGTGCATATATTATATATATTTGTATATATGTATATATACATATATAAACACACACACACATATATATGAACTTTTTTGTGTCACACAAATATATCAGGTGGGTATTTCAAAAGAGAAAATATTCAGATTGACCAAAAAAACAATTTTTTATTTAAACCTCATGCTGGAAGCATTCATGAAGAATGTAATTTTAAAATACCCCTTTCTCTGTAACCTTTTTGTGTCTCTCATAATTTATATTGAACAATGAGCTACAGTTTAAGATCTAAACACTACTAAATTATACATAAAGTATGAATGACGAAAGTTTTTTTTTTTTAGATATAGTTCAAAATACAAACTTCCTACCTGAGACCTTTCCAGGAATTTTTATAGTATCTGCAGTTAGAGGAAATGCTATAAATTGCATCACAAACAACACCAGAATTTGTTTAATTCTGAGACTGTTTATTTACAAATTAAGAGAAAACACATGGAAAACTTTAATCTATTCACATAAAACAAAGTTAAATCAAAAGTCTGTTGTCAAATTTCTTTGTATACATTTGAGTGGCAGCTCCTATTTTCACGTCCTCCTGTACTCACTGTAACTTACTGATCAGAAAGGTCAATAATAATTACTTGTCAAGCATTTTAAATGTTCAAGATGTCTTTGATTACATCTTTTAATATCTAACCTGAATTTTGGTTAGTGTATCTTTTAATATTCCTGGATTTATGTATACAATATTCTGAATTTATACTCAAGGAAAAAAACAGTTATTTAAAAAGACATGATAAAGTTGGGAGGAGACAGAGTAGAAAATAGATCTAGGAAGAGTTAAGGGAATACATGAAATATGAATATGAATAAGGTTCATTGTATGTATCAAATTTTCAAAGATTTAATTAAATGATATTAAGAGACGAAATTAAAGAGAAATTCATGGAGTATATTGTTTTGTATTTGGAAGACTGTATGGTGACCATGCTAGCTGGAGCAATCTGATGTAGCCAATGAAGGGATCTGAATACAAATCCCTAGAAAGATGTAATTGTGTTTTTGACACACAAATCATTGGGCCAAAGAAATCATTCAAAGGCTCACTGAAAATGTAAAAGTGGGTATAATTTTGAGATAGTAGAATTATTTTGACTGACTACTTTGAACTATCAAATCACACCTTCCTACAATTAACAGCATAAACTTTTCTGGCAGAAACTAGGGATGGGTGCAACATGGGAAGAGAGGCTATAAATAAACAACCACGGAAGTTTTAAAGACTAAACAAAGTGAACAGCAGTTAAAGAAGATGGAGATCTCCAAGAAGCTGTATCACAAAAACTAAATAAACAAACAGACAAACAGACAGACAAAGCCCTGAAGAGCCCTGAAGATTTTTGTGGGGCTTCTGATCTTCAGAATCAAAACGTTTTGCTGCTTAATCAGTCCAATCTATTCAAGTTGTTGCAATTGAAAATTATTTTTTTTTGTCTTTTTTTTTAATTTGATATAATTTATTTACATTTCAAATGATTTCCCCTTTTCTAGCCCCCCCCCACTTCCCGAAAGTCCCGTAAGCCCCCTTCTCTTCCCCTGTCCTCCCTCCCACCCCTTCCCAGTTCCCCGTTCTGGTTTTGCCAAATACTGTTTCACTGAGTCTTTCCAGAACCAGGGACCACTCCTGCTTTCTTCTTGTATCTCATTTGATGTGTGGATTATGTTTTGGGTATTCCAGTTTTCTAGGTTAATAACCACTTATTAGTGAGTGCATACCATGATTCACCTTTTGAGTCTGGGTTACCTCACTTAGTATGATGTTCTCTAGCTCCATCCATTTGCCTAAGAATTTCATGAATTCATTGTTTCTAATGGCTGAATAGTACTCCATTGTGTAGATATACCACATTTTTTGTATCCACTCTTCTGTTGAGGGATACCTGGGTTCTTTCCAGCATCTGGCAATTATAAATAGGGCTGCTATGAACATAGTAGAGCATGTATCCTTATTACATGGTGGGGAATCCTCTGGGTATATGCCCAGGAGTGGTATAGCAGGATCTTCTGGAAGTGAGGTGCCCAGTTTTCGGAGGAACCGCCAGACTGATTTCCAGAGTGGTTGTACCAATTTGCAACCCCACCAGCAGTGGAGGAGTGTTCCTCTTTCTCCGCACCCTCTCCAACACCTGCTGTCTCCTGAATTTTTAATCTTAGCCATTCTGACTGGTGTAAGATGAAATCTTAGGGTTGTTTTGATTTGCATTTCCCTAATGACTAATGAAGTGGAGCATTTTTTAAGATGCTTCTCCGCCATCCGAAGTTCTTCAGGTGAGAATTCTTTGTTTAACTCTGTACCCCATTTTTTAATAGGGTTGTTCGGTTTTCTGGAGTCTAACTTCTTGAGTTCTTTATATATATTGGATATTAGCCCTCTATCTGATGTAGGATTGGTGAAGATCTTTTCCCAATTTGTTGGTTGCCGATCTGTCCTCTTGACGGTGTCCTTTGCCTTACAGAAACTCTGTAACCTTATGAGGTCCCATTTGTCAATTCTTGCTCTTAGAGCATACGCTATTGGTGTTCTGTTCAGAAACTTTCTCCCTGTACCGATGTCCTCAAGGGTCTTCCCCAGTTTCTTTTCTATTAGCTTCAGAGTGTCTGGCTTTATGTGGAGGTCCTTGATCCATTTGGATTTGAGCTTAGTACAAGGAGACAAGGATGGATCAATTCGCATTCTTCTGCATGCTGACCTCCAGTTGAACCAGCACCATTTGTTGAAAAGGCTATCTTTTTTCCATTGGATGTTTTCAGCCTCTTTGTCGAGGATCAAGTGGCCATAGGTGTGTGGGTTCATTTCTGGATCTTCAATCCTGTTCCATTGATCCTCCTGCCTGTCACTGTACCAATACCATGCAGTTTTTAACACTATTGCTCTGTAGTATTGCTTGAGGTCAGGGATACTGATTCCCCCAGATTTTCTTTTGTTGCTGAGAATAGTTTTAGCTATCCTGGGTTTTTTGTTGTTCCAGATGAATTTGATAATTGCTCTTTCTAACTCTGTGAAGAATTGAGTTGGGATTTTGATGGGTATTGCATTGAATCTGTATAGTGCTTTAGGCAAAATGGCCATTTTAACTATATTGATTCTACCGATCCATGAGCATGGGAGGTTTTCCCATTTTTTGAGGTCTTCTTCCATTTCCTTCTTCAGAGTCTTGAAGTTCTTGCCATACAGATCTTTCGCATGTTTGGTAAGAGTCACCCCAAGATACTTTATACTGTTTGTGGCTATTGTGAAGGGGGTCATTTCCCTAATTTCTTTCTCAGCCTGCTTATCCTTTGAGTATAGGAAGGCCACTGATTTGCTTGAGTTGATTTTGTAACCTGCCACTTTGCTGAAGTTGTTTATCAGCTGTAGGAGCTCTCTAGTGGAGTTCTTTGGGTCACTTAGGTAGACGATCATGTCGTCTGCAAATAATGATAGTTTGACTTCCTCCTTTCCAATTTGTATCCCTTTGACCTCCTTATGTTGTCGAATTGCCCGAGCTAGTACCTCAAGTACAATATTGAAAAGATAAGGAGAAAGGGGGCAGCCTTGTCTGGTCCCTGATTTCAGTGGGATTGCTTCAAGTTTCTCTCCGTTTAGTTTGATGCTGGCTACCGGTTTGCTGTATATTGCTTTTACTATGTTTAGGTATGGGCCTTGAATTCCTGTTCTCTCCAAGACTTTAAGCATGAAAGGATGCTGAATTTTGTCAAATGCTTTTTCAGCATCCAATGAAATGACCATGTGGTTTTGTTCTTTGAGTTTGTTTATGTAGTGGATTGTATTGATGGATTTCCGTATATTGAACCAACCCTGCATTCCCGGGATAAAGCCTACTTGATCATGGTGGATGATCGTTTTGATGTGTTTTTGGATTCGGTTGGCAAGAATTTTGTTGAGTATTTTTGCATCGATGTTCATAAGGGAAATTGGTCTGAAGTTCTCTTTCTTTGTTGGATCTTTGTGTGGCTTTGGTATCAGCGTAATTGTGGCTTCGTAGAAGGAATTGGGTAGTGTTCCTTCTGTTTCTATTTTGTGGAATAGTTTGAAGAGTATTGCTGTTAGGTCTTCTTTGAAGGTCTGATAGAATTCTGCACTGAAGCCATCTGGTCCCTTGCTTTTTTTGGTCAGGAGACTTTCTATGACCCCTTTTATTTCTTTAGGGGTTATGGAACTATTTAGATGATCTATTTGATCCTGATTTAATTTTGCTGTCTGTCTAGGAATCTGTCCATTTCCTCCAGATTTTTTTTGGAAATTGTGACCATTATTATATAGATGCAAATTAATAAAGTTTCTTACTAGAACATTAGGTTTACATATAACCCATTAAATATTATGTAGCCCTATTATTTTTACTGTTTAATCGCAATAATAGCCACTAATTCAAGCACAGGATGGTATGAAGTTATTTAAATACATTCTGTGCCATCTGTGCATTGCTGTATACAGCCAACTTAGTCATGGTGGATAGTGTTTTAGACACATGTTTATATTCTGTTTTCAGGATACATATATATGGAATCTGATCACCAGGATCAGAGTTAAAATTAGTTTGTAGACACTATATGCATGCTGGGAACCAAGGCCAGGTCCGCTAAAAGAATGAAAAGTGCTTTTAATCCCTGAACAATTTCCTCAGCCTTAAAGTTTAGTTTATTATATAAATGTTTCAACATGCTTCAAGTATAGGAATTGATCAGAGATGTGGAGAAGAGAAAATAAAAGCACACATCTAAAACAAAGGTACTAGAAGAGAGAGAGAGAGAGAGAGCACTAAACAACAGATTTACTGTTATTAAAGAAAGATGTTATTAAATTCAAAAGTAAGCAAACTGGTCTTGTTTGTATCTTAAAGTTTTTGGCTGGTAATCCTTTAATGTACCTTTCAACATTCAAGGAGTTCTGTTGTTTAGTTTTGCATTTATTAAATTTCATTGTGGAAAAAATGTTTGAAACTATCTGCACCATTATAGAAATCATTTGTGCTCTTTAAAACTCTAATATGAGGGAAAAAATAATCTCTAAGTTCCTGGAGTCTATTTAAGTGGGGAGAGATACAAGGTAAAGTATAATTCAAGGAAAAGTGTTTTAGAAATTTACAGAATATGGGTTAACAGGCCAACAAGGAAAAATAAAGCCTATAAGATTAAGCATAAATGCCCACAGATGACAAACAGTCACAGTAAATGAGCAATATATTCAATGTAGGAATTATAGGAAAGGTTAGGTATTTAACAGAAGTATTGTCTCCATGGCCAAACTAGTCTCAAGTACAACCTGGTTTCCTTTCCTGGAAATGCCCCTTATATGTGTGCATTTTCCAAGTATTGATATAGACCGCCAGGTTAGATAAGATGAACTCAGTTGGTTTAGCAGGGTTCCCACTGATTGTGGTAGAGGCCACACATGGTCTTTGCAGTGTCAGATATTCTCATTTTAAGAGACATAGGGCATAGAATGTAAAAAATCTCTTTCCATTTAAAATTTGAATTCAGTTATTAAAAACACTATCTCCCATGTAATTCATATGCTCACTAGATTTAGACAGGAGCAGGAAGCAATTTTCTCTGAAGTAACATTTTTGTATGTAAATAATTAGAATAATCAAAATTTACCTCCAACGGAATACTTGCTTAAAGTCTATGATTGATTTAGCTGCACCATTAACAAAAATGAAATAAAATACATCAAGTATTATACATTTATCTAATTTATTTTATTCCTTCTTTGAAAAATTCTTCCATTCTATGGGCACTATGGCTATGGCTAATGACAGGCAATCTTGCAGGTGGTAGAAGAGATAATTCTAGATATGTCCTCCAAAACCTTTTATCAAAAGTGATAGAATCCACATAGAAAATTTATAGATCGGGTTTTTTTTTGTAATTGAGTCTAGAAATAATTTCAATGGTTTATCAGGTATAAAATTCCGTAGTGCTTCTAATGGCGCTAAAATGCATTACATCTAAACCATGCTAACATCAGGACAGAATGGAGTGTTCTACCACTGAGAAGTATTGACTCCCTTATCAGTTCTGGTATTTTCTTCCATGCACCTTTGATTATAACTTCATGGGTAAGTAAATGTCAGCCTTACAGTAAATCACTTGGGTCTTTAATAATCAGTAGTGTTGTGTTTTCTATTCATAGTCTCATTTTTCACATACTCTACTTGGCAGTGGGAAGTGTTTCAATTAATTAAAGATATCAGATTTTGTCTCTCAAAAACTGGGAAATAAATGGAACCATCATTCTGAAGTACACATCTAAGAATATGAAATTGGCAGAAGGAAAATTCTCTTCCATACTCTGCCTCTTGTCAGGCAGCACTCCATTATGAGTTGTCATTATTTAAAATAATTTTCCAAGGGATAGCTTTCATATAAGCATCATGATTTTTCTTTTAGTGTCTTAACATCATTTTCAAACACTATATGACTGACAAAATTTTAAGGATGGCTGTACTCCATTTTCTTTTTTTTTCACTACTACAAATTATCTTCTCTCCTTTTCTTACTATTTTCATTCTTTCTTCTACCCCTCTCTGCTATATACTGTACCTTCCTCTTCCCTTTGCTGGAGCCGGAAGCCTCTGAGTTTAATAGTGCCTTTGGAAATGGCTCTTGGGCTCTTTATTTCATGCTCTCGTGGGATCATAGTTCATGGCAGAACCCTATTAGCTTATTTTGATGTTTTTATCTTTCACTGATTGGGAACTAGTTCAGACAGTCAAAACAGACAATTTTCAAGGGCACTAAGTGGATTTTCAGATGTCTGGTAAGGGAGAGTAATCTTCAATAAAATATTAGGCCCCCACCAAGCTGATAGAGTGTTATAACATCTTAGTGGTTTCTGCCTCTTCCTGTAAGTTTACACTTGTGTGCACATGGACTCAGCCTGGCGCTATTGTTGTAAGTGAAGGCTTGCACGCAAATATGTCCTCCTTGAAAGTTACCGCAGGCTAAAGTACTTCCATCATGCCCTGAATTAAGAGTCACACTCAATCTCTGGTGGCATAGTTGGCCTCAGATTCAGCCCTGGTTCATGTATTATTAATGCTGTGAGATTGTCCTTTATTTTCAGCCTCCCGCAGCAGGTGAGCTTGTCATATTCACTAAGAGAGAACGAGAGAAGATTGCCAACCGCTTTCGTGAATTGTTTCCACAGTTCTTAATTTCTGTTGAGAGGCACGCAATATAAACAAAGTTTTACTTAACTGCCTGAACATTTGTCAAGGGTTTGATACAGCAAACCTCTCCTTCAGTGCTCTGTGAAAACATGCTGTGTGCCTCTGGTAACCCCGCGTGTGCCGGGCAGAATCAAGAATTAAGGTTTTCCAATACCGTCGCTGGCCTTAGCTAATGGAAAAGAAATGTCACTACCCAAAGCATTAGGTAGGTGGGCTGGAAGTATTAAGAGCTCTAGTCAGAAGAAACTCTCATAGGTTTTACAGGCAGCAGCTTCTTTTCTCATAGTACAAGGTTTTGAAAACATAAAAGAATCAAGTTCTTAAAATTTTTGCAAATATTTAAACCATTCAAATTTCTATAATACAATAAGAAAAAATATTAAGGCATTATTCCATTTTCTACACTCAGTGTGCTATTAAATAGAACAAATATCTTTGTTGCTAATGAAGAGATATCAAAATTTAATTTGTACAACAATTAAGAGGACAAATTTTTGTGCTAATTTTTATTAAAAGAATCAGTTGTTTTCATCAGTTATTTGTTGAAATTGCTGATTTTTTTCTTGAATTTGACAAAAAATATCTTATTTGAAAACACTGAAATAATTCTGTACTAGAAATCACAAGTGCCTTGCTGATAAACTACTGATGAGAAAACTTGAATTATTGTATCATTGGTATCTTTTTTTACATTTTTGCAGTATTTGATCAAATATGTTCAAATGAACATATAAATTCCTATGTAGCCACTGCAAAGAGTGATTCTCTTTGATTTTAAAATAGGGCAAATAATACACTGAGACAAGCCAGAAAATGATGTGTCTTCTATTCAGTACACTGATTAAATCACATAAAAGAAAAACATCACAATTAATACACAAGTTCCTAGTCTTGGAAACCACAATGTATAGGCATATTAAAAATCTTATAGTTTGATTCTTTATTAATATATACTATCAATATTTTGCCCAAACTTGTGGTGTGAGCATTCTTATCTAGGTAACTCCTCTTGCTGTACTATCATTTATTTACAGATAATTATAATTTCTAGAATAAACAGGTAAATGTCAGGAAGCCGAATTTTATAGCTGACATATTACAGATGTGAACTTGCCTGATGAGCACCAAGATTCATCTTGTCTTCATGATCAAGATTTAGTATTAAAAACCTTAACACTATTTTATTTATCTTATTTAAAACAGTTATATTTTGAACAGTCACACTAAGACTAAAATAATGTTTGCACATGAGTGTAATATCAGTGCAATTACAGAATTGAGAATAATTTTACAGGTTTTTATAGTGAGTCTCTCACAATCAATTTCATTTATATCTGTATATATATATATATTACTGGCCTGTTAATCACCTGCACAGGACCAAGACCCTCAGGACAAGTTGCCTGTCCTAGAGAATTTAGCAGCAATAGAAAGACTGTATGAATGTTGATTAGTACAATCATATCTTGTCATTGTTTGCTCTGAGCCTTGTTCTGTGTTTGTATGTGTGTGTGTGTGTGTTTCTTTGGAGTTGAAGTTGAGAATCAATTTACAAACATATTCTACACAACAAAACACAATATTCAGTTTTGTACTTTGAAGACATTAGGTAGAAAGGAAGGACCACAGGACTCTTGTAATTTAGTAACTGATCAGAGGAAGAAGATCCAAGGATGTGAGATGTCATATCCTGAATTGCCCAAAAGATGATTAATTGATACTACTTAAAACCAGTTCAGGATTTCTAAGTCTTTGTTTATTATTATTATTTCTAAGTCTTAAATGATTACTATGTGTACAGGAGGCTTTCTAAGAATGAGTCATCACCTGTACCAAACCAGACAGGCTTGTTAATCACCTGCACAGGACTATGGCCCTTGGGACAGCTACCTGTCTGTGATGGTTTATATATGATTGGCCCAGGAAATGACCCTATTAGGAGGTGTGGCCTCATTGGAGTAGGTATGTCACTGTGGGTATGGGCTTAAGACCCTCACCCTAGTTGCCTAGAAGTCAGTCTTCCACTAGCAGCCTTCAGATGAAGATGTAAAACTATCAGCAAGACACTGTACCATATCTGCCTGGATGCTGCCTTGTTTCTGTCTTGATGACAATGGACTGAACCTCTGAGCCTGTAAGCCAGCCCCAATTAAATGGTGTCTTTTATAAAACTTGCATTGGTTGTAGTGTCTGTTCATAGCAGTAAAACCCTAACTAAGACAGAAGTTGGTACCAGGGACTGGGGTATTGCTGTGATAGGCATGACCATTCTTTTGTTTGGAAGAATGTGGATTTTGGGACTTGGGATTTGGAAAGCCATGAAATGCTTTAAGTGGAGCTTAATGGGCCAGCCTAGTAGGACTATGGAAGACAGTGATGCTGTGTCACTTGATTTGTGTAGGCCTGATGGCCTAAGAGGTTTCAGTGGAGAAGGAATTTTTTTTTTAATTTTATTTTCTATATTCTTTGTTTTCATTCCAAATGCTTTCCCCATTCCCGGTTCCCCCCTCCCCATATGTCTCATAAGCCCTCTTCTCTCCACCCATTCCGCAATTGCCCCCTCCCATTTCTCTGTCCTGGTACTCCCCCTACAATGCTGGATCAAGCCTTTCCAGGACTTTAATATGTGTCTGAGAGACTGTTATTGTGATGTTTTTGTGAAGAACACAAATGCTTTTGCCATTGTCTGAAGAGACTGCCTACGGCTAAGGTAAAGAGATTTATTTTAACTGCATCCACAAAGGAAGTCTCAAAAAAGCCCAACAAAGACTTTGTTCTCTGGTTAAGTCTGATGAAGAGAATTTTGAACAAGCATAGCCAGCTGAGAAAGGAAAAGTACAAAATATATAGTTTGAGTATTAAAGGGACTCCAGGAAGTGAAATGGAGCTGAATTCAAGGATATTAAATTGAATTAAGGAAGTGGTGACCTGGGGAAAAGATTTAAGCTAAATTTAGGTCCAGGTATGGTAGTACAAGCCTTTAATCCCAGGAGGCAATGTAAGCAGATCTCAAGATCTCAAGCAGAGTTCAAGGCCAGCCTCAAATAGAGCAAATTCTAGGTAAAGAAAAACTTAAATCAGGCTTGGTGGACCACACCTTTAATCCCAGTGCTTAGGAGACAGGCATGCAGATCTCTTGAATTCTAAATCAGTCTCTGGAGCAAGATTCAGGAGAGCCAATTTAGGCAGTGAAGGAGCTGGGGAAAAGGATGCTAGTGATAATGTAGTAAAACGGGGGGGGGGGGGGCAGTGTTCCAGATCCTGCAAGCAGCAGAACTCAGCAGCTTTGGCCATGTGTCTCTGGCTTTATATTCAAGAGGAGAAGGAGACTACTGGAATAATCAATGCTGGTTAGCTGGAGCTAAGAAATTAGTGGTGATTAGGAAAAGACCAGCACCTCTGAAGTGAAATCTTTTGGGAAGTGTTTTCTGAGAGCACAAAGAAGCTGTATTCCAGAGATAGCCAAGGTTGTACCTCATGCTGCAGCTGTACTTGGTAACGTTTAAGAATCATCCAGGTGGTACTGGTTTTGAAGGCATGAAGGCATCATGAAGAACAGCTGAAGTTTGGTACTGTGAGAGGCAATGGAAGACCATTGGTGAAAGTGCACCCTCAATTGTAATTGACAGCCCATAACTGAAGGGGTCACGCAAAGGAGTTGAGGCTTGGTGCCTATGAGAGGCTTTGGTGGAGCATGGTTGCAGTGGAAGACCGTAGCATATGGGAGATGCCAGTACCATAGGATGACCACCAAGAACAGCAGTGGCAGCAGAGTACATCAACCTGAACTTAGACTGCTACAGAGGGCAGAGCAGAAGTGACACCAGCTCTTTGGAGATGCACAGAAGATCATGTGTGGATCTCACTCATTGGAACAAGAAGCTGTGAAGCTGAAGTTGACTTGGGGACCCAAGATGTTAAAGATGCCAGAGCCACAGGATGCCTGCCAAGGAAAGCTGCTAACAGGGAGTGGAACAAGCCCAGGAGACAGAACCTTGTTGCAGTCAACAAAGATGAAAAAGGAGTTGGAGATCTGAAGATTGCTTTGCCATCAGACATGGAGATGCAGAGTTTGGACTTTGTCCAGCTGGTTTCCTGTCTTGCTTGGGGGATTACAGTTAAGTGATTGGATGAATCTCAAAAGAGACCTTGAATTTTGGACTTGTTGAGACTGCTATAGATTATTGGGACTTTTGAAGTTGGACTAAATGTATTTCACATTATACTATGTTTAAGTATGACCCCAATAGACTCATGTTTGAACAAGCCTATGGTGGCCAGGGAATGTAATATGATGGTTTATATATGATTGGCCCAGGAAATGTCCCTAATAGGAAGTGTGGCCTTATTAGAGTAGGTGTGGGTTTAAGACCTCATCCTAGTTGCCTGGACATCAGTCTTCTACTAGCAGCCTTCAGATGAAGATGTACAACTCTCAGCAGGACACTGCACCATATCTGCATGGATGGTGCCATGATATTCCTGCCTAGATGACAATGGACTGAACCTCTGAGCCTGTAAGGCAGCCCCAATTAAATGTTTTCTTTTATAAAACTTGCATTGGTCGTAGTGTCTGTTCACAGCAGTAAAACCCTAACTATGACACTCTCCTAGAGAATTCAAAAGCAATGGAAAGACCATAATTTAGATCAGCACAACCACCTCCTAAGTCATTGTTTGTCTGCCGTCTTGAGTAGCCTAGCCTTGCTTTGTAAGAAATTCTGCCATACGTTTTCTTACCTAAATTCTTTTAAAGGAGTTCACAAAGAATGTGGAGCCAAGGGGAGGCTACTGAAATCTTGGTGAAAATGTGAAGAATTATAGTTTCCTATGAAGTATATTTTTACAAATAATATGAATATTTACTCCTCTAGAAGATCATGGCTCAAATATCTCCATTATCTGAGCTTAAAAGGTACTAATCAAGCTAAATTTCAGCCAGTCTGTTGTTTTTTTCTTAGTTCGCAGTAATGACATCTGCTTGATTGCTTAAATCATGGTTTGGAAAGGAACATGCCCTCTCTGATCATTGAATTTGACTTAATCCTTGTCCTTTGTCCCTTTGGATATATAACTTACACTAAATGTTTTTCTGAAACCAATACATGGAGATAATAACAGTTCTCACTCATAAAATTACAAAGATTTAATAGTCTACTTATAGTGATGCATACTAAGATATTGTGCTAACCTTTAATTTTAGTGAGAATTGTGAAGAAGTCATAGCAAAATTTCTGTCTCTTAGTTATTTTAAGTTGTACACTAATCTACAGCTGACTATTAAAATACATTTAATACAAATGATATTAATATGGATATTATTTCCTCAAATATAAGAACAAGCATGATCCAAGTTCTTAGGGTGTTAAAAGGACAGAAAATGTTCTAGTTGGAATTTCAGAAATGAAACAATGATCAGGCTAGAGCAGAAATGGGGGCAAGGGTGAAGTAGGAGATTCATAGTGTGTGAAATAGATGCTCCTGTTCATAGCATTAGGGTAAATAAATGTGCAACATAAAGAGGCACTTGGGAGAACTCTAAAAGCAAAGCTTACTCTCAACTGACTGTCTACAACCAGGGTGGCACCTTTGACCCAGCTGCAAGAACTGGATTTAACCAGTTCAATGAATGTGGCAGCATACTCACCCCTAGTGCTTAAAACAAAAATAGTTGCTCCGATACCTAGGCTGGAGTTTCTTAAGACTGCAGGCAACCAGCCAAGCTTCATACTGCTTCCTGGGATCTCTGTTCCTTCTCCCAAAATGGGACACAATAAACGTGTACTCTTTTGAGCAACTCAGTTTGTGATAATTTGTTACAGCAATGGTGGGGGATATTATGTATTTATTTGCTGAGCAGGATTAATGGCAACTGTACCTTCATGGGTATTCAAAGAGGTCTTCAACAATTAACAGAATTTAATATACATGCTGAAGAAGTTACTGTCTTATAACATGGAAAACAGTAAGCTCAACCTTCAGAAAGAGAAAAACCAGTTCCTTATGTTTTTCAAACTAGTAGTGGTCATATAAGCAAGATGTAGGGAGCAGAGGAAGGGAAGGTAATTTTTGTTTCACTAGCTGCAACATTCTGAATATCTCCCTCAAAATTCATGTGCTGAAATTGCCAATTAAAGAGCTAGTCAAAAAGGAGAGAAGTCTAAGGGAATGTTCAATCCCTCATGAAAGAGTTTCGAATGATGATTTCCTGGGCAAGCAGTGCAACTAGTGAGGCTCTGGTCCAGTACCCCGAGCTAGAGAAGACACAGTGAGACCACCAGCTCTTGGCTGCGGATAAGGCTGCTGCTTGCACAGACCTCAGTATACCTGTTGTCGGGGAGAGGGGATCAAGGAAAGGGGAAATCATTTGAAATGTAAATAAATAATATACCGAATTAAAAAAAAAAAGAAGTCATGGATGATGGTGCTCTGTAGACCTTTTTATTTTTCAGTTTAGCTTTGTCTGAGTTTCCAAACCATATGCTAGTCCCGTTCCCCTAACATTTAAGTATTCTTGAATGTGTCTTTACAGATAGACCTGCCCAAAATTGTGAATCAATAAAGCATGTATCAATTCAGCCAAACTTCAAGTGAAAAATCTTTATCCTAGTAAGTAGATCTGTTTTCTTGTTCTGTTCATTCTTTCTTGGTGCGGTGATCATTCTTTATCCCCTCCAGAGAGCAGCATTTTATGCCACATCTAGAAAGCAGAAACCTGGTCTACATGTACTGCCTTCTGTAAAATGAATTATATAATCTAGTTATGATTATATATTTTCGTCCTTATTTTCCTTTTCCTCCTTTTTTGGACTATTCTGAGACTTCTTCACTGGATCCTCAAGTACTGTTTTTCTCTCCTTACTGCCCAATCACAAGCTTTAAGCTTTAATTAACCAATTAACTTTAAATTGAGCAAAGTTAACATAACAAAGTATGACGGAAATCACTTGTCTTAGGAGGCAACCAGATCTTAGAGTACAGAATTTAGCCTTTGAATACATAACAACACCAATCCATCCCCAATACCCTTCTTCCTAGCCCTTTATACAGGTGAGTTGCTAATTTCTATTTCTTATGAATGATTAGTCTAACATGTCCTACTAGTATATCAGAGATGAAGAAAATAAGTCTTTATATGGATTCCATTAGAAGCCTAGAGTTATAATGTCCCAGTAAGAGAAAAAACACATTTAGGGACATTAGTGGGGCTGTAAATGATAGACAGGTTGATAATTGTGGCTCACTTGAATAAATCTTTTGAAGAAGAAATAAAATACCATTCTACCATACATGACTATCAAAATTCTAGTCAATCTTGACTATATAAAACTGAATTTCAGCACAGTATATATTATTCAATGTGCCCTCATATCTATAAAAGTATATACTAACTGGACAGTCTTTATCTATGCAAGCATTGTTTCTCATAAAATATACAAAGAAACATTTCTTTGTTAATTATCTATCTCGATCAGATGAATGTAACCTTGAAAATAAAAAGGTTGTTTATGTACTTACTCTCTGCAGCATCTGGAATACAAACTGATAAATAATTCCTATCCAACTGAAACAAAAAAAAAAAATGGTGAAGTCAAGTATTTGATCCCTGTTTGGAACCTGTTTGGAACATTTTCTTTCTGTGTCAGTAAAATACTTCCCTACATGGTTGTTCTTTATGCTTTCGAAAGGTACATAGGACAAATGATTGGAACATAACTCAAACCAAGTTCCATTTTAGAAACTCTTTGCGCATGTGCACATCTAACATGCTTGTGTTTATGCATATGAACAATTTGCAAGCTCCTTCTACTGCAGAGCACACAGGTGGAAGTCACATGAAGAGTTTGTGTGTCAGTTCCTGTCTTCCAGGTTATTTTAATCAACATCTCTCTGTTGTATCCTGGTCCATAGCTTGAAGAGCTTGTCTGCAAGTTTCTGAGGATTTCTTTTGTATGCCTCTCATCTTCCCAAAGGAGTGTCAGGATTACAGGCATGTTTGGCTTTTGTGTGCATCTCCAGGATTTGAATTGAGAACCCAATACTCACACAGAAAGCATTTTACCCACTGAAGCATCTCTCCCTTTACTCAAACACTATAAAAGATATTTTGTACAATTCAAATTTTATTGATGAATAATATTTTCCCTCATCCTTTCAGCATTTGCAATTTTGACCATCCATTTAGACTCGAGAATATCCAAATTGTTTTGCCCACTATATATTCTTTTCCAAGGAAATGTTAATGCTTTTATCAGATAGAATTAGTGTCTCCATTTTGTCACTTTTTCCATTGACATCATTTTCTTTTTTTCCCTCATCTTCCAGTGCTTTGTTTTAGTTCTAACTAAAACAAAAATAATAGTGATATTAGGGATAATTTCAAGTATTATCATTGACTTCCTGTCTAAGCATCAGCCTGTCTGACTTTGGGAGTTAAGTTCTTTACTTCCTTAGTTGTTGTTGCTTCAGAAAAAGCTAATGCCATAAATCTCAGCTTGCCCTCTGCATTCCTTCCTTTTGCTGCTATCTCTGCTAGAACCTATTTACCCAATCTACAAAGTGAAAAATGTCACAGAGACCATATGGAACCATCATATTAAGTAGACTAATGTTTGCATAAAAGGAATGAGCCATTGTAAGATTATAAACATCAGTCCCACAAACAAAGCTGGAATGTGATGTGCAGTTGGGTTCAGAAGCGAATCACCCAAATTTACAACAATGTAAGCAAATAACAGTCAGGGGTAAAAAAATTGCCAGACACTGAATCAGCTGTCATTTGGAAGTGCTGCAAGCAAGTATGCCCTGTTAGCCATCTTGGTTTGAATAGAAAGCAACTGAGCTGACTGTTTTCCAAGGTTTTGTCTTAATAGAACAAAATTTATTAGTTGGATGTAAAGCCTTTGAGATGTTCTTAAATTATGTGTCTTACAAAACAAAACTGGAAAACTCGAACTGGATTCAAGAGCAACACACCCAGTTTCTTCTTTAAAGTGTCCCTTCTAGATAGAAGACATGGTGGGAATAACTCAGTCCAAGCAGAATCACAATGCCTTAGATTACTTATCTACCTCATGGTAGTTTTCAGATCCTATAACAGCAAACATCCAGTTCCATTGCTGGTGAGGTGAAGGGTCAGTTTTAGACTTAGTGACATGAGAAAAACCTGTGTATCAAATAAGGAAAGCCTAATATATTTGTGCTTCTGGATTCTAAGATAGGACTCATGTTTCTCAGTGCTTGTCTATGAAAGAGCTTGATCTCTCGTGAAAGTTTCAAATTCAGATTAGTGCTTTACTTCTCATTTGCAGTCTCAATTCAAACCTGTAGTAACATTTTTTATTTTTTTGGTGGACATTGCCCTCAAAATTATGGAGCACTTCCAGTTGCTATGGGCATCTGTACATATCAAGTAATGACTGTGTTCATTGTAGTTAAAATTTTTATCACCCAGTGATAATGAAATGTCTGAAGATTTTTTTCACGTAAGAATAATTCTAAGTCAAGTCTTATTCATCTGAAGAGCAACATAACTCCTCCCAAGGCAAGAATCAGTTATCTGATAAATAGGTACTATGTATCTTCTTCTGTTTAGTCACTGTGCTAAACTCTGTGTATGAAATACTGAATACAGTCATTCTTTTACAGTTTCTGTTTTGGTGGAAGAAGATGATGAAGAAATAAAAAAATATCAGTTTATGATAACTAGAATTAAATGTTTTAATGAAGCAGAAAATTGAGAGATATAGTGGTAAGAATGTTGCTTAAGTTATTGAAGTCAGTTCTTTGACTGACTAATAGAATTCGCTTTGAAACTCCATGCATCTCAAAGACTTTGTAGCTGGGAGTTTTTTAATTGCTTCTATTTCACTGGGGGGAAATAGGAAATAAAAATTAGGTATTTTTTATTTTATTTGGATTTAGCATCAGTAGGTCATATTCATCCAGAAATCTCTCAATTTCTTTTAAGTTTTCCACTTTGATGGAATACAGATTTTAAATTATGTCTTTATTATTCTCTCAATATAATTGACAATGTTTTAATGTCTTTTATTCCATCTCTAATTTTATTAGCTTATATCTTGCTTATCTGAATTTTAGTTAACTTGGCTAGGAGTTTGGAAGTCCATTAACACCATTTTCAACATGTTTTTGCATTCTTATTTTACTCAAATTTCACTCTGGATGACCTTTGTATAGTAGTGGATCCATGCTTGGATTTACAAACAGAGCAGTCACACCAAAGGGCTTTAAGCAGGGGTTCAATGCTGTGTGGTCATTCACTGAAGGGGAAAGACAAAGGCACTCACTTTCACTGAGTAATAGACAACAGGCTGCAGGCTCTTATAACATCAGGTGCAGAGTTTATTTTTGTCATGTACCATTATTTATGGGAAACATTTGATTATTTATTGCTGTTATATGTGGCTAAATAGCTTCAGCATCAGAAAACTGAAAGAAGAATTTGGATGCTGTGTGACCAGGTTCTATGATATATTTTCCTGCCATAATTTTGAACGTTAACATTTCTGTCTTCTCTGCAGTTTCACATTTTCTTTGAAATACAAGTTTGAAAGACAAAGGAGATTTGTGTGTGTTTGTGTGTGTGTGTGTGTGTGAGAAAGAGAGAGAGACAGAGAGAGACAGAAAGAGACAGAGACAGAGAGACAGAGACAGACAGACAGACACACACACACACACAGAGAGAGAGAGAGAGAGAGAGAGAGAGAGAGAGAGAGAGAGAGAGAGAGAGAGGAGAGAGAGAGAGAGAGAGAGGTTTCACTGTGCAACCCCATCCCATAAACAATTTATCCAGTTCAATATCCAGGTTCACATTTGAAAATGACTGCAGAGTAACATAGATTGAAATTTGCTCTTACTATTTGGGTTATTTTTATTAGAACATGTTTGAAGTTATTTCAGTCAAGGTACTATTTTAGGCTCTCTCCTACAGGGCAATAATTATTGACACTATTTTCAGCTAACTGCAGCATTTTGACTGAGGAATGACTTCACCAGCACATTCTTCACATGGTAGGAATAAAAGGCCAAAATGTTGAGCAAAGCACATTGTATATGTAAAAACAATCCAAAGCCAGTAAATTCGGTTACTTGGAAACATTATAAGGAAATGTCAGACTATAACATTCACCTGCTCTATTTTATTCTTAACCTTCTAGCACTTTGGTTGTTTCCTGAGCTGAGATTAGTAATTCAAAAAGCTTTTATTAAACATGCATGGTCTAAATGAAGCACTCACCCAACTGTAAATTTACTCAATTAGACTTCCTTGCAAATGACAAATGAGTATGAATGTGCAATACAGCTTTGAATACAAGTGATTTAGGGCTACACAGAACTGGAGAATTTCCAGCAATAGACAGAATTGATTGTGTGGTAAAAGGTAGGAAACTGAGGAGGTTCCCTGTTTGCCCTTTCATTTCCTTAAATCAGCAAAGAATACTTACATGCAGGATTTATATCAATCTGCTTTTAGCAGTAACCTGGGGCTTAGAAAAGACATCAAATCTACAGGTTAGTAATTACCTTACTTCCAGGCCCCAGTCCTTAACTCCTTCAGGGAAAGGTAGGAACTTCTTACAGATAAGATCAATGCTCACAGAGGGCTTTTGCTTACATGGAGTACTATGTAGACAAATTCTTATTTTTCACAATTGACTTCCTTCAGACTTTCTTTCAGGAGGTTAATGTGTGGAAAAAATTCCTTTAATCCTCATTAGAAATTGTAAACTTTAATTTAAAATGACACCTATCTGCATAAATACATTTGACATTAATGTTTATTGTCTATAAGACATTATTAACCAGTTGTGTGAGAAATTTTAGACCCTGCGGAATTTGTAGGTGAATGACATGGTCATCAAATGTAAACAATATTTGTCTTTTTATTAGAAAGAATGCAACAAAGACTTTAAAATTACTATGTTTTATTTAATAAACCTCTAACAAATTATTACAATACTAGAAGCCAAATCTTGAGCACTTACACACCAATAGTCAGTTTAGATTCCCAATTCTGATGGTTTGTATATGCTTGGCCCAAGGAATGGCACTATTTGGAGGTGTGGCCTTGTTGGAGTAGGTGTGTCACTGTGGGCATGGGCTTTAAGATCCTCACCTTAGCTACCTGGAAGTTGGTCTTCTACTAGTAGCCTCAGGAGAAGATGTAGAACTCTCAGCTCTTCCTGCACCATGCCTGCCTGGATACTGCAATGTACCTGCCTTGATGATAATGGCCTGAACCTCTGAACATACAAGGCAGCCCCAATTAAATATTGTCCTTTTAATGTTGATTTGGTCATGGTGTCTGCTCACAGCAGTAAAACCCAAACTAAGATACTATTCTTGCTTATGTTCATTTTTGGACAACATGTGAACCTGGAAATAGGATAAATTTTGGACCAAAGATGGCTGAGTGACCATTTTAATCAGTTAATTGCTCTCTAGAAGATGAACGAGCTCTGGAGATGCTCTATCCAAAAGTAATATATTATTTGTTGTCAGTCACACATTGTGTGTCAATCTTAATCTGACTATATACATAACTTAGAAGAAATATCAAAAAGAGATTATTCTATTTAGTTGTTTTAATAATTTCATTTATCAGTACAATAGTTATATCATTTCTTTCCTCCTCTTCTTCTCCTCTATGCACCCCTATAAACTCATACACACAAATATGTGTGTATGTGTGTATGTGTATACCATATATATAGGTATGTATATATATGACCATATATATATATATGGTTAGAATTATGGTTTGAATATGTTTGGCACATGTGAAGTAATACAATAAGGAGGTGTGGCCTTATTGTAGGAGGTTTAGCCTTATTAGAGGAAGTGTGTCACTATGGAAGTGGAGCTTTAAGATCTCATATATGGCCAGTGTAATTCATACAATCCTCTTGGCTGCCTTCAGATCAACATGTAGAACTCTCACCTCCTTCTGCAGCACCATATCTACTTGAATGCTGTCATGCTTCCTGCCATGATTGTAATGGACTGAACCTCTAAAACTGTAAGCCAGCCCCAATTAAATGTTTTCTAAGAGTCACATTGGTCATGTTATCCCTTCACAGAAACAAACCCCGAACTAAGACAGAAATTGGTACCTAGGACTGGAGTGTTGCTGTCATATGCCTGACCATGCTTTTGTTTGGGTGAATGTGGATTTGGGGGACTTTAGATTAGCAAAGTTGTGGAATGCTTTAACTGTGGATTAATGGTCCATACTAGTAGAAGCATGGAAGGCAGTTGTTTTGAGAGTGATTTGAACCATAGGGTCTTGGCTCAAGAGATTTCAGAGAAGAATTTTAGTATGTTGTCTAGAGATTGTTCTTGTGACACTCTGGTGAACAATGTGGCTGCTCTTTTTCCTTGTTTGAAGAATCTGCCTGAGGCTAAGGTAAAGAAATATAGATTCATTGTACTGATGAAGAAATCTCAAAAAAGCCTACCATAGACTTTATCTGGTAGCTCATTCTTATGAAGAGCACTTTGATCAAGCATAACAAACTTAGAAAGAAAAAATACAAAATGTGTGGTTCAAGGATTAAAGGAGAACCAGGAAGTAAAATGGAGCTAAATCCTGCATTCAGTGATATACAGAAGGAATGGAGTTGTGACCTCTGGGCACAATCCCACACTGCTAATCTTTCTGTTTATGCAATCGAACAATGGATAGTTACATTATGTTAGTTGTTGTTATGATTTGGATATTGTTTACCTGTGAACATAAGGAGATATGGTTGTGTGTTAAATTGATAAGTATGGACTGTGATGTGTATTCTTGGTTGTAACTTGACTATATCTGGAATGAACCTCAGTTCAGAAATTGTGATCCATATCTTGAGTCTGAAGGATGAGTGCTTTTGATCTTGACAATCAGTCCAGGTGTATACCCCTTTAATCTCAGTAGACAGAAACAAGCAGCTCTCTGATTTGAAGGCCAACTGATATAGAGTAAGCCTCAGGTAATGAAAGGACAGAGACACTAGCACTAGCAGAAATGAAATTCATTGAACACTGAAAATTGGTAAAGATGTAATAGAACAATGTGGATACACACACAAACACAAGCACACACACACACATACACACACACACACACACAATGGCAGGTAATAAGCATTCTCTGAGAAAAAAATATTTTCTGGTTTGACTGAGAATAAGTTACAGCTCACTAAGTTTTGATTAGCATTTCTATACCCAGAAAATTCTAGAACATCTATCATTATTTGAATACTCAATATCAATAGAAATATTGGATATATTTCTGGTTTCAAATTAGATGTCATGGAAGATGTTTGTAAGTGAGCAAAATTAGTTACAAATCCATTGGCTAGCCTCAGAAAGAGCTAATGAAGTGATAAAGTTAACATTCAAAACTTCAAATAGTCTGTAGTAAGATATACCATGTGTCTGATTCACATAAGGATGTTCTAGTTTTAGAATTTTAGTTTTTGTATAGTTAGCAGCAAAATAATCAGTAGTTTCTATTACAGAAAATTTCCCTGGTTTTGAGAAACATTATAAGTCACTTCAGTCTGAAACAAACTCCCAACACTAGCACCTTGAAAGTGGGACAGGAAACTGAGTGTAAAAGTCCAGCATGACCTACTAACCTTTCTTTTGTCTTTGATCAAAATAACAAAATAAAAGAGGAATTCTAGAAATAAAATCTATCTTGCTCAGGATTCATAACCTTTATTTCTACTTTTAAAAGTGGAAAGTAAAGTCTTGACATACTGATTTAAGCTGGTGGTGAGAAATTCATTTCTGAGTTATCCAACACATTAAAACTTATTTTTCATCCTTCTGTTCTTCTAGCTCTGAGTAATTTAATGTTTTGAAACTACATTTTGTTATAGACCTGAATGTGTATTGGCTGGCATTTAGATGTCTATTGTACATGAAATCTGTGCCTAGGGAAACATTTCTCTAGACAGATGGTTTTCCAGAACCTTGAAGATTCTGCCTTTGGGGTATTATCTTTGCATTCTTTCTTAATATGTTATTCAAAGAATTATGTGGAAAATATACTAAGTAACAATAAAAAATACAGACTGATTGTCATGAGCACTGAGTAAATAATCAATTTCTCTATAGGAGTAAAAGAAAAATATAGATAATATATGAAAAGTTTAGTTATAAACAAGTATTGTTAATTGTTTGATTTTAGAGATAATTGGTATATGTTTATTATTTTCGGTAACAGAAGACAAAGGCCCTTCAATAATTTGAAATGTTTAATTAACTGGGTCTTAAATTTTTCCATTTCTGATAGCTGTCATTAACAAGCTATCAGAATATAGCTTATATATATCATGTATCAGATATATGTTTGTTGGGTAATGTGAACCTATTTACATTACCCAGTTGGGTAAATGAGAACCGTATTTAGTTCAAAATTTAGAAGCTGAAAATCGAAGCTCAACCAGCTCATTTCTTTGATCTCAGGTGAGATTCTCAGAGTGGACAAAGCAAACAGATGAGAGAAGTGATCACAGAGAAAATTGGAAGCAGGTGTGAGACTTGTTCTCTTGTAATGTGCTGTCTTAGTCAGGGTTTCTATTCCTGCAGAAACTTCATGACCAAGAAGCAAGAAGGGAAGGAAAGGATTTATTCAACTTATACTTCCACATTGCTGTTAATTACCAAAGGAAGTGAGGACTGGAACTCAAGCAGGTAAGGAAGCAGGAGCTGATGCTGAGGACATGAAGGGATGTTCCTTAATGGAGTGCTTTCCCTGGCTTGCTCAGCTTGCTTTCTTTTAGAACCCAGTACTACCAGTCCAGCAATGGCACCACCAGCAATGGGCCCTCCCACCTTGATCACTAATGGATTGAAGATCCAGAAATGAACCCACACACCTCTGGTCACTTGATCTTCGAGAAAGGAGTTGAAAGCATCCAGTGGAAAAAAGATAGCCTTTTCAATAAATGGTGCTGGTTCAATTGGAGGTCAGCTTGCAGAAGAATGCGAATCGATCCATTCTTATCTCCTTGTACTAAGCTCAACTCCAAGTGGATCAAGGACCTCCACATAAAACCCGACACACTGAAACTAATAGAAAAGAAACTGGGGAAGATCCTTGAGGACATGGGCACAGGGGAAAAGTTCCTGAATAGAACGCCAATAGCTTATGCGCTAAGATCAACAATTGACAAACGGGATCTCATAAAATTACAAAGTTTCTGTAAGGCAAAGGACACTGTCAAAAGGACAAAACGTCAACCAACAGATTGGGAAAGTACCTTCACCAACACTAAATCTGACAGAGGGCTAATATCTAATATATCCAAAGAACTCAAGAAGGTAGAACCCGGAGAACCAAATAACCTGATTAAAAAGTGGGGTACAGAGCTAAACAAAGAATTTTCACATGAAGAACTTCGGAGGACTGTGAAGCACCTTAAGAAATGTTCAACATCATTAATCATTTGGGAAATTCAAATCAAAACAACCCTGAGATTTCACCTCACACCAGTCAGAATGGCTAAGGTCAAAAACTCAGGAGACAGCAGGTGTTGGCAAGGATGTGGAAAAAGAGGAACACTCCTCCACTGCTGGTGGGAATGCAAGATGGTGCAACCACTTTGGAAATCAGTCTGGCGGTTCCTCAGAAATCTGGACATGACACTTTCGGAGGATCCTGCTATACCACTCCTGGGCATATACCCAGAGGATTCTTCAGCATGCAATAAGGACACATACTCCACTATGCTCATAGCAGTCCTATTTGTAGTAGCCAGAAGCTGGAAAGAACCCAGGTGTCCCTCAACAGAGGAATGGATACAAAAAATGTGGTATATTTACACAATGGAGTACTATTCAGCCATTAGAAACAATGAATTCATGAAATTCATAGACAAATGGATGGAGCTAGAGAACATCATACTAAGTGAGGTAACCCAGTCTCAAAAGATCAATCATGGTATGCACTCACTGATAAGTGGATATTAGCTTAGAAACTTTGAATACCCAAGACATAATCCATATATTAAATGATGTCCAAGAAGAACGGAGGAGTGGCCCCTGGTTCTTGAAAGACTCGGTGCAACAGTATAGGGGAATACCAGAACAGGAAAGTGGGAAAGAGTAGATGGGGGAACAGGGGGAGGAAAGAGGGCTTATCGGACTTTTGGAGAGTGGGGAGCCAGAAAAGGGGAAATCGTTTGAAATGTAAATAAAGAATATATCGAATAAAAAAAAAAGACACAGAAAAAAAAAAAAGAAAATGCCTTACATCTGGATCTCATGTTGGCATTTCCCAAAGGGAGGCTCTTTTCTGTGTTATAATTCCAGCTTCTGTCAAGCTGACACACAAATGAGCCAGTACACATGCCTTCCTACTGGGAAATAAGTGGTACACTACAGCTATAATAATTTCTCCCAAGCATATTGACATCAATGGCATAGCTATATGGTTCTAAGTCTATCTCTTAAATCTCTTAGAGTACCCTAACATTGTTATGTCAATGATCAAGACCCTAAAAATAAATTTTAAACTATAGCCAGATGACAGTAGTTTTCAAGCTTAAAGATAGCAATAAATGTAGAAATTGAATTACTTTACTTCTTTCTTGAATGTAATTTTAGTGTGATGATTTTTCTGACTCAAAATCTAATCTTATTAAGACACTGATACCCAATTATATGACTTGCCTAGCTGACTGATTATCTGATCTAGTACAAATCAGTACATTTAGAAAATAAATTTCAAGATCACTTTTACTTTTAAGAATATAGTAACAGTAATATATATATTATATACATACAAAAATGAATATTTTCTGATAAAACAAGGACATATGATATACTTAACAGAACAAACACATAAAAAATCTGATAGAACATTTTAAGATAAATCATAAGATTAAATCATTAGAATTAAAGCAAGATAATTTATTAAGAAGAGATTGCATAGAATATCAAGTTCAATTACTTATCAGAATAATGTACTGCATCATATTGAAAATAAGAGACAAAACAATAATGTTTAATAATAAATTTGAATCTGAAAATAAAAGATAACTAAAAGTATCATCTGTTTTGAATTATTTATTAAAATAAGCACTCTGCATTATAGAACACATGATCTTAAGGGTCTCAGTGTTGGATAAAGTTAAATGACAGATCTTATGCTAATACTAATGATGTTAATACTAATGATGAGAAGAATAAAGAAAATTAATATGAATATATATAAACATTTGAAGACACATACTTGAAATCTTTTAAAATGCATCCATTTATAGATTTTTTTTCTGACCATTGGAAATATAGTCTCTAGTATTTTATGTTTTACACTCTTTAATATAACAAACTGTGAGTTAATTAATTATGGTTTTCCAGAGGAGCATAACTGAGGGAATGAGTATATTAAAAAAAAATTATTCGATTGACTTACTATTTTTTAGTCCAACAATGATTGTCTTCACAAGGCAGAACTGAGAATGTGTTATTTCTCAGTGCATGAGACTGGATACTGCAGGAGACCTGAGTAGCACTCAGGTCTCAACAGTTCCTGAGAGCCACTGACATTCAGTGTCCTCTGGAAGGCTAAAGATGAATCCTGTTTCTGTCAATGGCGGTGTCAGCAGCAACAATGACCATGGCATTTGCAGTACCTAGTGGATGAACAAACGAACAAGACAGAATGATAGTCTGTTCAAGTACAACTTTTCCCTCAGACTCCTATAAAGCTGGGTCAGTGCTAGAATGCGCTTCCCTTTTATCAGGGCTGACCTTTCTATTCCAATTAACATAATCAAGTAATTTCCTCAACATAGTCACTGAGGTAAACTTAATGTAGGCAAACTCTTGTATGTGTGCCAAGAGGCTAGCTCCTGTTAACAATCAATGTTAATCATCACAATTGGGGAAAAATGTACTGAGTTCTCTTTGATTAAGAATCTGAGATGAAGACAACTGCTTATTGGATAAATATGTAAATAAGATAGCACTTAAGCAATCACAGGCACTATTCATCAACACCCACACTTTCCCTGACATAGTGTAGCAGTTATTTCTGTTTAAATGTGAAACTGTAACTGTCACATAGAACACAGTGAATGAAAAGAAATGGATGGGTTTTCATCCAAGTTGCCCACACATTATTTTGTCTCATTGCTTTGAACAGATAGGTACCAAAATGAGTCAGTAATCACAAAAGGTTCTACATACTTGGGAATAGCATCGACTTTTCATGACTCAGCAATGATTTTATCAGAATTTTCTTTTTCCTAAGCTTGTGATATATTGTGTGAGGTATTCTTTTCATCACGGCAACTAAAGGTCTCACAAGAAGTAACTGAAGGGAGGAAAACTAATTTTGGCTCAGGCTTTAGGGTATGATCCATCAGGGTATGGTAGTCAGGTGGGAAGCATGGCTTGAGCATGTTGCTTAGAATGAGACTGCATCCTCACATCTCAACAGACCAGGAACAGGGGATTAGGAAGTAAATCCACACTGTCTGCCTTAAGGCCTCTTGTACAGAGACTCATTTTCTCTAACATTAATTCTTCTCCCAAAGGTCCCCCAGTTTCACAAAACAGTGAAATTAGCTGGGCAACAAACATTACAACCCAAGAGCTTGTGAGTACATTTTAAAAGAATTTTCGTTTTGAGATTGTAATATGACATGATTTCCCTTTCCTCTGTCCAACCCCATTTACTACTTCTTGTTCTTTTTATAAATTCATGAACTCTATTTTTATTAATTATTGTTGCATGCACACACACACACACACACACACACACACACATATTTGGTGCAGGATGTTTTATCACATTGTGAACACAGAGATTGTGATCTGGTAAAACCTATTTCTTATTTTGGTGTGGCTCAGTCCCAGCACATATGTTTAGCCCAAGAAGTTTCTGTAATTGTGAGGTAAATAAAGTCAACTGTAGTAAAGAGCCAGAGCAAGCAATTAGTTGATAGAGTGAACCAAGGAAAGCCCAGGAAAGAGAAAGCCATGCCTCCTTCCCGTTGCCTCTCCTTCTCTTGTCTTTCTTTCCTCACTCTATTCCTCAGTGCTTTTCTTCCTGCCTTCATCATAGCTATAATAATTTAATTATGTTGCTATTTATAAATCCTGTATTTAATACTTGTCATTAGTCTTGTGGAATCAAAAGTTATGAGTCATACACAGTGATTCTTTCTCAGAGGAACAAATATATGTACATACGAGCTACAATATTATAAAATGTTATTTTGCAATGCATATTATATTATATATGCTTTTTAATCTCTAAATACTCTCTGTGTATTAATTCTAATGACCAGTATTTATAGAGAGATGTTTTCTTGTCATACTCTCAAATATCATTTTACATTTATTTATTTGACATGTGTGTGTGTATCTGTCCATGCTGTATATGTAAGAGGTGCAGCGTGTGAGCCAAGATAGACACAATACTGCCAGACATCCTCCAGTACGTTCTCCACTTCCATCTTGTGTGATTTGATCATCAGGCTTGCTGGGAACTACCTTTATTTATTTCACTGATTCTCAAGTATCATTCAACTAAGAGATAAGAGAGCAACATTAACATTTTCTTAAAAAATAATGTAAGTAACAATAACTACTCATATTAATTATGTATTATTAATTGTTACACTTAGGTTATACTTCCATTAAGTGAAAATTCTATAATATATGAGATTAACTACAATATTTAATATGCATTATCTTTGTTAACTTGAACATATATATATATATATATAGTAGTAAAGATTTATTACTAAAAATTCCTTTTATATTTATGAATGAATTTATGTTATATTGTCATTTAGGCAAAGTCAATTGAGGAAAAAATTAAAAATGTAATGCTTGTTTAATAGATTTCTACAGTTTATGAAGTAGTAAGATGATGTAAGGAACACACTGAAAAACCACCCTGTTTTCTATTGTTGTTTTTGCTAGTTTACTAAAATAAATAAAAATCTGCCAAGAATCATTAAATTGGCATGATCTTCTAAAACTCACTATCTTGCAGATGAACTTAAATATTGCACTGTATTACTGAAGGTTTCAGTTGTTATATAAATAGTAGGCTGATGCAATTTTTTCCCTTCAATATTACATCTGTTAAACCTTTCATACTAAAAATGTTTTGATAGTGGGAATCACAGATATTTTCTAAATAAAAATAATTCTGGTGCATGTGTGACAATAACCTATAAAATTGTATCAGATAGATGAATATTTTTTAAAAGTTCAGCTCATCTTCAGAAAAGGTCTATAAAATGCAGTTTTTTGAAGCAATCCACACCAACATAATTGGTCAAGGTGCTGACAGTAATTGACTGTGAATGTTCAGTGGTAGATGAAACCTATATAGCAAATTCTTCTACCCTAAGGTTCAAGAAAAATGCCTGGAATGGGGGTAGAATGTAAAAGCTCTGTGATGGTGAAGCGTGTGATCTTCTAAAGAAATCCTGTCTTCCAAACATGGCATAGCTGATGGACAAACAAACTCACAGCAGATGGGATACTTACCCTTGGTGGCTGCTGAGTATGGGAATGTTACTGTTCATTGTGGACGTGGTCACAGGTAGGATGTTCATGTTCATTGGGTGCCTCCACAGCTATTCAAATGCCCTGGATTTGATATATTAAAAACAAGAAAGAAAGGACATGTAGTTGGAAGGAAGAAATGGAGAGCATATGCAGTTGGAGGGCAAGAGTAAGGGGTGGGAATAGAATCAAAATTGAGGCACCATCCAGGCAGCATAAACCAGCTGATATGAAACTCCCCAATACATATACAGCCGAGGACTGCTAGGTCTGGACTTGTTCAGAGTAGATGCACCTAACCCTTGAGAGAGTTGGCACCCCAGGGATTGGGGAGGTCTGGTGGGGTAGGGAAATCCTCTTGGAGACTTGAGGGTAAGGAGGAGGTATATGATATGGAACAGTCAGGGGGGTAGACCAAGACGGAGATAAAGTCTGGACTGTAAAAAACAATAAGTTGTATGAATGAATTAAAAATTAATTTTAAAGAAGAATAACACTCAGAAAGCCAACAAATAAGTAAACTTTTAAAAGCCCTGAAACTAAATACTCATTCAGTCATTTTCTGTTCTGTGGATCTGCTCTTACCTGAAGTTTCCAATATTGCTGAATAACACTTATCTGAGAATTTTCAAAAAACTAACTTTTAATGAATATATATTTACCCATAATTATATGCTATTAAGTTACATTAGTAGGATGCTCCTATTTTGTAGTTTACTTTTCACATGAAGTTCTAGTAAATATTAGATCCAAATTACTAAATCAAAGGTTACTTTATTATTATTATATATTTTTATTTTCTATATTCTTTGTTTACATTCCAAATGATTTCCCCTTACCCAGTTCCCCCCGCCCCATGAGTCCCATAAACCTTCTCGCCATCCATTCTCCAAACACCTCTCTCCTTTTTCTCTGTCCTGATACTCCCCTCCAATGCTAGCTCAAGCCTTTCCAGGATCAGGATCCTCTCCATACTTCTTCATGGGAGTCATCTGTTAATGCTAATTGTGCCTTGGGTATTCCAAGCTTCTGTGTTAATTAATATCCACTTGTCAGAGATTGCATTCCAGGTGTATTCTTTTGTGACTGGGTTACCTCACTTAGGATGATATTTTCCAGATCCAACCATTTGCCTAAAAATTTCGTGAATTCATTGTATTTAATTGCTGAGTCGTATTCCATTGTGTAAATATACCACATTTTCTGCATCCATTCCTCCAATGAGGGACATCTGGGTTCTTCCCAGCTTCTGGCTATTATAAATAAGGCAGCTATTAACATAATGGAGCATGTGTCTTTATTGCATGCCAGGTAATCCTCTGGGTATATTCCCAGGAGTGGTATAGCAGGGTCCTCCAGAAGTGTCATGTCCAGTTTTCTGAGGAACCACCAGAATGATTTCCGAAGTAGTTGTACCATTTTACAACCCCACCAGCAGTGGAGGATTGTTCCTCTTTCTCCACATCCTCGCCAACACCTGCTGTCTCCTGAGTTTTTGACCTTAGCCATTCTGACTGGAGTGAGGTGAAATCTCAGGGTTGTTTTGATTTGCATTCCCCTAATGACTAATGATGTTGAGAATTTCTTAAGGTGCTTCTCAGCCATCCGAATTTCTTCAGGTGAAAATTCTTTGTTTAGATCTTAAGCGCATTTTTAATAGGGTTATTTGGTTCATTGGGGTCTAACTTCGTGAGTTCTTTGTATATATTGGATATTAGCCCTCTATCAGATGTAGGGTTGGTGAACATCTTTCCCCAATTTGTTGGTTGCCATTTTGTCCATTTGACAATGTCCTTTGTCTTACAGAAACTTTGTAATATTATGAGGTCCCATTTGTCAATTCTTGATCTTAGACCATAAGCTATTGGTGTTCTATTCATGAACTTTTCCACTGTGCCCATGTCCTCAAGGGTTCTTCCCAGTTTCTTTTCTACTAGGTACACTGTGTCTGGTTTTATGTGGAGGTCATTGATCCACTTGGAGTTGAGTTTAGTACAAGGAGATAAGAATGGATCAATTCACATTCTTCTGTGTGCTGACCTCCAGTTGAACCAGCACCATTTGTTGAAAAGGCTATATTGTTTCCAGTAGATGTTTTCCACTCCTTTGTCGAAGTTCAAGTGACCATAGGTGTGTGGATTCATTTCTGGGTCTTCAATTCTATTCCATTGGTCCACTTGCCTGTCACTGTGCCAATACCATGCAGTTTTTAAAACAACTGCTCTGTAGTATTGCTTGAGGTCTGGGAAACTGATTCCCCCTGAAGTTCTTTTACTGTTGAGAATAGTTTTAGCTATCCTGGGTTTTTTGTTATTTCAAATGAATTTGAGAATTGCTTTTTCTAACTCTGTGAAGAACTGAGTTGGGATTTTGATGGGGATGGCATTGAATCTGTAGATTGCTTTTGGCAAGATGGCCATTTCAACTATATTAATCCTGCCAATACATGAGCATGGAAGACTTTTCCATTTTCTGAGGTCTTTGATTTTCTTCTTCAGAGACCTGAAGTTCTTGTCATATAGATCTTTCACTTGGTTAGAGTCACACCAAGATACTTTATATTGTTTGTGGCTATTGTGAAGGGTGTCATTTCCCTAACTTCTTTCTCAGCCTGCTTATCCTTTGAGTATAGGAAGGCAACTGATTTTCTTGAGTTGATTTTATAACCAGTCACTTTGCAGAAGTTGTTTATCAGCTGTAGGAGTTCTCTGGTGGAGGTTTTCACGTCACTTAAGTAGACTCTCATGTCATCTGCAAATACTGATAATTTGACTTCTTCCTTTCCAATTTGTATCCCCTTGACCTCCTTATGTTGTCTAGTTGCTCTAGCTAGAACTTCAAGTACTATATTGACAAGATATGGAGAGAAAGGACAGCCTTGTCTAGCCCCTGATTTTAGTGGGATTGCTTCAAGTTTCTCTCCATTTAGTTTGATGTTGGCTACCGGTTTTCAGTATATTGCTTTAACTATGTTTAGGTATGGGCCTTGAATTCCTGCCCTTTCTAAGACTTTTAGCATGAAAGGATGCTGAACTTTGTCAAATGCTTTTTCAGCATCTAATGAAATAATGATACAGTTTTTTTTCTTTGAGTTTGTTTGTATAGTGGATTGCATTGATGGATTTCCTTATATTGAACCATCCCTCCACCCCTGGGATGAAGCCTAATTGATCGTGGTGGATGATCGTTTTGATGTGTTCTTGGATTCGGTTGGCAAGAATTTTATTAAGTATTTTTGCATTGATATTCATAAGGGAAATTGTTTTGAAGTTCTCTTTCTTTGTTGGATATTTGTGTGGTTTTGGTATCAGTGTAATTGTGGCTTCATATGCTCCTTCTGTTTCTATTTTGTGGAATAGTTTGAAGAGTATTGCTGTTAGGTCTTCTTTGAAGGTCTGATAGAATTCTGAACTGAAGCCATCTGGTCCCTTGCTTTTTTTGGTCAGGAGACTTTCTATGACCCCTTTTATTTCTTTAGGGGTTATGGGACTCTTTAGATAATCTATTTCATCCTGGTTTAATTTTTCTGTCTGATATCTGTCTAGGAATCTGTCCATTTCCTCCAGATTCTCCAGTTGTGTTGAGTATAGACTTTTGTAGTACGATCTAATGATTTTTCGAATTTCCTCAGTTTCTGATGTTATAGCTCCTTTTCATTTCTAATTTTGTTAATCTGGATACTGTCTTTGTGCCCTTTGGTTAGTCTGGCTAAGGGTTTATCTATCTTGTTGATTTTCTCAAAGAACCAGCTCCTGGTTTAGTTGATTCTTTGTATGGTTCTATTTGTTTCTACTTAATTGATTACAGCCCCGAGTTTGATGATTTCCTGCCTTCTATTCCTCCTGGGTGAAATAGCTTCTTTTTGTTCCAGGGCTTTCAAATGTGTTGTTAAGCTGCTAGTTTATGCTCTCTCCATTTTCTTTTTGAAGGCACTCAGGGCTATGAGTTTTCCTCTTAGCACTGCTTTCATTGTGTCCCATTCATGTGGGTATGTTGTGTCTTCATTTTTGTTAAATTCTAAAAAGTCTTTGATTTCTTTATTTCTTCCTTGACCAAGGTATCATTGAGTAGAATATTGTTCAGTTTCCACGTGTATGTGGGCTTTCTGCTGTTTTTGTTGCTATTGAAGACCACTTTTACTCCATAGTGTTCTGACAGACATGGGATTATTTTGAACTTTTTATATTTGTTGAGGTCTGTCTTGTGACCAATTATATGATCGATTTTGGAGAAGGTACCATGAGGTGCTGAGAAAAAGGTATATTCTTTTGCTTTAGGATAATTATATATATATATATATATTAATTTTAATTGGTCCAAAGATTCAATTAGTTTCATTGTGTCCCTGTTCCGTTTTTCGTTTTTGTTTTCCTAATCGGTCCATTGAGGAAAGTGCAGTGTTGAAGTCTCTCACAATTATTGTGTTGGGTGCAATGTGTTCTTTGAGCTTTAGTAAAGTTTCTTTTATGAATGAGGGTGCCCTTGCATTTGGAGCATAGATGTTCAGTATTGAGAGTTCTTCTTGGTGTATTTTACCTTTGACCAGCAAGAAGTGCCCCTCAGAGTCTCTTTTGATGACTTTGGGTGGAAAGTCAATTTTATCTGATAAAATTTTATCAAATGGCTACTCCAGCTTTTTTCCTGGGACCATTTGCTTGTAAATTTGTCTTCCAGCCTTTTACTCTAAGGTAGTGTTTGTCTTTGACACTGAGGTGTGTTTCCTGTATGCAGCAAAATGTAGGGGCCTGTTTATGTATCCAGTCTGTTTGTCTATGTCTTTTTATTGGGGCATTGAGCCCTTTGATGTTAAGAGAGATTAAGGAATAGTAATTATTACTTCCTGTCATTTTTGATGTTATTTTTTTTTAATTTGATTGGTTATCTTCTTTTGGGTTTGATGAAAGAAGGTTACTATCTTTCTTATTCCAGGGTGAAGTTTCGCTCCTTGTATTAGTGTTTTCCTCCTATTATCCAAAGTTTACTGATCTTTCGGTTATTTGATCTTGATCTTCTGTTGTTGTTTTTGCTGGTGTGTGTGTTTTAGCAATTCTTTGTTGTTTTAGATACTACCTTTTATTTTAAATGTATGTATATGGATGTATAGAAAGTTTTGTGTCTATGAGTGCAAATACCCAGAAGAGGATGATAGACAACTTGAAGCTGGAGTTACAGTCCCTTGTGAACCCCCTGATCAGTAAGTACTAAGAATTCGGGTCTTCTGCACTGTAAGTTATTATAACCACTGAGCCCTTATCCTTCAGTGTGTAACATTAACATAGTAATTAATCTTATTCTATAGGAAAAATAAATTGAAATAGAAATTTTACTTCACCATGTACAAATACAAGCCACCTCTAAAACAATTGTTTCTATACTTTTCTTTATTCTCTCTAAAGACATGTAGGGCAATGCTATTCCATGCATGTGTGACCATACATACATCTCAAAGGATGGCTGCCTTTGTAGTTTTCCATTTCTTTTGGAGTTGGGGTCACTTGCTGTTGTGAATTTAACTTGAAATGTGAAACATTTTTCAAATCAAATCTTGGTAGCTTTTCAGAGATGAGTTCTTGCACGAACACTTGCTTCCAAATAATCCTCTCTTTGTTTATAATTGTTTTAATGAAAGGAGTTAGCTGTTTCTATTCCCATAATGTATGTCATATTTATATTTTTAATACAAATATCAGCTTGGCCATAGACCAAACTTACTACAAAATTGACAGGAGAAAGACACAGATTTCATTTTCTCCTTTGTCCTCTCATTTTTGATCCTTCTCTTATCTACATTCCTATACTCCCTCTGTACTGGAAAGTTCTCACGACTTTCTTACACTGAGTAAATAAGGAAGGAGACATTGCCATGTACTTTAGATGTATTATTTTTTAACAATTTATTATCATTTTTACATCTTTACCACCGTTTTCCTTCCCTCTTCACCTCCTATTCCCTACAACCTTCCTTTCTTGAGTACCTCAAATCTACTTTGCTTCCATTTCTCTTCAGAAAAGTGTAGGCCTCCCATAGATATGGACATCTTGCTTGATAGTAAGCCTGGACAGGGAAACTCCATAGTGGTAAAGGAGCCCAAAATCAGGCCCTACTTCCACTGTTAGGAATCCCACAAGAAGATAAATCTACACAACTATAATATACATGCAGAGGGCCTACCTAGGTCATTCCCCTGCATGCTCCCTGGTTGTCAATTCATTCTCTTTGAGCTGCTATAAGTCCAGATTTGTTGATCCCTTGGGCCCTTTTCTTTTGGTACCTTAGCTGCTTTGGTTCCTACAATACTTCTCCCTTCCCTCATCTTTTTCAGGATTCCCTGAGCTCCTACTAATGTTTGACTGTGGGTCTCTGCATCTTTTTCTATCAGTTTCTGAATGAAACCTCTTTGATGACAATTGATTTAGGCATCAATCTATGAGTATAGCAGAATATCAATAGCATCATTTCATTGACTTCTTTTTTGCCAGTCATATTTGCTTCTGTCCTAGGTCTCTGGGCCATGCTGCCTCTGGTTTCTCGCCACCAAGTAGTGTCAGGGGGAGGGCTTCCTATCATGGTGTGGGTCTCAAGATGGACCAGTCATTGTTTGGCCACTTCCACAATTTCTGTGCCAACTTTACCTCAGCATATCTTATAGGGAAGACAAATTGTAGTTCAAAAGTTTTGTAGCTTGGTTGGTGCTTGGTTTGTAGCTGTAGTTCTTGCTTGGTTATAGGACGTGACCAGTCTAGGCTTCATATCCAACAATGCTGAGTCTTAACTATGTCCATCCTTGTAGATTCCTGGGTGCTTCTACTATACTAGGTTTCTAGCTATTCCCATAGAAAGTCTCAGATTCTAATAGTTTCTCCAATTACTCTGTCCTACATTAACCCTGACATAATCTCTTCTGTTCCTGTCCCCTTCTCACTGACACCTCCACCTAAGATAATTATTTTATTTCCCCTTCCTTGGGAGATTAATCCATCCTACACTTCTTGAAACCTCCTTGTTACTTAGCTTCTATTGCTCTGTGAATTGGAGTATAGTCAGTCTTTATTTTACAGATAATATCCACTTGGTAGTACATACCATGTTTGTCTTTCTTCATCTGGGCTTTAACATGCTATCAGAAGCATGTCGTTTTTGCTACTTTTTTTTCTATTTGCACAATCTGATGATTGAGTTGTAGACTGAATAAAATATTTCAATATCTGGATATTTAACATTCTTCAGATAAAATAAAGCTGTGACCATTTTGAGGCAAAAACATATTATCAAGAAAGGCAAAGGATTCTGAATGAATTATATAGTTTCAGTGTCTTGGAACGTATCATGTGTAGGAACTTCTTTGCCTTCATCATTGCCCATGTCGATTCCTCTATATTCAATTACTCTCAGTACATCTGACTTCCCTTAAAGACTCAAGTGAATTCAAGACCATATCCAATTTGTGTGTAGTTCTATACATATAGAAATGAACATAATTCCATGGCTATTAAGTATTAATTCAGCTTACTCCCATTAAAGCTCAAATAATTTCTGCGAGCTTACAGGTGTTTCAAAGCATGGCCCTGACAAAATTATATATATAAAATGGTCTGTGGCATTTTTGCCTAAAATCTTTGCAACTACTTGCTGTAATAGTATATATTTAATTTGTCTTATAGAAACCCATGCTTTTATCTGGTTTTTGAGATTTATTTTTTTGGTCACTAGATAGTTTGCAATACCTGAAACTACATAAAATTCCATATCTAGTCATTTATTTGATGATATTAGTTTTATTTCATGGTTATTCTACAAATTACATCATGCCTTCCTATGCACAGTTCCACTGATTTAGTTTAGATAGTTGTGACACTCCACAACCCCCATTTCCCTATATCTGATTTTGTCCTTTCCTAACTTCCATAAAGAGCCTTAGATTTTTGTTTGTAAATAGACTTCATTCAGCCTTGGCTAGAAAAATGCCACAGTATTCTTAGCATGTGAGTCTATATTTAACATCCTTAACTCATTTGATCACACTGTTTAAATATTTGTTCAGTGCTACAAGGCTGAGCTGTTTCCTATTTTGTAGTCTTTGTTCCAAGCTTTGTCAATCTCTGACAATTTCCTATATATTGTGTGGTGTTACATGGCTCTGTGCCTGTAAGTACTTTCTTCATTGTGTTTTAGGAGCGCTATCTTGTTCCTTTGCTCAAAGATATCTGCTTATCTTGGGACTCACAGATAAACTATCGAATACCTCCTTGATAATGTCGCTGTCCTACAGAGAATTAGTTGCTTCATTTTCTGTAACAATGATATCAAGGAGTGTAATCACAGTCTTTTTTAAGCCATGGATGTTCCACTGTGGTTTAATACCTCTTTCTGAATACCACCTCTTCAGGTGTTAAAAGTGAAGTCCAGCCAAAGCAAAATAAGCTGAAGCTTTACAGTATCACCAGGACTATCAAAACCACTTTGAATGAATGTGCCCTGCATGACTAGATTAGAAAAAAAAAAAAAAAAACGTATTCATGTTTCCCCTTTCCCTTCTAATTTTGCAGGCTGTAACTTCATTCACTTAACCAAGCTGATATGACTACATTTGCTTCTTTAAAAACAAAACAAAACAAAAAACCCCCAAACTATGTATTGATGCTTTGTGCATTTCATATCATGCCCCCGACTGCCATTCATCTTGCTGTTGTTTTGCATCTGCCCTCTGCCATTGCAACTTTCCGCTCTAGCCCCTAAAATTAAAATTAAAAAAAAAATGAAGGAAAAGAAAAAAGCAAAACCAAACCAAACCGAAGCAGAACAAAAACCAACACCCTCCTGAAATATCTCACTGTGGAAGCTGCAATACGTCACACTGTATTATACAGTGTAGCCTTTGTTTAAACATCCTTACTTGCACATGTTCATTGCAATGAGTCACTGGTCTGGATCCAGGCCTCTGGCTTCTTGTACATTTTAAATACTGGATGTTTATGAGCCTCCTCTCCTATATAGCTTTGCTCTGTGTCATGGAGAACTTGCAACTCTGAGTCTGAAGGACTGGCTCTTTCCAATGCTTGAGTAGTTCATGAATGAGGTAGATGTTAGGGTATGCTAATTCAAAGTACTAAATCTGGGCCTCAGTGGTAGCTGAGTTGCTCAGCTCACCAGCATTCTTATGCATGTGACCCTTTGCCACAAATACCAGTTCTCCAGCTTTGCAGAGATTGAGTGCTAGGCCAGATCTTACAACAACCTTCTAGAGCTCCTGTGGGCTGACCTAGCTGTCAGCTCTCCCATACTCACCTGAGGAGAGAAAGCTCTCCATGACTGTTCCAGCTAGCTCTCCTATTTGCTTCTTTTCCTAAACATGTAAAAGCAATATACAGCAAAACAGTAGACAACATCAAACTAAATGGAGAGATATTTGAAGCAATCCCACTAAATACAGGACTAGACAAGGCTGCCCACTCTCTCCCTACCTATTCAATATATTACTCGACATTCTAGGCAGAGCAATTAGACAACACAAGGAGGTCAAAGGGATACAAATTAGAAAGGAAGAAGTCAAAATTCCACTATTTGCATATGATATGATAGAATACCTAATTAACCCCCCAAATTCCACTAGAGAACTCCTTCTGCTGATACACAACTTCAGCAAAGTAGGTGGATATAAAATTAACTCAAATAAATCAGAATTCTTCCTCTACACAAATAATAAATGGGCTGAGAAAGAAATTAGGGAAATGACGCCCTTCACAATAGTCATCAATAATATAAAATATCTTGGTGTGACTCTAACGAAGCAAGTGAAAGATCTATATGACAAAAACATTGAGTCTCTGAATAAAAATATTGAAGAACACCTCAGAAGATGGAAAGATCTCCCAAGATAATGGATCAGCAGAATTAAAATACTAAAAGTGGCCATTTTACCCAAAGAAATCTACAGATTCAATGCAATTACCATCAAATTCCAACTCAATTCTTCACAGAATAGAAAGAGCAATCCTCAAATTCACTTGGAACAACAACAACAACAACAAAAACAGGATAGTGAAAAGTATTCTCAACAATAAAAGAATGAGTAGGGCAATCACCATCTGGATCTTCAAGCTCTACTACAGAGCAATAGTGATAAATCCCACAGTGTATTGGTACAGAAACAGGCAGGGAGATCAATGGAATAGAATTGAAGACCCAGAAATGAGCGCATACACCAATGGTCACTTGATCTTTGACAAAGGAGCTAAGACTATTCAGTAGAAAAAAAAATGGTGCTGGTTCAACTGGCAGTCAGCATGTAGAAGAATGCAAATTAATCCATTCTTATCTCCTTGTACAATGCTCGGGTCCAAGTAATCTCATCTAGTAGAAGAGAAAGTAGGAAGAGCCTTGAATGGGCATAGGGGAAAATTTCCTGTGCAGAAGACCAATGAACCAGGCTCTAAGACTCACTATATACAAATGGGATCTCATAAAATTGAAAAGCTTCTTTAAGGCAAAGGACACTTTCATCAGGACAATACAAGATTTGGAAAACATATTTACCAATCCTACATCTGATAGAAGACTAATATCAGATATATAAAAAGAACTCAAGAAGATAGACTCAAGAGAAGGAAATAATCCTCTGGGAAAAAATGGGTTACAGTGCTAAACAAAGAATTCTCATCTGAGGAATCTTATATGCCCAAGAAACACCTAACGAAATTTTCAACACCCTTAGTCATCAGGAATATGCAAATCAAGACAACCCTGAGACATTCACACCAGTTAGAATGACTAAGATCAAGAACTCAGGGGACAGTACATGCTGGAGAGGATGTGGAGAAAGGTTGCTGGTGGGATTGCAAGCTGGTATAACTCCTCTGGAAATCAGTCTGGCAGTTCCTCAGGAAATCAGACATAGTACTATCTGAGGACCCAGCTATACCATTCTTGGGCATATACCCAAATGAATCTCCAACAAATAACAATGGAACATGCTCTACTATGTTCATAGCAGCCTTATTTATGATACCCAGAAGCTGTAAACAAATCAGACGTCTCTCAACAGAGGAACGGATACAGAAAATGTCTTACATTTATACAACAGAGTACTACTCAGCCATTAAAAATAATGACTTCATGAAATTTGTAGGCAAAAGGATGGAACTTGAAAATATCAACCTGAGTGAGGTAACAGAGTCATAAAAAAATACACATGGGATGTATGCACTGATGAGTGGATATTAGGAAAGCTTGGAATCATTATGAGATATAACGTATAAACCATATGAAGCTCAAGAAGAAGGAAGTCCAAAGTGTGGGTGCTTCAATCCTATAGACAGGGGAAGAGAAAAATTACAGGAGGTAGAGGGTGGGAGGGAATTGGGAGGAAGACCGGATGGGGAGAGGAAAAATGGGGGCAGGATCATGTATAGGAGGAGGCAATGGAGATGTATAACAGAGGTATGTAGCAATGGGGGATGGGGGACTAGGGGTAGCCAACATAAAGTCCCATATGCCAGGAAGGCAAGAGGTCCCAAGGACCAATGGGGATGACATTAGCTGAAATACCCAACAAAGGGCAAGGAGAACCTGTAAAGACCATATCCAGAGTTCAGGCATAGCCTTTGGATGAGGGATGTGGCCACCCACCCCTCTTAAAATTTTAATGCAGAATTGCTCCTATCTAAAGGGAATATGGGGGGGGGGGAAGAATGGAATAGATAACTGATAGATCCAGATAGATACAGAGACTGCCCCACCTAGCGATCCATACCATATGTAGGCACCAAACCCAGTCACTATTATTGATGCCAAGAAGTACTTGCTAACAGAAGCCTGATATGGATGTCTCCTGAGAGGCTCTGCCAGAGCCTTACTCATACAGATGCTGATGCTTGCAGCCAATCGTTGGACTGAATGCTGGAACCTCAGTGGTAGAGTTAGGGGAAGTACTGGAGGAAGAACAACAATATAAATCAACCCTCCAGAGCTCCTAAGGGACTAAACCATCAACCAAAGCAGACACAGAGGGACCCATGGCTCCAACTGCATATGTATCAGAGGATGGTTTCATCTGGCATCAATGGGAGGGGAGGCCCTTGGTCCTGTGAAGGCTTGATGCCCCAGAGTAGTGGAATGCTAGGGCAGTAAGGCGTAAGTGTATGAATGCCTGAGGACACACACTCATAGAAGCATGGGGAGGGGATAGGATAGGGTTTTTTTGGAGGGGAATCCAGGAAGGAGGATAACATTTGAAATGTCTATAAATAAAATAACCAATACAAAATTTCAGAAAAAGAATGCATCTCTAGGGCTATACCCACCCTGAATATAACAGGACAAGTCCTTGAGGTGTTATTTTTCTTCTTATTTTTTGTTTTTTATTTTGCTTTCTGTGAGTTACCTGCAAAGAGACTGATTCTTTTCAGTCATGTTTTCAAGTCTTTTCATTAAGGTAAAATTGACATTAAAACATTGGAATAGGTACACAATGGAATCGGAAGCTATTAGAAATTACAAAGCTGAAGGTCCCAAACTACCAGGTCTGATTACTTTTTTTAAAAATGTTTTTAAAGAAAGATTAAATACAAATCAGAGAGCAATTAGTATATTAGTGGTACAAGCCAGTCAGAAATGACTGACAATAGGGGCATCAGGGGAGAGGGGAAGGCAAATGATTGGACTGCATACTGGCCTTAGAAGCGGTGGTTCTTGATGTTTGTAGGTGAGGAGAAAGAACCAGCAGAATCAAATGGTATCTCAGCTTAAGCAACTAGGCAAAGGAAGTATGAATTGTTTGGAGAACACTGACATAGTAATGTGTTGGAGTAAGAAGATTTCATATGCCAAAAGTATTTCATATGCCTTAAGTTTGGGAGATGCATGAGGCCAAATGGTGAGTTGTGCATCAGGTAGATGAATATTTGGGCATGCAATACAAATATTTCCTCATCAAGAACAAAAATTCTGGGATTCAATTTCTGTAATTTGTGGTCAAATTGTGAATTCAGCCTTATTGAATGCCAAATTTTATAATAAAATTTAGCTTAAATTTATCCCTATAGCAAATAGTAATGCAGTTGTCTTTATACTGTTTGCAGATTTTATATATATATATGTATATACATATATATATCCACAGAATAGTATAGAAAAAACAAATTTCAAAACTTTATCTGTGTTTTAAAACTTTGGAAGATAGTTTATAAAATTGGATAATAATATTGATAGTACATTTAAAAGATTCTCAATAATTTATTAGTAATAAGATAAAGAAATGCTCTTTATTGATTACAAATTATGCCTGTGAAAACACTTTGGGCAACATAATGCTGTGCCTTGTAGTTTCATTACAGAATATCAGCTAAATATGCCAATAAAAGTGTCAAAGCACAATAAATTTTAAATAAATGTTAAGTGCAGCTTGACATGGATTGATATTTTAAAATATGTATTTCATTATATCTCTAATCTGAGGCACTCTCACTCTTTAAATTACTGCCTAACTTGACAATTGTGAATTTATTAACTACCTTCTAGTCCTTTAAATTTACCTTTTATTAGCTTTTTAACCTTGAACCCTACAACGAGGAATGTATATGCACCTTTTCTATTTTGCCTTCTCTTGGCACTCAATTCTAAATTGGGAATACTGAAAGAACAACTAACCTTCTGATGCTCCGGCATTGTTGACCCATGGAGCTAATTTATTTAATCCTCACGCATTCTTGTGAGCTCAATACTAATAGCACATTGACTTAAAATAATACAATGTAAAACATACTGAGGATAAGACAGTGTATGATTTTTATGCAGAGTAGATGTAGATGTGAAACTACTTTCTGAGCCCTCAATTACCACACTTTTTTTTGATTGTTACTAAGTTAACTCCAACTTATAATGATGATTCTGTGGACATGAGTTCATGCCTCTCTTCAATGGAATGCACTAGTGCGACTAGAAAATATTGTTATAGGTTATATTAAGGGGGTAAAGACATGGCAAGGGGGAGTAAATTTGAACAAATACAAGAATCTAGATTATGAAATTTTCATGATGAGAACCACAGTTCCACACACTAATAAGGACACATTGTTAACACTGTGGTCAATTCTAATTTTAAAATATAATGCTTTGTATCAGGAATTGCTTTTTAGATTTAAATTCTTCTTTGCTTGATGATGTATCTATTTTTTAAATTATATCTTCAATGGCTGAGATACTCTCTTCCATCTCTTCTTGTATTATGTTGGTGGTGTTTCCTTCTGTATTTTCTGGAATTTCCATTTCTAGAGTTCCTTCAGTTTGTGTTTACTTTATTGCTTCTATTTACATTTTCAGGTCTTGAGTACTTTTATTTGTTTTCTTCTACTGTTTGTTTTTGTTCGGCTTTCTTACAGGGGTTATTCATTTTCTTCATTGTTTGGCTTGTCTTTTGCTCAGTTTCTATTGAAGGATTTATTCACTTCATCTTTAAGGAACTTTATCAATTTCTTCACCCAGTCTTGATATGGGGATTTATGGCTATTCTTACTGTGATTTGTTATGCCACAGTTGACTGATATCACTAGGAGGCCTGCTCTTCTCTGAAGGGAAACAGAGGAGTAATAGATCTTGAGTAGAAGGGAAGTGGCAGGGGACTAGAAGGAGGCAAAGGAGGGTAGGTTGCAGTGAGGCTCTAGTATAGGATAGAAAAAGTAAAAATAAATGTGTATATATATATATATATATATATAATTATAAATATATTTATGCTTTAGTTCAAGATAGGTATATTGACACATACAGACACATACGCACACACGCACACACACACACACACACACACACACATATATATATATATATATATATATATATATATATACACACATGAGAATATCATGCATTTAATGCCAACATGCTAGGCACCATATTTAGATAGAATATCCAATGTCTAGAAATATCATTATTTTATCAATATAAATATCATTTATAATGACAGAAAAATTATCTCAGGTCACAAATACTTAAAGTTAATGCTTGCTTCATATTTTATTCTACCTGCTGTAGTAAGACCCTATGTACACATGACAACATATATATTACACTAAATTTTCAGAGTAAAGATAAATTGATTGAGGTAGCAATATTCTTTTGATAATAGTCATTAAATCCTATCTCATTCTTCCAATTCTCTTAAAATAAAATTATTATAATTATCATCATCATCATAAGTGTGTATCTGTGAATGTGGACACTTTCTGTGTCTATGTGGGTCAAGGACATGGTTTGGGAGTTTGTTCTCTTCTTTCACCATGAGTTCTGGGCACTAAACCCAGGTCGACAGGTTTTGGTGACTGAGCGCATTTGCTTGAAGCCGTTCACCAGATTTATCCTGTTCTTTTCATATTGACTTTTATATATAGTGAAATGTATAAATTGTTATGGTTAAGAAAAATCTACTTAAAAACTATGTATTTTCAATTTTGTTTCATTCCTTTTTAGATTTTAAAGTTAAAATGTAATAATTGCTGTGATAGTAGTGAATGTAAAAAGTACTATTTCCCTATTAAAATAGATTGCATAATTTTTGTGAAAAGATAATATATAATGCCCACTACACCTAGCAATCTAACTAAAGCAAAAGTATAAAATTCTAATACTGAAATTATGTTCCAGAGAATCTCTGAATATTTATATATAAACTCCTGTGATGTTATATTTAAATGTCTTTTGTTTCCATAATACCCATGGACAGAACTATAGCTTCTGTATTATAGTGTACATGAATCTTTATTACTGCCTGAGTGATTTACAGTCCTGTGATATAACAACCTGTAGTGCTTCAGTAAACTAAAGAAAGCAATTTCAAATTCAATTATTGAAATGCTTGCATTAGTTTGCTATGAAACCAAACAGAAACTCACCTTGTCCTTGGCTTTAAAGTAGCATTATTTACAGTGTGGAGTACCCTGAACCCAACATGGAGCCAAGAAGTAATGAAATTGCATAAGATTTCTTCTATAGATTCTAAGTATACTTCTTAAATTCAAAGAAGAGGCAGTATTCTTTTTTCTTTAATTAGTCCTCTATTCAGAGTTCTTATTTCTCATAGACAGGGGTGAATTGTGCATTTATCAAATCAATGTGGACATTTATTAGGCACAAATACATAACTCAGTCTTATAAACATACATATCTATATATTATATATAATATATTATATATTAACATTTCTTCTCTTCCATCTTTCTTTTTATTCCCCTTTAGAAGAACTAGATGTCCACAATTTATGCAATTTAATATATATTCTAAATTGTAGCTATTTTTCTCCAAAACCTATTCCTATTGGCATGACATCCATTTTATAATATAGTTTAAATGATAGTATTTCTTCCTTGGTTACTTCTAGTGGCAATATATAGCCTTCTCAATCTTATGCCTTCACATAATTAAATATAGTATGAAAAATACTTAGAATAAGTATCTAAATCTACAAAGTTAGCTACAACTGTATTACATATGCAACATGGTAAAAACAATGGCCTGAATACAAGAAGAAAAGAAGGGAAGAAGGGAAGAAAGGAGCAAGGGAGGGAAGGAAGAAGGAAGAGAGGGAGGGAAGGAGGGAGGGAGGGAGGAAGGAAAGGAGAAAGAGAGGAACATAGGAAGGAAGGCCAATAAATGTCTCTCCTCCTTAGGATTTCCCTTATTATCAAAGAAAAGTTCGTATGTGACAAGACCTTATAAAACATTTACTTGATATTATGAATGTTTCACCATCTCTTCTCTTTGCTGTTTATCCCCATTACTCTGCTTTGGTGTTGCTGAATACTATTTATAAGGGTAAACACAATGAAAAACACTATTATTTTAACTGGCTAATAAAAAGTACAGGATGAATAAAAAGATAATTGATTAAAATAATGAACTTATAATAAATGCATTTCCCACTAAATAAATCCTTAATTTAATACCAGGATAGCCATCTCCTTGGCTCCTCCTTTACAAGTACATTTGATCCTTTGAAAAATATTACTCTTAAGTTCACATATTTCTTGTATAAATTGATAATTTTTGAATTTAACTCACTGTCCTATACCTTGACATTGAGACTCATACATCTTACTACAAAACTTGTTTATTTGTATGGACTATAACAGACTTGCCAAGCCTAAAATGCTGATAAATACATTCTTAGATCATTCTGCTACTCACTAACATAAAACAAAGGCACAAAGAACACATTCTTCCATGGTTAACTAATTACTCTCTCCTTCATTACAACTTCATCATCTGAAGAACATGAAAGAGTCAGGGTAGATCTTGCTGAACACATTCTTCCATGGTTAACTAATTACTCTCTCCTTCATTACAACTTCATCATCTGAAGAACATGAAAGAGTCAGGGTAGATCTTGCTGCTCTTTGTATCTCTAATCCATTCTCTGAGGAAATCATGTCAGTTTTCATTATGAACCCAAGAAATCCTGTTTGTTCCCTTCACAAGAGTTGAGTAAAATTTTTGTTTATTTTTCTATTAAAAAATGGGCTTCTAGCTTATAATTTCATAATCATACACATAAAATGTCTTCTTTAATTCAGCATTTATGGAACCTAATAATCTCCCATAAGTGAAATCTTATTTAGTTAAGATTTAAATTATATATATCTCATTAGAACATAGCAGAATGTTATAGTAAAGCCTTTGGTAATTGTGCAGTAGTGTGTTAGTATTAGTAGTAATGTGTGTTAGTATTAAACTGCTTTGATTTTAGAGATAAAATTACAGGGCAAAATATGCCATGGAATTCATTTGGATTAAGTTCAAAATGCACATGTTGTACGTAAATTACATATCAATTAAAATGGATAATTGAATCAGTTTGTATAGTAGACAAATGGAAATCTGAGATAGACTGAACCAAAAGACTAGTTGGAGTTCTCAAAAACATTCTATCCCGAGTCTAAAGTTTGAAGTACTAAAAGTATTTATTAGGTGTTCAAGAATGGAGTCATGGAAGGGGACTTCTGAGTGCTTGTGACAAAACTCCGAGGAAACAAGGCAAGAGGATTGTGACTTTAGTTCCTTATTTTTTTTACTGGATATTTTATTTATTTATATTTCAATTATTATCCCCTTTCCCCTATTCTATCCTCCCTCCCCCTGCTTCAATGAAGGTGCTCCCCATTCACCCACTCCTGCCTCTCCGCACTGGCAGCATCTGGCCTTCATAGGACCAAGGGCTTCTCCTCCCACTGATGTCCAACAAGGCCATCCCCTGCTACATATGCAGCTGGAGCCATGGGTCCCTCCATGTGTACTCTTTGGTTGGTGGTTTAGTCCCTGGAGGCTCTGGGGGGTCTGGTTGGTTGATAGATTGCACTAAACACAGAATCCTTCTTAGAACCTCTTTTCATGTTTCTCCCAGGTGTAGCACATAGAAGTGTGTTTACTTCAGATTGGCATTACACCTGGCTATTGTTTGTCTATGTGCATTTATGGACTAACATCTTTTAGCTACATGTGGCTTGTCATTTGTGATTCTGACTGTATCCGTTACTCATGTGATTCTTCTTAACCCTCAGAATATTAATAGCATGATGCCCTGAATAAAATTTGCTATCACATGAGACTTCAGTCTGCAATGCTTTTTGGCTCTATTCTGCCAGGTCCGAGTGACTCTCGGTTAGTAAACAATTAGGACCGTAAAACAAAAAGAATTAGCTCTTGAGGAATAAGGTTAATTTAAATACTGGTTTGGAAAATCCACAATTGTGAAACTCAAAATATTTGTGCTCTACACACCAGCATTCTTTACAAATTGATTACAGTGAAAACTGTCTTAAAATAGAACTTATTTAAAAATAACAGACGCCTGTTATGTACAACACAAGATATACTGGTCATGCATATAGTATTTAAAAAACACACAGGTAACACAATACATACTGTTTATTAGAACTGAAACCACAGGAGATATTCTCATTGTATTTCCAAACAGCAAGAGGGGATGAATACACAATTCATCCTATGACTTCATGTAGCCCTGAGATCTTCAACTGTGTACAGTCTGCATGTCATTTGTTTTGTTATAGCTGAAATTTTATATTTTTATGAAAAAGGATGGAAGACAAAAGAATACATAGGCTTACTAAGTGTTGGTGAACCAGAATGTTTTCATAATATGTCAACACAATGTATAATAATTCATGAAAACAAACAGGCAAAAGAAAATTCAATTCAAGTAAATTTTTTAAAAGCATGAATTTTATTGGTGGGCCAAGGAATGAGAACACACAAATTGTGTGACTAACATAGAAGAGAAATTAATATGAGGAGACTCAAAATACAAGGAATACAGGAATATGGAAGATCAACAGAAAAGCTTGGTTTGTTATCTTACTTGAGTGCTTTTTGTTTTGTTAATGTTTTTTTTTTTTGCTTTGTTTTTGCTGACATTTCATTAGTAACCAAGTCAAGCTTTGAACTCATGAAGATGATCTGTTTACATTTGCTTTCCAATGCTGGGATTACCCAACAGAGTCCATTATGGATTTTGTGTTCTTTGTTTGTTTTGTTGTGTTACTATGCCTAATATATGTAACTAGGTCATAAGGAAAATAGGTTAATTGGTTTCATGTTCTGATGGCTCTAAGTCTTTGATCCACTGGGGTTTTGTGCTGAGGATCCCGTGGCAGCATTGTGTCTGATATAAAAATACAGAAGTGGTGAATGCTTAAAGAGGACAGGAGGCACCAGAATGATTCAAATTAAAGGACAGTTTTTTTGGGGGGGTAACAATCACTCCTTTTGGGGGATGAAAGTAACATTGATCTCTCTGGACGGTGATAACCTGTTATAATTACCTCACAATAGGGCCCAGTTCTGTTTATATCCTCCCACAATTATAGGAGTAGTCATTCTTTGAAGATCACTTCTCTCCATCTGATGTACTATGGTAGCTGACGACTACTTATATTGGCTCTCCTGATGTCCTTCAGCCTTCCCTGACATTTCTTACAGTACCAACATTGTAGCTGATGCTTTTCTTACACTCTAGGAGAGTCAATCATCCAATAGATTATGCTCTTTATTTTTAAGTGACCATATTGTTCTTTCACCCTGGAACTAAATGTTAACACAGTTACCAACATGTAACTCCTGTTATCATCATTTTGATTTTTGGAGTTGTGTACTTCAGAGAAGTTCTACCACATCATATCCTCTTCCTAAGTGTGTTTATAATTTTGTACATTTCCCCCACTGTTTGCAATATGTGTTGACCTTCTATATCAAGTTATAGGGCCTTCCCACAGACTTGAAAAAAATAGACTCTCCCTCTGTGTTGAAGTTGCCATCAAAAACCAATAGCTACTCAACTATCACCCATGCTGGGATATATTTTCTGCCTTTATTTTGTGTAGCTCTTGTGCAAGCAAACAAAAACATTGTGATTTTATGAGTGAAATGAACTGTCATATCTCCAAGAGACTATTTTGCTATGGTCTTCTTCTTCATCCTGTGTCTCATAAAAGCTTCCCATCTCCATTTTAATGTGTCACTATAAAAAGCCTGAGAAATCACAATTAGCAGGAGAATTTCAAGGCTTGAAATTTGTTAATTTTTATTTTCTGTCTTTTGTATTATCATAAATACTGGGGTTACTATGATGTGTTTGTGTCTTCTCTATAATAGTAAGAGAAGAATAAATATGCCTACCAACTAGAACTGATAGAAAATTTAATGAAAAAAGGGTGCCTGAAAGGAAAAGTAAAATATTCCTTAGGCCATTTCAATAATCTAGTCACTGCTATTGTTTTTTTATAGGAGCCAAGTAACATTACACAAAAATATCATCCATATACCAAGAGCAGAAATAACTCTCACAGACAGGAAAGATAAAGGGGAAACACTTGTGTATACACTGGAATTAATGTACCTCTAGTGAATTGAATTAAAGAATATGCCTACTGATATAGAAGTAGATAAGATGCATCCATGAAACATTTATTTTCTACTCTTATTCTCTCTTTGCTATTTTACCTATTAAAAGGTTGGGCAGAAATGTGAATATTTTGATATTTTACAGGTATTTTTTTTCTAAAAATGTATAAGCATGTGTATTTCTAAATGCGAACAAAGTCACTTTAAAATTATGCTTGAAACTCTAAAAGATTTAGAAAATAGAAATTGTAGCCTCAAAAAATCATACCATCTCAAGGGAGCTTATGTTGTATGCAAGAAAGTAATCCATTCTACTTTAGAATTTGCCACTTACATTCATAGAATTTATGAGCCTTTCATTTCTTCTAGAAATAAAATGTTGGCTGTTATTTTCCAATTATATTTTATGACACTTCATTTTTTAAAAATGGATTAATAAAGCACAGGTATCAAATATTCCTAAAATCAACTGTGATTCTATATTACAATAATGTGAGAGAAATTGGACTTATTTATTGAAATATGGGACAACTAAAATGACCATGGAAGTACAGAAACAAATTTTAAAAAATGAAGGATCAGCATAGTGGCCTTTGCTCTAAAAATATTAAACATTTGAACTATGTACATACATACTCAAACACCTACCTATACACATAGATACACATAGTTACACACACAAACACACATACATATATATCTGTATATATATGTATATATATGTATACTTTTTATTAATTTCTTGGTAGTTGATCTGTGTTACAAATCTCTTATGTATTTAAGTATATGATGACTATTTCATCTTAACCCATTGGCAAGATTACGTGTTCTGTGCTGTCTCTAAGAAGACTAGAGAGTAAAAGCCAAGAAATAGATTATCTAATAAGTCTTCACCATCTTAGAACCTAAGTGATAATAACTGATAGTATATGGCATTGAATTATTTATGAACAATCTTTTAGTAAGTAAAGCTCTACAAAGCATTAGCTATGATGAATCTTAATTAGCACACTTAATTAGCACACTGAGTGTGCTAGACAGTAATCCTAAACCATTTTACTCCAGCTTTATCTTTATCATTATTATTTGGCTTTTACTGGGAAGATGTGAACAGTTTGTATTTACTTAGGATAGAATTAAGGTGATAAGACAAAGACTGCACCTATTTCTAAGTTATTAATTCATCTAGCCAACCAAGGTTACTTTGGGAAGCATAGGCACAGGTTTACTTGCAGAAGCATGAATGACTCAAAACTAGCTACAGCACTACTAATTCCATCCAAGTATTCGTAGTGACTCATGAATTCTCTAGCTCTGGAGCTTCATGCCTACCTTGCATTTGGCGCCACTTAATCTCCTCTCCATCAGAAACTGATTCCAGCTTGTAGAACCTGTGGAAGGGATTATGTGACTTCCACATAATTTTGTAACTTCCATGAGCTTCCTGAGACTTAGCCTGTTTCTTTAGCCTCCTTAATCTCATAAAGTCTCACTACTACTTCCATGAACAAAGGCTTTAATTTGAAGAAAATAGCTACATATTACTATTACTACTTTCCATCACTCCTTTATTTTTTTAGTTAATTAATTTGTTCACTTATCATCCTGATATTCCCAGTGCTATTACCCCTCTCATCCAAGTTCCATTCTTACAAATCCCTCCCTCTATTACCCTCTGCTCTCCTACTCAGAGTATGGAAAGTCTCCCTTTGGTACCACCCCACTTAGTACATCCAGTGACAGTAAGCCTAAGTGCATCCTCTTCCACTTAGGCCCAACAAGGTAGTCCAGTAAGGGGAAGCAGATCTAATGACAGGCAACCTACTCACAGAAAGCCTCTGCTACAATTGTTAGGAGACTCACAGGAAGACCGAGCTGCACATTTGCTATAAATTTCCAGGGAGCCTGTATGCTTTTTTGTTGGTAGTTCAGTCTCTGTGAGCTCCCACGGGCCATGATTAGAAGACTCTATAGGTCTTCTTTTGGTGTTCTTGACCACTCCTTTTGACTCAGTTCTATCCTCCACACATCCACAAGACTCCTTGAGCACTGCCTGATGTTCAGCTGTGGGTCTTTGTATCTGTTTCCATCTGCTTCTGGATGAAGCCTCTCAAGAGACAGTTATGCTAGGCTCCTGTCTGCAAGCATAGCAAAGTTTCATTAATAGTATCAGGGACTTGTTATCTTACAAGGGATGTGTTTCAAGTTGGGCAGCTACTGTTTGTCTTGTCAGGTCCCTCTTTATCCCTCGTGCCTTGTAGGCAGGGTGAATTTTGGGTTGAAGATATAGTGGGTAGGTTGGTGTCTCCCTCTCTCCAATGGAAATCTCACCTGGATATAGGAGGAGGTGATTTCAGTCTTCATATTCCCCTCTTGTAGAAGTCTCTGCTAGGATCACCTCTGTAGATTCCTTTCTTCATGTTCCTTGAGCTTCAGAGGGAAGGATGCAAACACTTAGGTTGTTCCTTCTAGTTATGGCTGAACTTTATACCACCATATCAGGGAAATAGTCATTTATTCTTTCAGGGGATTCACATCCTAAGTCATTACAGTAAATCCAGTCTTCTGCCAAAAGCAAGATTTGCTATATTGCCCACTCAGGCTAGTAGCAACAGCACGCTAAGAACTTAAGGATATAAAATTTACTGTTTAGAATCAAATGGGAGGTTACTCCTATACAGCATATCTTCAATTAAATCAGAAAGCTATTGTTTTCACCCATAACAGTTGTCCCTCTATTGTATCAGTGAACACATTTTGCCTGATGTTTCATTAGTGTAGTAAATACTGTCTATCACTGAGCAGATCTGTCGGTGACAGTCTTACCCAGTAGTCTGTAAAGGACCTTTTAGCATTTCAAAATTCATTTTATAGAGAAAGAGCTTTTAACACACTTCTAATTTTATGCTCTGTATCTTACAGACAAGATACACCATTCGTGGTAATGGGGTATTACTGTCTAGTTCTGGTATGCAACCAACAAGAGTGGAAATTAATATTTTTTATAATATGTAGGTACTTAGAGGTCTTCAAACCAAAATTCATATAGATGTGTCCAATATTTGAGACATGAAATATTACCCTTTAAGGCTACTAAACTTATCTGTACCTATTCACACAGAATACTTTTCTCAACATTATTAATAGTATGTTTTACCATAATTACAGAAGACTTTCTATATCTGTAAGATAACTAAGACTCAAGTCTCATGGAAGTGACAGTCTTGCTGATCCGAAACAGTAGTATTACTATGACCCATACAACAGGATAACTGGGAGAAGATCTAATAAGGAAACAATATTGATGATGTCACAGAAGCAAGAGACCTCGAACCAAACCAATGATATATTATAATAAACATTTACAAATGAAGATGTGTGGACAGAAGGATAAACTCTGCGACACATTGTGACACAGTACATCTTCAACAATGAGATATTTTCAATGCTTTGATTATTATTTTGTTTGTTTGCTTGTGAGAGTTTTAATATGGATAGAAGGCTCTTGTTTTACTGTGAAGAAAGATTAAATTTTGCTGGTTAGTTTCTATGCTTAAACCTGATATTCAGGGGAACAGAATAAAAATATTTTTATACTTACAACATAACATTTGAAACATGTGAAATATGACAACATGCACAAATATAATTTTGCTACACCCTCAAAATACTAATGTAGGATGTCTTGCAAACATTGATTTTCAATAACTAAGTGCAGGAAAAGTTGATAAAAATATTGCAGTCGATTTTTGAAAAGGAATAAATGATTAAGTTCACTGAACCTAGACAGATTAATTTCTACAACTTCTCTTGCTTGATCTTGAGCTTAATATTATATTGACCCTTCTCACTGTCTCTCGTCAAGTAAACAGTGTACTGTTCTAGAATTTCGATATAATTTTCTCTGTATTTATTAGTTCCCTGAGGTAGGAGTACTGCACAGATTAAGAAGTCAGGCCTTCTCTCTTTGACTCCCTGGAAGTCTTTGTTTCTATAAATATTTCTGTAATATTGGTCAGAAGTTGACCTTAGTTTGTCCTTAAAAACAATATCAGCCTGACCTAGGGGTTTGGGGCTATTCTGAATTAGAAATAAATACAATTTCCAGAAGGAACTTCCACCTAATTTTCCAGAGTCCTTTGTGGTCACAAGCTTATGTCTACATTCATTTGGATGGCATAAGTACTAAGAAGAGTTAAGGTTAGATTTATCACATAACTTTGAATAACCAACAAGGTGAAGAATATTAAACTGGGATAGATCACACCAATTATAGAATTACTAACTCTAAAATCAAGAAATGCTTTCCCTGAGAATTCAAACCACAAGCTGGACTGCATACAGACTACATTAATCACAAGGGCAGAAGCACTGTTCTCCAAATGGTGGTTGACCAGACAATCAACAGAAAATGGGAGTTCTTTCTAATATCATTGTTATTCTGATTAGAGACTAATCATGTATTTATTACTAGATACAATGAATAAATAAACAACCTTCTCTCTCTTCATCCCTCTCCTCCCCTCCCCTCCCTCCCACCCTCCCACCCTCCTTCTCTCTTCTCTCTTTCTCTCTCTCTCTCTCTCTCTCTCTCTCTCTCTCTCTCTCTCTCTTCTCTCTCTCTCTCTCTCTCTGTCCCTTTCTTCCCAGATTTATTAACATCTTTGAATGTACTTTGGGGTCTGAGTACCTAGGACAAGGACGCGAGGCTGATCATAGATCAATGATGGCAGCCAGTGGAATAGGTTTTTATCGACTTCTGCCCCAGAGGCAGTAAAGCTGAGAAAGGATATCACGGAAGACTTCGACTTAGTCAAATTGCTTGAAGGAAGCTGTGCTATGCTCGCTCATACTGGATAGGCAGACTGGCAGGTGGAGGCTGATGCTTACTCTGACAGTAGCAATCAACTTCCCCCTTGCCCTTATTTTGAGCTCATGGCACCAGCCATGGCTGGAGCACTGGTACTGCTCTGTAATGTGTCCCTGGGGATGGATCTTGCCATTAGGACACCGACCTGTGTTGAAATAATCCTTCAACATTTGTAGTGTTGTTTTATCTTTGGCATATCTATTGCAAGAATTAAGTATATATGCATAACTCATTTTTAAATTATATTAGAACATTGGAAATTTGTGAACATAAATGTATAATTGAGGGATAAAAAATTACAGAGGATAAATGTCTAAAAGGATGTTGTCTATTACTTGAGGGGAAGTTTAGGTCTAATTTTTTTGTGCTCTTTGTTGTACTGCTACCTACAGATTTTTATTACTTAAACAAAATAATGCTAATTATAATGATCATAATTTAGAAGTAAAAGGTAGTTTGACATTTTAGTATTCCTTCAACAGAAAAATATCTAATTCTTATAATTATTAGGAAAGTTGAAACCAATTTTTTTTTGGTTTTTAGTTAGATCATTAGAAATATAATTGTTTAGAGAAAAGGTATTGGTAGGTTCTCTGATAGACTCTATATTATTCCAACCATGAATAATTAGATTCATGTACAGTGTCAACACAAATCCCTTTCCATTAATCAGGCCTTAAGGCTAATTACATAGCTGTTGGTTTTCCAATGATAAAACCACTAATATTGGATCATTACGACTCTCTTTACAAACTGGTCATTGCTTTGACTTTGTAACTGGGTAGGACTACCAGCTGCTCCTCCCCCTTGGCAGCTTGTCTAGCATGTTGTAATATGATGAGACCCATTCCTCAGGCAAGAAACTTCCTGTTAGCTAGAGATCTATTCCTCCAAGGCTAAGGTCTGAAAGAGGGTGATATCTTCATCCATAAGATCTTACTTTTAATCATCATAGCCAATGACCATAATGCTTTTAGGGTCTATTATAGTTCTCTGACCAACAGCTTAAAGGGAGTTTTCTATTACTGGTCTAATTTTTAAAACTTAGATATGCCAGAAATTATATTTATGTTTTTAATTATAATGTCTTATTTGATATTCCTGTGACCAGAATGAAATGTTCTCTACCTTTTCTGATTAATTCTAATTTGAAAACTAATGTTTGGGTTGGATAGCAACACTGGTTTGGAATAGATCTATTTCTTTGTTTCACTCTAGTGTGCTCCATTACCTCTCAAGGTAAGTTGACCTCTTAAAGACAACTTGAAGGTAGATTCCTTTTCTTCATACATTCAGCTATCCTGTGTCTTTTGAATTAGGAGCTGAGAATTAGGAGGTGAGGTCATTAATATTTGATTTCAGATCAATTATGTAGAGTTAATAGATCAAATCTTCATCTTCTCATTGTTGATTTGGTATAGGAATAATGGGAGTAATTCCAGTTTGGTGATAAACAAGAAACCATGTGACTGGGACAAACAGCTAAGTCTGCTTCAGTTGGTATGCAATCTTGGCTGGCAATTTTGCTTGGGAGTGTGAGGACAGAACTGGTTAGTCTGTGTCTTGGGCATTCTCCAGCCTTGGCCAGTATAGATTGTTTGACAGAAACCAGGACTTGGGATTTGGGAAAGTAAGAAAACCTGAGTTTTAGGAAATTCATCAGAGTGGGCTGATATATAAACTAAGAGAACAAAATTAAGTCAGGTATTGAAGATTGCTGTAAATGGATTTTTGAATAAGAACATGATTTATGAATGCTATGCTTGCTTCTCTTTTAATGATTTAATATATAAATGATGTAAATAAAAAATAAAATAAAATGATTTCATTATAACATCATAAAAATTATTGTTTTTCTTTTATGAATGAAATTTATGTTTTTAACCAAAATACAGATTATTAATATCATATGGCATCATGACCCTTCACTAAATACAAATTTACATTTCCATGTTGTTATACAGGTATTATTTTAAAAAACAATGACATGTGCTTATTATTAACAAATATAGAGGAAAAAAGTAACAAAAACTATTTTATCTTCTGGTGTTATATCTTTTTATATTTATTTAAGTAGTCTAACTATGAAACCAAATGAGTGAAAGATCTATACGACAAGAACTTCAGGTCTCTGAAGAAGGAAATCAAAAAAGTCCTCAGAAAATGGAAAAATCTGCCATGCTCATGGATTGGCAGGATTACTATAGTTAAAATGGCCATCTTGCCAAAAGCAATATACAGATTCAATGCAATTCCCATCAAAATCCCAACTCAATTCTTCACGGAGTTAGAAAGAGCAATTCTCAAATTTATCTGGAATAACAAAAAACCCGGGATAGCTAAAACTATTCTCAACAGTAAAAGAACTTCTGGGGGAATTAGTATCCCAGACCTCAAGCAATACTACAGCACTATAGTGTTAAAAATTTCATGGTATTGGCACAGGGACAGGCAAGTGGACCAATGGGATAGAATTGAAGACCCAGAAATGAACCCACACACCTATGGTCACTTGATCTTCGACAAAGGAACAGAAAACATCCAGTGGAAAAAAGATAGCCTTTCAACAAATGGTGCTGGTTCAACTGGAGGTCAGCATACAGGAGAATGCGAATTGATCCATTCTTATCTCCTTGTACTAAGCTCAACTACAAGTGGATCAAGGACCTCAACATAAAACCAGACACACTGAAACTAATAGAAAAGAAACTGGGAAAAACCCTTGAGGACATAGGCACAGGGGGAAAATTCCTGAACAGAACACCAATAGCTTATGCTCTAAGATCAAGAATTGAGAAATGGGATCTCATAAAATTACCAAGTTTCTGTAAATCAAAGGACACTGTCAAAAGGACAAATTGGCAACTAACAAATTGGGAAAAGATCACCAATCCTATATCTGATAGAGGGCTAATATCCAATATATACAAAGAACTCAAGACGTTAGACCCCAGGGAAACAAATAACCATATTAAAAAATGGGGTACAGATCTAAACAAAGTATTTTCACCTGAATAAATTCGGATGGACCAGAAGCACCTTAAGAAATGCTCAAAGTCATTAGTCATTAGAGAAATGCAAAGTAAAACAACCCTGAGGTTTCACCTCACACCAGTAAGAATGGCTAAGGTTAAAAACTCAAGAGATAGCAGGTGTTGGCTGAGTGTGTGGAGAAAGAGGAACACTCCTTCACTGCTGGTGGGATTGCAAGAAGGTACAACCACTCAGTCTGGAAATCAGTCTGGTGGTTCCTAAGAAAACTGGACATGACACTTCCCGAGGACCCTGCTATGCCTCTCCAGGGCATATACCCAGAAGATTCCCCAGCATGCAATAAGGACACATGCTCCACTATGTTCATAGCAGCCTTATGTATAATAGCCAATGCTAGAAAGAACCCAGATATCCCTCAATGAAGGAATGGATACACAAAATGTGGTATACATTCACAATGGAGTACTATTCAGCAATTAAAAACAATGAATTCATGAATTTTTTAGGCAAATGGTTAGAACTGGAAAATATCATCCTAAGTGAGGTAACGCAATCACAAAAGATTACACATGGAATGCAATCATTGATAACTGGATATTAATTAGCCCTGAAGCTCTGAATACTGAAGATACAATTAGCATATCAAATGATTCCCATGAAGAAGGAAGAAGAGATCCCTAATCCTGGAAAGGCTTGATCCAGCATTGTAGGGGAGTACCAGGACAGAGAAAAGGGAGGGGGAAAGATAGGAGAATGGATGGAGAGAAGAAGACTTATGGGACATATGGGGAGGGGGGACTGGGAAAGGGGAAAGCTTTTGGAATGTAAACAAAGAATATAGAAAATTAAAAAAATAAAATTAAAAAATAAAACAAGTAAAATTTGTGTTTAAAATGTTTACTATCATATGAATATGAGTACACTGTTACTGTCTTAAGACACACCAGCAGAGGGCATCAGACCCAGTACAGATGGTTTGTGAACTATCATGTGGTTGCTAGGAGTTTAACTCAGGACCTCTGGAAGAGCAGTCAGTGTTCTTAACCACTGAGCATTTAGCCACTAGTACATCCTAGAATTTGTTGTTGTTGTTGTTGTTGCTGTTGTTTATTGCTTTGTTTGTTTGCTTTTTGTGGATTCTCTTGCTTTTGTATTTTTTGTCCTTTTGGTCTGTTTGTTTTGATTTTTTAAAGAAAGAGCAAAGACACACAGACACGGGAGAGGACATGAACATGTATGGGCAGGAATTTGGAGAGGATCTGGGATGAGTTGATGTGATAGTTTGCATGTGCTCAGGCCAGGGAGTGGCCTATAAGAGGGTATGGACCGGTTGCATTAGGCGCAGCCTTGTTAGAATTGGTGTGTCACTGTCGGTGTGGGCTTTAAGACCTTCATTTTAGCTACCTGGAAGCCAGTATTCTTCTAGCTTTATTCAGTTGAAGATGTGGAACTCTCAGCTCTGCCTGCACTAGGCCTGCCTGGACATCACCATACTCCTGCCTCGATAATAATGGACTGAACCTATGAACCTGTAAGCCAGCCGCAATTAAATGCTGTCATTATTAAATAAGATAAAATAACATTTATACTATCAATTCATTTTTTAATTATTAACAAAAATCTATAAAAAACATTTGTTTACTGATAAATAATAATCTGAAAATATTTCAGAATTATTAAAACATTAGAAATCAACTTTAATAGAAAGATTGACATTTATTTAGTAAAGCAAAGAACTGCAGAATACATCTAAAAAAACAGTTTCTATCACAGTCAGAAAATACATTAATGATTCTGATAAAGGTTTTGTTGTCTTATATTAATTAGAAAGTCTCAGATAAGTATATAAATTATAGTAGACATACAGCAAATTAAATGAAAACATTAAGTAAAAGAAGATTCACTATAGAAACAAATATTTGAATTTAAAAATCCTTTCTATTTTGTAAAAAATCTACTCTGGAGACTAAATAAACAAAACCTTGATTTCTAGATTATTAATTTCAGAAATATGCAATTCATTTCATAAAGAAATACAGCACTCATCTACAGCAAAACAAAAAGTCATGTATTGCAGAGGCAGATAATGAAGTCGTCAGCCAGGAAACAAGAACATGCCTTTGTCCTAGGTGATTGAAAAATAATCCATGCTGGTGTATAACTGTACTATATATAAATTTCTGTGCTACCTTATATGATCATCAAAGCAGACAGCCTATTCCTAGATTTTACCTGCTTATTGACTTACAGATTTTTAAGCATGGTTTAATTTCTTTGTCTAACTATTAGATTGTTTAAGAGAAAACACTCTAACTTTGTTGGTCTTCCTTCCTTCCTTCCTTCCTTCCTTCCTTCCTTCCTTCCTTCCTTCCTTCCTTCCTTCCTTCCTTCCTTCCTTCCTTCCTTTCTTTCTTTCTTTCTTTCTTTCTTTCTTTCTTTCTTTCTTTCTTTCTTTCTTTCTTTCTTTCTTTCTTTCTTTCTTTCTATTTTCTATATTCTTTGCTTACATTCCAAATGCTTTCCCCCTTTCCCATTCCCCCCCCCCCATATGTCCCATAAGACTTCTTGTCTCCACCAATTCTCCAATCACCCCCTCCCTTTTCTCTGTCCTGGTACTCCCCTACAATGGTGGATCAAGACTTTCCAGGATCAGGGCCCTCTCCTTCCTTCTTCGTGGGAATCATTTGTTTTGCTAATTATGTCTTCAGTATTCAGAGCTTCTAGGCTGATTAATATCCACTTATCAGTGATTGCATTTCATGTGTATTCTTTTGTGATTGGGTTACCTCACTTAGGATGCTATTTTCCAGTTCCAACCATTTGTCTAAAAATTTCATGGATTCATTGTTTTTAATTGCTGAGTAGTATTCCATTGTGTAAACATACCACATTTTCTGTATGAGAAGAACTTCAGGTCTCTGACAAAGGAAATCGAAGAAGACCACAGTAAATGGAAAAATCTTACATGCTTGTGGATTGGCAGGATTAATATAGTTAAAATGGCCATCTTGCCAAAAACAAGCTACAGATTCAACGTAATCCCCCCATCAAAATCCCAACTCAGTTCTTCATAGAGTTAGAAAAAGCAATTCTCAAATTCATCTGGAATAACAAAAAACCCAGGATAGCTAAAACTATTCTCAACAGTAAAAGAAATTCTGGGGGAATCAGTATCCCTGACCTCAAGCAATACTACAGAGCAATAGTGTTAAAAACTGCATGGTACTGGTACAGTGACAGGCAAGTGGACCAATGGAATAGGATTGAAGACCCAGAAATGAACCCACAAACCTATGGCCACTTGATCTTCGACAAAGGGGCTGAAAACATCCAGTGGAAAAAAGATAGCCACAAATGGTGCTGGCTCAACTGGAAGTCAGTATGCAGAAGAATATAAATTGATCCATTTTTATCTCCTTGTATTAAGCTCAACTCCAAGTGGCTCAAGGACCTCCACATAAAACCAGACACACTGAACCTAATAGAAAAGAAACTGGAAAAGACCCTTGAGGACACAGGCACAGGGGAAAAGTTTCTGAACAGAACTCCTATAGCTTATGTTCTAAGATTAAGAATTGACAAATGGGCAAAATGGCCATTTTAACTATATTGATTCTACTGATCCATGAGCATGGGAGGTTTTCCCATTTTTTGAGGTCTTCTTCCATTTTCTTCTTCAGAGTCTTGAAGTTCTTGTCATACAGATCTTTCACATGTTTGGTAAGAGTCACCCCAAGATACTTTATACTGTTTGTGGCTATTGTGAAGGGGGTCATTTCCCTAATTTCTTTCTCAGCCTGCTTATGCTTTGAGTATAGGAAGGCCACTGATTTGCTTGAGTTGATTTTATAACCTGCCACTTTGCTGAAGTTGTTTATCAACTGTAGGAGCTCTCTAGTGGAGTTCTTTGGGTCACTTAGGTAGACGATCATGTCGTCTGCAAATAATGATAGTTTGACTTCTTCCTTTCCAATTTGTATCCCTTTGACCTCCTTATGTTGTCGAATTGCCCGAGCTAGTACCTCAAGTACAATATTGAAAAGATAAGGAGAAAGGGGGCAGCCTTGTCTGGTCCCTGATTTCAGTGGGATTGCTTCAAGTTTCTCTCCATTTAGTTTGATGCTGGCTACCGGTTTGCTGTATATTGCTTTTACTATGTTTAGGTATGGGCCTTGAATTCCTGTTCTCTCCAAGACTTTAAGCATGAAAGGATGCTGAATTTTGTCAAATGCTTTTTCAGCATCCAATGAAATGACCATGTGGTTTTGTTCTTTGAGTTTGTTTATGTAGTGGATTGTATTGATGGATTTCCATATATTGAACCAACCCTGCATTCCCGGGATAAAGCCTACTTGATCATGGTGGATGATCGTTTTGATGTGTTCTTGGATTCGGTTGGCAAGAATTTTATTGAGTATTTTTGCATCGATGTTCATAAGGGAAATTGGTCTGAAGTTCTCTTTCTTTGTTGGACCTTTTTGTGGATTAATCTGAGGCACCTGGAGATCAGATCTTCAGCAATCATTTGGAGTCCCAGCTGTAGAAAATAATTTTCTTTACAGAAATCTTAAAATCATTTAGTTTAGTAGCAAAATAGCTAAGTTAATTCTTCGTTTTAACATTACTGCATGCATAGACTTCACGTGGTCTCAGTCTGTGGCTCTCAATGTAGCAGACATCACTGAAGTCAACATTAACTTGTACACTCAGAATTTTATCCTTAATGTTTTCCTCAATAATTAAAAGAAAATCTTTACAATGATATTGGAACTTTATATTTTATTATAATAATTTTTATATTTATAAAAATTTATATATTGTATTCATTATAATATATTGTAATAAAAACTAATTTCTGTGATGCAACTTTTGCCTTCTGTTTTAATTTCTTCTGATAATACTTTAAATGCAGTAGACACTTTCTATAAAAAGAGATATTTCCTCCACATATACTATACAATTGCTGATTCAAGCATAGGTAACGTTTTATTCTCCTTAACTCTTTATTCTTTACCTCTAGCAAAACAGCAAGGAAAATACAAGTATTGTTTTGTTTCCATAGTAAGGGTAGGGATAATCTTAGGAGTGTCCTATTTACTCTAGAACCTATAATTGCAATGGAGAAAATTGGTCTAGTTAAGATTCATTGTAATTCTGTGAACTGAGCTAATTGCTATTTTCAATATAGGCTTTAAGAAGCTAATAAGACAAGTGAAACAACTATTTATTTATTCAACTTGTGTTTAGTGACCACTGACCTTCTGTGACCAAAGGAAGAAGCCATTGTCCAAAGAAATTGAGATTCTCAGTTGAAGAAAATATTATTAAATCATGACAATTATGGAAACATAGCTCAGTAGATAGCCAGCTGAAAATGACCTCAGCCACACCATGTAGGTTCCTTATGTCACAATGTCATGTCAGGACTTTTTTTAAAAAAAATCTTAATTTTCAGTTTTTAATTTTATTTATTTATATATTATTTTTCTTCTCTCTTTTTATTCAACAGGTCCTTTATGAACAGTCTAGCTTCCAGTTTGATGTTATTATGGGATACTAGTGAGTGTGAACAGTGTGCCTTTGTGTCTGTTCCTTTTATGTTTTTGTGGGGACTCTCTTCCTTTGGTTTGCTGGTTCTGTTATATTCCAATGAATTAGCTTTTGCTTAATTTCATTTTATTTCATTATTATACCTTCAAAAACTGTTTTCTAATGAGTGGAAGATAAGAAGTATATCAAGATGAGCAAGGAGAGATTGGGAGGAACTGGAGGGGAAGCGGGGGGGGGGAAACCATAATCAGGATATAATATGTGAGGAAAAAATCTCTCTTCAATAAAAGGAGAGAAAATACAGTCATGAAAACACACACACATACACATACACACACACACATACACACACACCACACACACACAAGAAAAGGTTAACTTATAGACTTTATTGGAGAATTTCATTTTATATAATATTAGAGTCATGATATTCTGCTAATATTTAGCCCTCAATCAGGATTGCCTTTCTGGTAGTCATAACAATTTAAAATACAACTACTAGTGTGCACAATTAAAGTGTTCATGCTTTTTGATTTGGGAGATAGATTCTATGATTTATTTTAGTTTTTTTTTTTTTTTCATTCGAAGTCCATGGAACTTTCAGTATTGCATCACATAGAATATTTGCTCCAGTAATCCTACATCCAGAGGGGAGATTGTTTTCTATACCACATTCACCACAGGTAAAGATCTAATTTTAAGATTTGTGATATGACCTGAAGGTACTTTGAACTTTGATGCTTAAATCTCCTAGTGTAGAAGAATAGACAAAATAGCCCTCCCTTCCCCACGCTGTACTTGATTAGTGTGCTTCATTACATCAACAGAAACTTTAAGAGAGAAAATGGCATCTGGTTCATGGATTATTACTATAACAGACCTGACCATATATTTGGGAGTGTTGCTGAAAGATTTTGGAATTTAGAGAAAACACTGAGAGGGTTTTCTGTAGGAGCTTAGAAGATATGAATGCTGAGAGGAGAGAAGGCAATGGGTATCCAGCTTGTGAAGTTTCTAAAGTGATCCCTTCCCTTTATTGGAATATTCTTTATTCTACTAAGGGTTGATTTTGCCTTTTCTGACTGAAATCATAACCTGGATGTTCCCTCTTATAATAACAAACAATTTATCTTATTTTTGACTTTACAGAACCTCATAATTAAGAGATTTCAGAATTTTACAGAAACGCTGATCAGCTAGGTTTGGAGAATTTGTTCTGATATTTAAAGCTTAGCACAACTTAAGGATACTCTTCATGGTACTGTTTCCATTGGTCATCAAACAAAAACTGTGTTCCAAAAATAGCCAAGGTTTTACTTCCTGTTCACAGGTCATTCAAGTCACTCAAGTAGCACTGGTTTTGAAGATATGAAAAGCTCATGAGGAGTAGCCAAGAATTGACACTAAAGCCACCCTGGTAGCTGAAGTCCCAGGACTGAAGGTGTCATGGAGGGAAGTTGAGACTTGTTACCATTAACAAAACTCAGGATAGGACTTTGATGAATGTGAAGCTCAGTTGCAGCAAGGGATCTCAGAATTTTGGAGACGCCACTACTGTGAGATGTCTATCAAGGACATTGCTTATGGTAAGGAGCTGGCTTGAGACTAGGAGAAAAATTGCACTTTCTGGTGGAACTCAATAAATGACCTCATCCTATTTGGAGAAGCTCAGAAGAACGTGAGAGAATCTCAGACATTGTACACTGAGCTCTTTATTCTTTTAAGGGTTGATTTTGCCTTTTCTGAATAAAATCATAACATGGATGTTCCCTCTTTTTTTAATTTTTTTTATTCGATATAATTTTTTATTTGCATTTCAAATGATTTCCCCTTTTCTAGCCCCCTACTCCCCGAAAGTCCCTTAAGCCCCCTTTTGTTGCTGAGAATAGTTTTAGCTATCCTGGGTTTTTTGTTGTTCCAGATGAATTTGATAATTGCTCTTTCTAACTCTGTGAAGAATTGAGTTGGGATTTTGATGGGTATTGCATTGAATCTGTATATTGCTTTTGGCAAAATTGCCATTTTAACTATATTGATTCTACTGATCCATGAGCATGGGAGGTTTTCCCATTTTTTGAGGTCTTCTTCCATTTCCTTCTTCAGAGTCTTGAAGTTCTTGTCATACAAATCTTTCACATGTTTGGTAAGAGTCACCCCAAGATACTTTATACTGTTTGTGGCTATTGTGAAGGGGGTCATTTCCCTAATTTCTTTCTCAGCCTATTTATCCTTTGAGTATAGGAAGGCCCCTTATTTGTTTGAGCTGATTTTATAACCTGCCTCTTTGCTGAAGTTGTTTATCAGCTGTAGGAGCTCTCTAGTGGAGTTTTTTGGGTCATTAGGTAGACTATAATGTCGTCTGCAAATAATGATAGTTTGAATTCTTCCTTTCCAATTTATATCCCTTTGACCTCCTTATGTTGTCAAATTGCCTGAGCTAGTACCTCAAGTACAATATTGAAAAGATAAGGAGAAAGGGGGCAGCCTTGTCTGGTCCCTGATTTCAGTGGGATTGAAACAAGTTTCTCTCCATTTAGTTTGATGCTGGCTACCGGTTTGCTGTATATTGCTTTTACTATGTTTAGGTATGGGCCTTGAATTCCTGTTCTCTCCAAGACTTTAAGCATGAAAGGATGCTGAATTTTGTCAAATGCTTTTTCAGCATCCAGTGAAATGACCAAGTGGTTTTGTTCCTTGAGTTTGTTTATGTAGTGGATTGCATTGATGGATTTCCGTATATTGAACCAACCCTGCATTCCCGGGATAAAGCCTACTTGATCATGGTGGATGATCGTTTTGATGTGTTCTTGGATTCGGTTGGCAAGAATTTTATTGAGTATTTTTGCATCGATGTTCATAAGGGAAATTGGTCTGAAGTTCTCTTTCTTTGTTGGATCTTTGTGTGGTTTTGGTATCAGCGTAATTGTGGCTTTGTAGAAGGAATTGGGCAGTGTTCCTTCTGTTTCTATTCTGTGGAATAGTTTGAAGAGTATTGGTGTTAACTCTTCTTTGAAGGTCTGATAGAATTTTGCACTGAAATCATCTGGTCCTGTGCTTTTTTTGGTTGGAAGACTTTCTATGACTCCTTCTATTTCTTTAGGCATTATGGGACTGTTTAGATGGTCTAGTTGGTCCTGATTTAATTTTGGTATTTGGTATCTGTCAAGGAAATTGTCCATTTCCTCCAGATTCTCCAGTTGTGTTGAGTACAGGCTCTTGTAGTAGGATCTGATGATTTTTTTGGATTTCCTCAGTTTCCGTTGTTATATCTCCCTTTTCATTTCTAAGTTTGTTAATTTGGATACTTTCTCTGTGCCCTTTGGTCAGTCTGGCTAAGGGTTTATCTATCTTGTTGATTTTTCTCAAAGAACCAGCTCCTGGTTTTGTTGATTCTTTGTATGGTTCTCTTTGTTTCTACTTGGTTGATTTCGGCCCTGAGTTTGATGATTTCCTGCCTTCTACTCCTCCTGGGTAAAATAGCTTCTTTTTGTTCCAGGGCTTTCAGGTGTGTCATTAAGCAGGTAATGTATTCTCTCTCCATTTTCTTTTTGGAGGCACTCAGGGCTATGAGTTTTCCTCTTAGCACTGCTTTCATTGTGTCCCATAGATTTGGGTATGTTGTGTCTTCATTTTCATTGTATTCTAAAAAGTCTTTAATTTCTTTTTTATTTCTTCCTTGACCAAGGTATCATTGAGTAGAATATTGTTCAATTTCCACGTGTATGTGGGTTTTCTGTTGTTTTTGTTGCTATTGAAGACCACTTTTACTTCATAGTGATCTGATAGGAGGCATGGGATTAGTTCGATCTTCTTATATTTGTTGAGGTCTGTCTTGTGACCAATTATATGGTTGATTTTGTAGAAGGTACCATGAGGTGCTGAGAAAAAGGTATATTCTTTTGCTTTAGGATAGAATGTTCTATATATATCTGTTAAATCTAATTGGTCCAAAGCTTCAATTAGTTTCATTGTGTCCCTGTTTAGTTTCTGTTTTCCTGATCGGTCCATTGAGGAAAGTGCAGTGTTGAAGTCACCCACAATTATTGTGTTAGGTGCAATGTGTGCTTTGAGTTTTAATAAAGTTTCTTTTACGAAAGAGGGTGCCCTTGCATTTGGAGCATAGATGTTCAGGATTGAGAGTTCTTCTTGTTGTATTTTTCCTTTGACCAGCAAGAAGTGTCCCTCAGAGTCTCTTTTGATGACTTTGGGTTGAAAGTCAATTTTATCTGATATTAAAATGGCTACTCCAGCTTGTTTCCTGAGACCATTTGCTTGTAAAATTGTCTTCCAGCCTTTTACTCTAAGGTAGTGTTTGTCTTTGACCCTGAGGTGTGTTTCCTGTAAGCAGCAAAATGTAGGGTCCTGTTTACATATCCAGTCAGTTAGTCTGTGTCTTTTTATTGGGGCATTAAGTCCATTATGTTAAGAGATATTAAGGAATAGTGATTGTTACTTCCTATCATTTTTGACGTTATTTTTTAAATTTGATTGCTTAACATCTTTTGGGTTTGACGAAAGGTTACTATCTTGCTTTTTCCAGGGTGAAGTTTCCCCCCTTGTATTGGTGTTTTCTTACTATTATCCTTTGTAGGGCTGGGTTTGTGGATAGATATTGGGTAAACTTGGTTTTGTCATGAAATATCTTAGTTTCTCCATCTACGGTGATTGAGAGTTTTGCTGGATATAGTAGTTTTGGCTGGCATTTGTGTTCTCTTAGAGTCTGCATGAGATCTGCCCAGGACCTAGCCTTCACAGTCTCAGGTGAAAAGTCTGCTGTGATTCTGATAGGTCTTCCTTTATATGTTACTTGGCCTTTTTCTCTTACTGCCTTTAATATTCTTTCTTTGTTTAGAAAATTTGGTGTTTTGATTATTATGTGACGGGAAGTATTTCTGTTCTGGTCCAGTCTGTTTGGAGTTCTGTAGGCTTCTTGTATATTCATGGGCATCTCTCTCTTTAGGTTAGGGAAGTTTTCTTCCATAATTTTATTGAAGATATTTGCTGGCCCTTAATTTGTAAATCTTCACTCTCATCTATGCCTATAATCCTTAGGTTTGGTCTTCTCATTGTGTCCTGGATTTCCTGGATATTTTGGGTTACAAGCTTTTTGCATTTTGCATTTTCTTTAACTGTTGAGTCCATGGTTTCTATGGAATCTTCAGCATCTGAGATTCTTTCTTCTATCTCTTGTATTCTGCTGTTGATATTTGCATCTCTGTCCCCTGATTTCTTCCGTAGGCTTTCTATCTCCAAAGTTGTCTCCCTTTGAGTTTTCTTAGTTGTTTCTATTTCTGATTTTAGATCCTGTATGGTTTTGCTTAGCTCCTTCACTTGCATGTTTGTGCTTTCCTGTAATTCTTTAAGAGATTTTTGTTTCCTCTTTCATGACCTCAGCCTGTTGACCAAAGTTCTCCTGTATTTCTTTAAGTTTTTTTTGTGTTTCCTCATTGTTGGCTTTTGTATTCTCCTGGATTTCTTTCAATGATTTTTGTGTTTCCCTTGCAAGGGCTTCTAACTTTTGATCCATTTTCTCCTGAATTTCTTTAAGTATGTCCTTCATGTGTTCCTGTACCAGCATCATGATCAGTGTTTTTAAATCCAAATCTTGTTTTACTGGTGTGATGGGGTATCCAGGACATGCTGGTAGAGGAGAATTGGGTTCAGATGTTGCCATATTGCCTTGATTTCTGTTAGTGACGTTCCTGTGTTTGCCTTTTGCCATCTAGTTCTCACTGGTGTTAGTTGGTCTTGTCAGTGCTGGACTCACCAGTGCAAGCTGCCCCTTCCCAGGTGGCCTCTGGTTCACAGCTTACCTCCTGCACTGCTTGGAGACAGGGTGTTGTTGCCCAGGCTGTTCAGATCCTGAAGCAGACACCCGAAGGCTCCCGCTGGGGCCAGCTGGATTCACTGGAGCACACTGACTTCTCCCAGCTGGCCGCCTGGAAGCCCCTCTTGCCTCTTGCAGGACCTGGAGATGTAGTGTTGCTGCCCAGGCTAATCTGGATCCGGAAGTGGAGAGAGGTGGGGGCTCTGGCCAGAGGCTTCAGGATTGGGACCCAAGCTCTGGGCTACAGGAGCAAGCCGTGTTGCGAGCTCCCAGACTGCTTCTGGGTGCACACCTGGTCTCCCGCACTTCCTGAAGACCGAGTACTGTGGCACTGGCCGTTCAGATCCCAAAGCAGGCACCCGAAGGCTCCCACTGGGGCCCGCTGGATTCACCGGAGCATACCGACTTCTCCCAGCTGGCCGCCCAGAAGCCCCTCTTGCCTCTTGCAGGACCTGGAGATGTGGTGTTGCCGCCCAAGCTGATCTGGATCTGGAAGCAGAGAGAGTTGAGCTGAGGGCTCCCGCCAGAGGCCTCAGGGGATGTTCCCTCTTATAATAAACAACTTACCTTATTTTTGACATTACAGAAATCCACAATTAAGAGATTTCAGAATTTTACAGAAATGTTGAAGTTTTAGAGAAATTGTTGATATTTAAAAGAGATTGAAATTTTAAACTTTGTGAAAGTTCTAATGGCATTCATGTTGTATATTGTGATTATAATCTTAATAGTCAATCTTGGACAAAAATGAGAAAGGATAGGTTCTACTTGAAAGTGAGATGTTTGTTTGTAAAGTTGACAAAGTGCTAATTATGCTGGGTAGTTTTATGTCACCTTAACAAAAGCTTGAGTCATCTAAGAAGAGGGACCCTCATGTGAAAATGCCTTTATAACATCAGTCTTTATGAAAGTTTATAGGGCATGATATAAAATAGGGATTGATATAGAAAGGGCTGAGCTATGATATACTGTGTCACTCTTGGACTAATGGTGATGAGGTTTAAGAAAGCAGGGAGGCAAGAAATACAGAGCAAGACCTACTCTACAGTGACCTGTGCATAGTTCCACCATATTAGAGATGCTTTTGATGGCAAATGGTGATGTAGACATATAAGCTATATAGTTCTGTCTTGATTTTGATGATGGTGTTTGTTTCATCATAGCAATAGAAACCCTAAGATCCCAGATATATATGACCCAGCTGTCTCTCTGTATTTTGATCACCTATTATAACCACCATCCAGAGATATTTATGTTTTATTTCTTCAAAGACTTCTGTTATTTCAATGGCTGCAAAAGAAAGAAGGTCTAATGATAACTTTAAACATGTACTTCTGTTACAAAGGAACGAAGTTAAATAATCACTGCACAATTTGCCTCCTCACAAATATCAGCAACTCAATCTCCTGGGATTCAGTTGACCTTTTCTGGCATCTATGTACATCTGCACACACACACACACACACACACACACACACACACACCTGAATCTATTTAATATTGCTTTTATGAACATCAGTTTAAGACTGACAACTTGAGACTGGATAACCTATCATGGAGATCATCTTGGAGAAAACTGATTCTTCCTCTTTGTAAGTATTGATTGACTACCTAGAGTCAATTGACTCTGGTCAATTGATTGACTACCTATTTTTCATTCAGAGATAGACATTTGAATTCTTTTTGCCCTATTAGAATGTTGGCTAGTATTATGTAGATACTTATTTTAAAAACATCATATTGTAATTTCATGAGCGAAGCATCCCTGTCATGTTTATAGGACACTGTATCACAGCAGGTGAGCTGCTCTTCAGGCTGTGTTCTCTCTTCAACAATTTTCAACTGATTTGAGAGAATAGGAATTGCATTGTATATGTACCAACCAGGCCTCGCTACTTCAGAGCCTCTTATTATCTGTGTTTTGGCTAATGGTGAATTTCTTTAATATTCTCCATCTGCTGGAAAGAGAGGTCTTTTTATGAAGGTAAGAGCTGCACTCATCTGTGGGTATAGGAAAAGTAGAGAAATCTTGTTTATTTGGGAAAATCTAATAATAGAGTCTCCTCTTTGGTCAACCAACTATTCAGCCACTGCTAGTTGACTAGGTTTATAGTACCAGATATGAATTTCTTCTAATGGAAGGGGCCTCAATTTCAATTAGACAACTGTTGGTTTTTCCCAGGATAAAAATGTCACTATTACTTGGACTAAGGGTATCTTGCCAGGCTGCTCAGTGTTTTGATTTGTAAGCTTTAAATCTGAGTAGGACTATTGACTAAATTTTCTATTTGGCATTGATATGGCAATAAGAGCTAGCCCTCAGAGAAGAGGATTCTAGGTCAACACCAGTTCTATTTTACCAACATACATGTCTGAAGTGTGTGGTATCTTTAACATTTGGGACTTACTTTCAGATCATGTGAGGCAACAGAGAGCAATGGAAATACACTGTGTTGTTCTGAGAATCTCTCAAACTTGGAACCCCAAAGCATAATATCAAGGGCAGATGTTCCACAGCTGGCTTTATGTAGCTATTGACTTCTGAATGGATGAACTATTTAATCTTCTCTTCTCTTCTCTTCTCTTCTCTTCTCTTCTATTTTTCTTCTCTATATATCTTTTTTCCTTCACTCACACAAACATGCACACATGTGAAGAGAGAGAGAGAGAGAGAGAGAGAGAGAGAGAGAGAGAGAGAGAGAGAGAGAGAGAGAGAAAGAGAAACAGGGAGTTTTTTCCTTTATAGTTCCTATGCCCTATTATAGCTCTCTCTGATATATTACTTTTCCTCATTTCTTGATTATTCTACTTCATAAATAACATATAGAGATCCACAGCTAGGATCCACAACAACAGAGAGCAAATAATATTTATTTTTTTCAGGTCTGTATTACTGAACTTACTATATTTTCAAATTCAACTCTCCTCCAAATATCCTCTCATTTTTCACTATTTATTCTCATATTTAGTTAAAGAGAATCACAGGTGAATAGAATTTCTTTCCTCTTCCCTCCTCTTCCAGCTCCTCAGGTTTGCTTCTCTTGTCTCCCATCTTCTCTCCTATTTTCCTTCCTTTTCCTTCGTTTGTTTTATCTCTTTCTACAAGATCAGGTCTCAATATTTTCAGTTTGACAAATAGTTCTTCTGCATTGTGCATGTTTGTATCTGTTGTGCTATTTTTACTATTAGATCAATTTGTTCTCCTTAAATACATCCTTGGTTATTCATAGAAACTTAATCCCTCAAATGAAATCCTCTAAGCATGAACCCCATTAATTTCTTTCTTTGCTTTTAGGATTATATTAATTTCATCAAATAGGTATACATTCTCAACTAACAACATAATTTGTCTTTCATGTAATCAGGCCTTACTACTCATTTTCATTTCATAAACTATACCAATTGTTATATTTATTGATTGTTTTGGACATTCAAACATATAGTAGCTAATAAAAGTTATAATTATTCCAATATAGACAGAGATAATGATCTAATACTTAAATTTCACCTCTTTAAAATCCAATATTTACTGAACTTATTCACACATTTTCAGAGATGTCTTCTATTTATTTGGCTTATTACATCTTGAATAAATGCTGATTACAGTTTATATGATTTCTTTTTATAAAATCAGTGATATCTATTTCAAAGACATTGATGTTGTAAAAGGCACTTTACTGAAAACTTTGAAAATATAGTAAAATGTGAAGTTCTTTTGAATTTATTATTAAGTAATGAGTTCTTCACTCCGAGGAGAAAATTGATTGTATTTGTACATACTAAATTAGAAAAACATGAAAAATAATTCTGAGCATGTTTCAGTTTACAAGACTAAGCTAATGTTGAACTCTGAAATCTTTCGGAAATTCATGGACACTTAAATGCTATAAAACATCAATGTTGATTACCTCAAAAAGACTTCTTACATGAAAAATTTGTAAGGAATATTGTTTTCTCTGTAGATGTATGTGAAGTTATAGTAAGTAAATCCATGAAGTCTGAAATTGTACTTTGCTAAAAAGAAGAGGTTTAAGAGAACCCAGATCTAGCTTGTTGCTAAGAATATCTAATTAATGTCGGATGCTTTGTAAAACTCAACAACTCCAAGTGCCTTATGTTCTAAGCTTTATTTACTATAAATTAAATTATTATTTATTAGTTTATACTTATTCTCATTCAGGAAATTGTCTTATATATCACCTTTAGTCATATGTTTAAATTTAACTTTAAGGGAATATAGATTTCTGTCACATCATATTCTGAAATCCCTTGATGAATATTTTCTCATGTAGCTCCACACTTGAATCTATTTTAATATCATCTATGAAAGTTGTTATATCAACATCAAAAATATTTTGGTGCATTTGGGCACATTATTTTTTTAATTCTATTAATGACATTTCACATGCTTAAAGTTGTTTTTTAAACAATAATGTATTTTAGCTCCCCTGTTTTTCCATTATACATTTTGTATGTTTTATCATAATATTACCTACTTTCATGGGACAACTGAATAAGCATTTACTTATTTTACTGAGGGACCTTTTCAGGAAAACTTTGTCATATTTTTTAGCTAGTCAAACAATGACCTTAGTTTAATTCTAATCATTGTGGACAATTTCTAGAAAATATGACTAAGAAAGTGAGAAAGAAACATCTAAAGAAGATGAACATTATCTGGTAAAAGATATTTCCATGATATAAATGTTAAATACTTGTATTTAATACATTTATATTACACACATAGACAGGCACACCAAGACACAGAATGAGGCCAACTCCTCACTGTTGTAAGACATATTCATAATTGAGCTATCTTTAAACATGTAATAATTATTATTAACTTTTAAATAAATTAAAAAACCCTGAGTCATTAACTTCAGAATCTCTAAGTAACAAATAAAAATTATTGGTATTTCTTAAAAACATGGCATGTGTCTAATTCATTTCAAAGACTAAAATTCTTTTGAGTGAAAGCAGATTGCAAAGACCTATTGAAAATAAATATCTGTCTACTATAATACATTTATTATAGATGATTTGTGGTATGAATGCTTGATAGATTTATAATTATCTTTGTTTCTATGTTTTAAGACAGGGCATTATTCTAGTAATTAGAAAATTGTTCTTGACACAGACTTGTAGGAAATTTCCATATTCCCGTCAGGGCAGATAACATCCATGGGGCAGAGAATCAGTCTAAAGGACAGGAGCAGAATGCACTGCAGACACCACAGAGCCCTCAGTGCAGCGTGAATTGCACGACTTATTCTCCTGAGCCATGGTATCCGCCAAGTCCCTAACTCTATATTGTTTTATTTTGATTTTAAATTCTGTTGAACCAGTTTATGCCAAATTTTGCATAACATCTTATGTTCTTTATCAGGACAACAGCATGAAATATTCAAAAGGCTGCTATCAAGGTGCCTAATATAAAAGATTAAATAGACCAGCCATTCAGTCTCTTTTCTCAAGAAGAAAACATGATATTCAGACAGAATAAAAATAACAGAGTCATATTTCCAGGTACATATTCTGATCAAAATGCCATATTCTTTGTATTTTCAGAGGTTCTTTTATTTAACTGTCATTCTAAAGCATAGTGAAAATATAAGGAATTCAATGAATTTTTATGACAAATACTTTTTTCTCTTTAAAGTAGAGAAGTACACCACAAAGTATATTAAATGTAACCTTTATTGAACATGGGAAATGTGGAATTATTTAGGACTTGATGGGAAATAGCAATATTTAGAAAACCTTGCAACCTTATAATTAAGAGCTTCATTTTAAATGTTAAAGCAAAAGCTATGGAATTCAATTCAGTGAAAAGTTAGATCACTTAAAACATCTGAGTCTAATGTTAAACATTTTATTAGAAGCTTTGGTTTGTATTTTTTAGCCTCATCTTTCTCCTTCCTGCCATGACTATATGGGCACAGGTATAGCATATCAGAATAATACATTTGACCATCCACACAGTGATGTGTCATAGTCCCCAAGGCTGTCACTTTTCACTGAAGGTTATAAAATAAGACTGTCTTACTCAGCTATGTCATGAATTTGAAGTGTCCTTCAGAAGGAACATGATTTGAATGCAAGTTATACAGATTATGGTACAACTCTGAAGGTTGAGGAATGAGTAAAATGTAAAGTCTGGCTGGCAGAAATAAGTTTCTGAGAGTTTAGCTTATTGTGATGTTCCCCTTTTCCTAAGGCAGTGAATTAGACGAAAGCCTATATTCCCTCAGAATCTTGAAGAAAGTTCATAGTTGTTTAAAAGAGTTCTTCTCCTTATCTGAGGGAAATGGAACATGTAGCTCCTCCATGAATATATGACTGTGATGCTTATTAACATGTCAAGATCTTTTCTAGCTTCTAGGCTCCCTCAGTTCCCACTCACAGATCCCAGCATGCTCATAGACTGCCTTCTTCCCAACTACCCACTCCCATATGAACAAGAAAGATCCACACCCAGCACCTTTCTCTCTACTTTCCTGGGAGATAGCCTTGGGAGTTCAGAATAAACTTTCCCCTTTAAGCCACAGAGCAGCCATTTTTGTTCCTTCGCAGAAATCATTTGTCATTCAGTTATATCTTCCCTGGTAGTGACTATCTATTAGGTCTCAATGAAACCTGGGAAATGTCTCACTGGGTACTGTTTCCCTACTCTAAAACTCTCCATCCTAAGGGCTGGGCATCTGCTTCCTAGCCCCAAACCAGATCCCTATATAATTCAGCCACTTTGGCTACACTGCTCTCTTGGTCTTTTGGGCCAGTCTCCTCTTGATGTTCCTCTGCCTCTCTCCTCTCATGATATCATTTAATCACCTGGCCATGTCAATGCTGAACTCTTCATTCTGCCTAATTTCTTCCTTAAATTCCACAATAAAATCATAATAGTCATGTCCTCAACTTATTTAATATTTTTTCATTTACTACCATCCCTGTAAGCTACCTGGCCTGGCACCATATGAACAGTCTCTGTCACAAGTCCTAACTCAATGAACTCTGCCAGTTCTTCTCTATTAGAAGCTTCTAGCTTCTAGGCTCCCTCAGTTCCCACTCACAGATCCCAGCATGCTCACAGACTGCCTTCTTCCCAACTACCCACTCCCATATGAACAGGAAAGATCCACACCCTAGGTATATGCCCAGGAGTGGTATAGCAGGGTCGTCTGGAAGTGATGTGCCCAGTTTTTTGAGGGACAGCCAGACTGATTTACAGAGTGGTTGTATCAATTTGCAACCCCACCAGCAATGGAGGAGTGTTCCTCTTTCTCCACATCCTCATCAGCACCTGTTTTCTCCTGAGTTTTTGATCTTAGCCATTCTGACTGGTGTAAGGTGAAATCTCAGGGTTGTTTTGATTTGCATTTCCCTAATGACTAATGATGTTGAACATTTTTTAAGATGCTTCTCAGCCATCCAAAGTTCTTCAGGTGAAAATTCTTTGTTTAGCTCTGTACCCCATTTTTAATAGGGTTATTTGGTTTTCTGGGGTCTTACTTCTTGAGTTCTTTATATATATTGGATATTAGCCCTCTGTCAGATGTAAGGTTGGTGAAGATCTTTTCCCAATTTGTTGGTTGCCAATTTGTCCTTTTGATGGTGTCCTTTGCCTTACAGAAACTTTGTAGTTTTATGATGTCCCATTTGTCAATTCTTGATCTTAGAGCATATGCTATTGGTGTTCTGTTCAGGAACTTTTCCCCTGTGCCCATGTCCTCAAGGGTCTGTCCTAGTTTCTTTTCGATTAATTTTAGTGTGTCTACTTTTATGTGAAAGTCCTTGAGCCACTTGGAGTTGAGCTTAGTACAAGGAGATAAGGATGGATCAATTTGCATTCTTCCGCATGCTGACCTCCAGTTGAGCCAGCACCATTTGTTGAAAAGGCTATCTTTTTTCCACTGGATGTTTTCAGCTCCTGTGTCGAAAATCAATTGGCCATAGGTATATGGGCTCATTTCTGGATCTTCAATCCTATTCCATTGATCTGTGTGCCTGTCACTGTACCAATATCATGCAGTTTTTAACACTATTGCTCTGTAGTATTGCTTAAGGTCCAGAATACTGATTCCCCCAGAATTTCTTTTGTTGTTGAGAATAGTTTTAGCTATCCTGGTTTTTTTGTTATTCCAGATGAATTTGAGAATTGCTCTTTCTAACTCTATGAAGAACTGAGGTGGGATTTTGATGGGTATTGCATAGAATCTGAATATTGCTTTTGACAAGATGGCCATTATAACTATATTAACCCTGCTAATCCACAAGCATGGCAGATTTTTCCATTTTCTGAGTTCTTCTTCCATTTCCTTCTTCAGAGACTTGAAGTTCTTGTCACATAGATCTTTGACCTGTTTGGCTAGAGTAACACCAAGGTAATTTATTTTGTTTGCAGCTATTGTGAAGGGTGTCTTTTCTCTAATTTCTTTCTCACTCAATGGAGGAATGGATACAAAAAATATGGTACATATACACAATGGAGTACTATTCAGCCATTAGAAACAATGAATTCATGAAAGTCTTAGACAAATGGATGGAGCTAACCCAGTCTCAAAAGATCAATCATGGTATCACTGATAAGTGGATATTAGCCTAGAAACTTGGAATACCCAAGACATAATCCACATGTCAAATGAGGTCCAAGAAGAATGGAGGAGTGTCCCCTGGTTCTGGAAAGGCTCAGTGCAGCAGTATAGGGCAATACATGAATAGGGAAGTGGGAAGAGGTAGATGGGGGAAGAGGGGGAGGGAAGAAGGTTTATGGAACTTTCGGGGATTGGGGAGCCAGGAAAGGGGAAATCATTTGAAATGCAAATAAAAAATATATCGAATAAAAAAAAGAAAATAATAACTAACATGCTCTATCTAAGCAAACTATCCAATAGTTAGAAACTGTGTTAGTTGGCATTGTGAAGGTAATTAAGCTTTCCTTCCCTTTAGTTTACATATAAGCTTGGTTCAGCCAATAACATACATTATACAAATTGTACTATTTTATGCAATTTCACCATGCCCTACCTAGGCATACTCTGGCATTTTGCCATTTCTTTACATAAAATCTCAAACTACAATCACCACCAAATTTTTGTCAAGCATTGGTCATCAAGTATCTTTGGTTCATGTGCTTTTCATATATAAGAAGCCTTTCTTAGATAAGAAGCCTGCAGCTCTGGCTATGTGGCTTCAGACTGTATTGTTGATTTCTTGAGGGTTTCATTTCATTCTACAAAAAATGCATGAAATTCACTGTATTCCCAATGCTATCTTCTATAAATAATCTTTAACCAGAATGCACATCTTGGAAAAATAATCCATGGAGAATCCTTATAAATTTTTGAATACTGAATTTTGATTAGAAAATCACAATGCCAAAAAGGTAGCTATTATATATTATATAAGTCTAGAAGGCTTAAATACTTTTAAAAATCTGAAAGCATAGTTCCTGCTCATTGCTATTGAACCCATTTTGGATGAAAGCCACCTTTGGGTACGTTGCTTATTCCTTCTAGTTCACATGCTTAGGACTCCCCCATTTGTAAACTCAAAACCCTACTATCACATATTCTAGCTGTGATTCATCTTCATTTGATGAAACTCATTTTCCTGGACTAACCCTGACACATGATTAGGAAGCTATTTTTTCCATGGTCTAATTAAGCAGTTCGTTACCATCTTTACCTGTCCTAACTAACATTTGGCATCTCTTGCACTGGCAAAATATATGAGTAACTAGATTTTCACAACAAACACATTCTCAGGCAAATTATAAAATAAAGATCAACGTGAAAGCCAAAGCATCCTGTTTCCCATCAAAACACTCATCCTATAAAAATGCTCTTTAATGGGAATTAACTGAAGGACCTCCACCACACACTGCTTAAAAGAACAATAATAAACTTTGTCAAAATTTCAAAGAATATAAAAAAAAGATCAAGAGCATTACAAGACACATAACAATAAATACTTGACTGGTATCCAAGAAAATACAAATACAAACCCAAATAATAAAATGGAAATCAGTCAAACTCTGAAAACTGAATTCAATAAAGGGAAAGAAACATTAAGAAGGACACAAGCTGAAATTAATATGGAACTGTAAAACAGTAGACCCAATATAGTCTTGTATACAAATTAGAAACTTTTGGGAAACTTTACAAGTAAAATGAAAGAAGCAGAATATAGAATATTATGACTCAATATATGTTGGTTGATACCTGTGAGGCTCAGGCTGGAGGATATACAAAAAAAGATATTGATATGATTCTATTTTAATTAAAACATTTAAATAGTAGTAACCAAAAGGTTTCAATACATGAAACTAAAAGCTGCATGGTTGTATTCAGGAAATGTAAAGTGAAACTCAGAGGATTTAGAGGTGGCACACTTTTAAGGATGCAACCATTAGTTATTTGATGCAATCAATATATTTTGGATACCCAAAGATAATTATGTCCAAAGTATTAATTAGAACTCTGCCTCCAAAGTAGGTATAGGTGTAGTCAGGTTTAAGTAGAGCTAAGAGCATAGGATATACAAAAAAGCAAACAACAACAACCACAAAAACATTTCGTTGGGTAAGTGTGAGATCAGACAGTGTCTGACTATGAAATGTGTTAAATCAATGATTCAGAATCACCAGCCTTTAGGAACAAGGTGAAACTAGGTCATATTACAATCCTCTCTTAGCTTTAGAGTACAAATAACTCTACAGAGTACTTATAAAGACTACAAATGATCATCTCCTGTCCATGGTGACTACCATAGTGCACTGATCATATTAAGACTTAATAAATAGTTTATTGACTAATTGGCACATGGAAATTTGAAATGAAAATTATAAACTTCCAGCCAATAGAACATCCCAGTATCCCTGATGTTCTCTCAGCAGATGTTTGCTTTTAAAGGGATGTGATCTATCTAATCTGGCATGCTGGCACAAAAAGGTGTTTTCTACTCCAGGTGGCATTGCCTTGACATAATTAGAAATGACTGTTTCCCAGCAACAACAGGGAGTGCTCCTTGCTGCAGAGTTCCTAGAATTTCCTAAAAAGCAAAACAAAACAAAACCAAAATGGGACTCAATGACTCTAACATATAATTATTATGTACATTTCTGCTGAAGAATTTTTGAAATTGCATTATTTACAAATAAGAAATTTTGCTTCCTAAAAATGAGCATCTCAAAATGTAGTCTCTAAATTCAGTCTATATAACTTTATAAAGATTGATTAATAGCAGATTTTTGTGACATATTCTAAAATTAGTAAGTTATTAGTGAAATTAATCAATTTCACTAATATTTGATTGGAAAAAATATTGGCTATTTGATTGGGAGAAAAACCTGATCATCATAGAAAAGTATTCAGGTAACTAGAACTGAACAGCAACATCAGGTAGTTAGATGTCCTAACTTGAGTTCAATGCTTAAAATCACAGTCTCTAGAGCCAAGCCAACATATTCATATCTCAGATGTGACAGCTTGTGCCACTATCTGAATATTTTATGAGTTCATTTTTTTCATGTGTAAATGTCCATGTTGACAATGGTGATTCTACTTAGATTCTTAGGTATTAAAATAATTAGAAAATGTAAATTGATTATAATGCCATCTCCTTAGAAATACGTTTAGGATATTCTCTAATTCCTATTCTTATAAAGGTTGTAGATACTACTAAGTTAGGTTTTGTTTGGTTGGTTTTCTTTGTTTATTTTTTATCAAGACATGGTTTCTCTGTGTAGCCCTGGCTGTCCATAGCTTATTCTTTGGACTAGGTTGGCCTTAAACTTGCAGATCTGCCTGCCTCTGCCTCCTGAGTGCTTAGATTAAAAGACTGTGGTACCATTGCCCAGCCACAAGTTAGTGTTTGATTCAATAAATCCCTGTAATTAAATGGGACATCATGAAACTGAATATTTTCTATAAAACAAATAGATTGAACAGAGAGGCATCCTACAGAATAGGAAAATAATTTTTACCAACTTCACATGTAATAATGGTTTAGTATCTAAAACATATAAACAACTAAAAAAAAACCTAGATACTAAAAATCAATAATCTAATTTAATAGTGGGTTACAGCTCTAAACAAAGAACTCTTTTAGAAGAATATCAAATGACTGAGAAACACATAAAGGGATGTTCAACGGGTTTAGCAATCAAGGAAATACAAATCAAAACTATGTTGAGATTCCACTTTACACCTGTCAACATGGCTAAGATCAATAACACGAGCAGCAGCTCATGCTGGATAGGGTGTAGAGCAAAAGGAACACGCTGCCATTGCTGGGAAAAGTGGAAGCTTGTACAGACACTATGGAAATCAATATGGCTGATGGTCATGAAAATTTGGAATCAATCTACCTCAAGACTCAGTTATACCACTCTTGGGCATATAGCAAAAAGACACTTCATCCTTGCACAAGGACACTTCCTCAGCCATATTTATTGCAACTTTATTCATCAAAGTCAGAAACTGGCATCAGTCTAGATGTACCTGAACAGAAGGATGGATAAATAAAATGTGATATACTTACACAGTGAAGTATTATTCAGCTTTTAAAAGAAATGTTATCATGAAATATACAGGCAAATGAAAAGAACTAGTAATATATCACCCTGAGTTAACATAGACCCAGAAAGACAAATATAGTATGGTATGTATTTGATTCTAAGTGTACATTAGTCATTAAGTAAATGATATCCAGGCTATAATATATAGATAGAGAGGTTAAGTAAGGAGGATGGTCTATGGGGAAGAACATGGTTCTCTCTGGGAAGGGGAAATAAAATCAGATTTTATTGTTGGACTGGGAGCAGGTGGGGAAATAAACAGAAAGCATCAGAAGTGTGTGTGTGTGTGTGTGTGTGTGTGTGTAGGGGAGTAAATAGGATGGAAAGAGAGAGAGAGAAATTCCCTAATAATATAAGTTGATGCTAAGCCAAAGATTGCTTTCAGGGTTGGGGGTATGGATTGCCAAGGACAACATCTGCACATCTCATTGAACAAGAAATCAAGCTGGTACCCAAACAAACAAACAAACAAACAAACAATCAATCAAAACTGTAAAACGTCAGTAACTTAACATGCAAAATTTCCTCTGATACTGATGTTCAATCTAGGAAGGAAGCTTCATTAGTGCTATGCAGCCGGTCAGTGACATCTCTTCTTCAAGTGTGTCCTTTCCCTCCAGGTCGAAAACTGCACTGACTGGTACTTAGCACTGATTGTGAATAGCCTTTGATGCCACTTGAATAAATATTTTATCAAAGATTATATCATCTTGGAGACATATTTTTTGTATGAACATCTCTAGGTCTATCCACTTTTTGTTAAATGATAGAAATTCATATTTAATATCTCAATAATGTGTTAGAGTGTTTATGTATAACAATTTATTTTATTGTTCATTTATCTGCTTGCAGCAAGCAGGCTATTGTGATAGTAATATAATAATCATGGTAGGCAGATATATTGATTGTGTACTGACTTTGATTTTTTGATCTATACCTGGAGCAAAAGTTTGGGGCATGTGTTGTGAAACTGGATGACTAATGTTGATCAACATTGTTTTTATTCTTTGGGTTTTTCTGTGCTTTAACATGAACATTAGCAATTATTTCTTATGTTTTTTAAATTTTTTATTGGTTATTTTATGTATTTACATTTCAAATATTATTTCCCCTTCCCACTTGCCACTTTGAAATCCCCCATCCCTCCTTTACCCATTGCTTCTATGAGGGTGCTCCCCCACCTGCCAGCTCGCTCCTGCCCTCAAATGCTCTAGCACTCCCCTTTGCTGGGGTATCAAGGATTCACAGGACCAAGGGCCTCCCCTCTCATTGATGCCTGATAAGGCTATCCTCTGATACATATACAGCTGAAGCCATGGTTCCTGCCATGTATATCCTTTGGTTGGTGGTTTAGTCCTTGGGAGCTCTGGGTGGGTCTGGTTGGTTGAAGAATTTTACTTGGTAGTTATTATATTGAATTTAAAAGTATCAATTTTAATGATTCACTATGCATTAATATTAAACTAACATTTACCTGTGTTCATGGGTTAAAAGGCTTTATGTTATTAAGAGGAAATCATTCAAAAGTGCTGCGCAATTTAAATTTGGCTCCTAACAACATATCAGTGTCACTTTATAAAAACAGACAGAAATACACATTCGTTAATGGGAACACAGCAATGATAATGGCTAGAATGATACTGAAAAAGAAAAGTAGACTGGAGGAATCATACTTCCTGATATTTAAAATATGTTCCATAAGTACAACAACTAAAATAGTAGAACACTTGCATAACAAACAAACACACACACACACACACACACACACACAGAGAGAGAGAGAGAGAGAGGGAGAGAGAGATACAAAGACAGAGACAGAGAGACCAAGAGATAGCAAGACAGAGAGAGATGGAAAACCAAAGAGACGTGGAGACAGAAAGGATACAAAGACAGAGAATTAATTAAAAAATGCATTGTTCACAGAGTTAAACTGACAGCCTTCTCACAACTAACATTTGGATAACTCCATATCCACATGTGAAAGAATGAAGCTGGATAGTAATTAAATGAAAAGCCATTTGAAAATACATTAAATACTAAAATGGTAAAAATCTTGTTAGTAAGGTAAGTACTAGTGCTTTATTTTGGGGAGGATTTTGTAACTGTGAAAAAAATCACCAAAGAATAAATAAAAACTCCTCAGGTTTTTTGTTGTTGTTGTTTTATTTTTGTGATCTTCACAGCCCAGAAAGCAACCTGCTACACAGAAAGGCAACTTAAAGAAGAAGAAAATAGTGCAAAGGCACACATGGAAAATGTTCATCTCTCAAATAAATAAAAAATTATAAGAGCTTGCTAGGAAAACTAATAAACCAGTAAGAATGGGCTGTATGTGTAGTTATCTGTCTGAAGATGTACAAACTGATTGGGAGGACTGTGAAAATTGATTCATCTCACAATCATGGTTATCATCAAGAAAACAGAATAAAAGGATTTGAATGCGGTATCATTTCAGATCTTTCAATAATTCTATTGCCAAAACCAGCAAAAGACAAATAAGGCAGAAGATTGTGTTTTTCATGTCCAATGTATAAAAACTGTAAAAATATTTTGCAGTCTAAAAGGTCTCAAATACTTTTTTATTTTTAAATATTGTATCAATTATACTTATGTGTTTATCATATATTGAGACCAGGCACGTATGTGACAGTGTCAGAGGACAATTTTGAAAATGTGAATATCTCTTACCATCTTTACATGGGTTGTTGGGCTTTCTTACTCAGTATTTAATGTGTTGAGAGATCTTTTTGGACCAGGCCTCCTTCTTTTGAATCAATGAACATATTGTTTTAGTACTAGCACTATCACAGTCAGTTTACATGAAGCAATGCTGTTTTTTAAGCTATTAATGAATGTATGTTTATTCTTTTCTATTTAAGAAATGAGGAATCTTCAACTAACACATCACTTATGATAACAATGATAAGGACTCTACTTTAAATCCATTTACAGGGTAAATTAATTGTGCTTACATGGGGTTACCACATAATTTTCCATTACAACCATAGGTAAACATTTGAACAGAAGGAAATTTTGATGATACTTTGAAAACTCATGCCTCATACCTTATCCTAACCTCAGTCTATTTCATTTTTCCATTCCTGTTTGGATACATGCAAAAAAAATTTAAATGTCATCTTTATGGTGTTGAAACTGTCATTAGGATAAGAGAATTTGTAGGAGTGGAAATGCAATATACAGGAACTATACTAACATGTCAGATGCAAGTACATTCCATCTATTTTCATTATAACAGTGATTATTTCAAAATACCAAGAAGACCTGTAGCAATGGGGTCACCTTTACATCATAGATGATTATAGATAGCCACAAAATGATAGTGTTACAATGATTCAGAAACTATTTTTATTGTTATGTCAAATGAAATGTTTAATTTTCAAATGTTTATTACATGGCCATATAGACTCTTACTTTCTTGATATCTAATGCTCTAAAGTAACTGTGATTTTTCAAATTTTGGCGTGAGTTTCTAAACAAACCAAATAATACCAGTCCGATCCTGAGGTTAGCTTCAAATTCTTAGAAAATAAAAGATAGGGTTATAATAAAAAGTAACATTTGAAGTAAATGAGTGAAGAATGTAAAGAAAAATGTGAAGAATGGGACAGAAGCTTAAAAGTGAAAATATAGAATGTGAAGCACGAATAAAGACACTCAGTGCTAAGAATACAGTGCCTGTAGGGCACCTAAGTGGCAGGGCTGCAGTTGATCCATCCTGTAAAAAGACTGGAATAGACACTTTGATATGGAGTTTAGTAGTCTCACATCAAAAGTAAACAATAGATTCAAAATACAAGACATAATAATGTTAAAAGTTATGAAGCAAAATGTAACAGATATCACTTATATTTAAATTAATGTATTTACTAGAATCAAAGCCTCTTTCTCTTTTATATACCCTCAGATACTCTTGTGCTTTTTAACAATTTTTAAAATAATATACTATTGTTTTAAATAGACAGGTGAGAATTAATACCACAATGAGTAGAAAATGGGAGAATACCAAGTAAGTTCTTCCAAGATAAAATTTCATGTAGCATAATAGACTGAAGAAAGCAAACACTTTTAAAGCTGTTACACTAGCAATTCATGTAAAATACTAATGGAACTTTTATTCCTAAGCACATCTGTTTTTTATACAATATCTGCTTACTGCTTCAGAGATGAGTAGGAGGCGCACACACAGAATTAAATCTGCTGGTATCAATTACCTTATAAGGTAATTTAACAAGCAGACATTTTGTCCTTTTAGTGATTTAATTTGTGGATATGTTGTTATCTAGTAGAATATTAAATAAAATACAAGACCTTTTACTATTCAACATAAAACTTTTGCAAACCAATGTAATGGTGACCTCTGAATTATTCGATTTTTGTTACCTTTTTTACTCACATTAAATCAATTTCCTTTATGTTGCATATGTCAAACCAATAAAATACACTTTATTTGAAGCAGTGTCTTGATAAGGCACTGGAATTATGTCAAAAATCCATAAATATTGTTACATCTACAATGAAAATGTAAGAAGGCTTTTAGTATTAGTAATTTTCCATGAGAAAACATTAGTTAATATCTTTGATAAATCTACTTAGGAGCAATGAGACACTTTAAATTTCAAGTTGTCTTTAAGAGGTAGAGATGTGCTCATTAGTCAGCATCAGCTAGGAGATGTATTAACATTTATCTCTCTCCAGAGCTCATCTGTCAATTTGGACCCAGTCTAGGGCAGGCCCTTTACACATAAAATGGAATAACAGGCGAGCACACAGAACCATTTCAGTACTGTCTGGCTTACCACAATGACATGAAAATATAATTTACAAATTGTATTCAAAGATTTATGGCCACACCATCTTGTGATTCTTGTCTAGACCCAAAACCATATGTTTCACCCAGACAGTCTCTTTAGATGTTTTCATTGCTGGGTCTTCCCTTAGCATACACACACTCCTCGATCCCAATGAAAATGCGAGTACTTGACACTGATATTATAACATAATATCATCTTCATTTATGATAAATATTACTTTTACTTCCTTCATTGGGCAACTGAATATCACTAGAGCAAAAGAGTAGCAATTATGCTTTCCTGGTACATTCGTTAAAATTTTATATTAGTAATAGATTGGCAGGAATATACTATATTGTATGGTTAGACATTACCATTTATTAAAGTCATAAGGACAACAGATTATTTGTAATAGAATTCATAGGAAGATATTTGAAGAGAACATTCAAAAACAATCTGCATTAAAAAATTCATGCATGGATTTCACACAGGCTGTTACAGAATTTGAGAAGATTGGCTTCCAAGTTCATCTGTATAATTAGTATCTGTTTTGCAATCTATCTGCTTGTTGAGACAATTCATAACATGAGAGTGTTGTCCGAAGTATGAGTATCACATTTGTGTATTTTCATAGTGTGTATAAGAATGGTCCCCATATGTTCATCCTATATTTGAATGCACAGTCATCAGGTAGTGTCACTTCTTAAAAGGATTGGAAGTTATGGTCTAGTTGGAATAGCTGTGGCATCATTAGAAGAAGTATATCAGTTGACCTGGGCTTGGAAGTTTGAGAAGCTCAAATCAGGTCCAGTGGCTATCTTTCTGCTGCCTCTAGATATGAATGTCCTTTTATAGCACAATGTCTGCATGCATGATACCATTCTCCTTGCCATGCTGCTGATGGACTGACTCTATGAATTGTATGCTAAACCCACTTAAATGCTTGTTTGTATAAGAATTGTCATGGTCATAGTGTCACAGCAATAGAACATTGACTAAAATGCATAGTATAATTAATTAAATAAGAATAAATATGGGATGTCATTTTGCCTGAAATTTACCAGCAAAACCTGATTTTCATCCATGGATGGTCATTACAAACACCTGTAGTCTGATCACAATTACTATGTTAACCATCAGGTCTACATAATATTATATAATAATATAATATAATATAATATAATATAATATAATATAATATAATATAATATAATAATATAATATAATATAACTATGTGGGCAGTGGTGACACACACCTTTAATCCCAGCACTTTGGAGGCAGAGGCAGGTTGATTTCTGAGTTCAAGGCCAGCCTGGTCTAGAGAGTGATTCCAGGACAGCCAGGGCTACACAGAGAAACCCTGTCTCGAAAAAAAAATAATTATGATTTTATATATATATATATATAAATGTGTGTGTGTGTGTGTGTGAGTGTGAGAGAGAGTGTGTGTTTAGGTAATACAATGATTGCTGCAAAGGTTTCAAAAAGGTAAGGAGTTGGTTTCAAGGAGGCTTTACATAAAGGAGAAATAGGAGGTTGACATGTAAATGCAAAGGAACTCCCAAGTGTTTGTGAGATAAAACATTCATCATCTCAGGGGCATTGTCCCTGCGAGTCAAATCACAGTCCAAGATTATCATTGAGATGAGACATGGGGTGACTAATACTGTCTAGATTGGGAAGAGCTATGTAATTAAGAAATGAAACTGTAGAGAAAGTGGTCATGATAGTCAAGAAAGGTCTAGAAGAATAACAGCAAGTAGAAAGACAGACATATGATGCTTTGAGTAGTTTGTAGAAGCAGTGAGACCCAAGCATAAAGAAAACTGGGCAGCCAGGTATTCTCTGACTGTTGGGTCTGTTGGTATACATATATGTGATATGATGACATACTGATGGAGTTTTAACAACCTCAGTGTTAGATATTCTCTCTCTCTATCTCTCTTTTTTAGATATTTTCTTTATTTACATTTCAAATGTTATACCCTTTCCTGGTTTCCTCTCCAAAAACGCCCTCTCTTATCCCCCCTCCTCCTGTTTACCAACCTACCCACTCCTGCTTCCTAGTCCTGGCATTCCCCTACACTGGGGCATCAAGCCTTCTCAGGACCAAGAGCCTTTCCTCCCTTTGATGTCCGACAAGGTCATCCTCTGCTACATATGCAGCTGGAGCCATGGGTCTCTCCATGTGTACTCTTTGGTTGGTAGTTTAGTCCCTGGGAGCTCTGGTTGGTTCATTGTTCTCTTTACAGAATCAGTCTTGCATCTTTCCCCCTACATGGTGTTTTGGTAAGTTCTGTGGGCGCTTTCTTTTGGTTTGATATTAACACATCTGTGCTCTCATATGGTGACAATTTACTTAAGGTGATAGCCCCTTTACATAAATACACTACTCACCAATCTCTGCCTTGTGTGTGATCCTAGACAGGGTATTAGTTGCATTTCACAAAGGATGCAGAGCATCCACCCTCAGCATTAGCATTCAAAATGGATCCAAATAGCCAACTATTTCTTGTAAAATGCAGTTTCTCAGGGCAATTTGGGAGGAAAGCTATGTGCTGAGACAAGTAATGAACACCACTTTATATGAATGTTTTTTAAAACTCCCAAGAGTAGATGATGGAGTACCAAGAGAAGGAACATAAACACTGAGAGGCCTATGAAAGGACTAAATTATTGGATATTTCAGTGAGTCAGCAAAAGTGGAGGACAGAGCAGATGATACAAATTAGGAGCCATCAGTGATATATTAAGGCGAGAGAAAAGAAAAACGGAAAGTTCCTTCTGGACACTAACCACAGAAATGCCTGAGCAGAGGCAATAGTCAAGGTCCTGTGGTGCCGAAGCAGCACATGAGACAATTTAGCAACAAATTGCATAGATTACTAAAAGTTCAGAGGACTGCTAAAGATGTAGGCAATATACACTTCATTTTCATTTCAGTTTTATACATAGTTTTAAAAACACATTTCCGTTCATTTTGCCTCCTTGAAATTTGTTACAGGATTAAATGACCCTTAGCAGTCTGTTACTTAAAACTAAGATATAAATCAACTCTTAATTCTAGACTATTTTTTTGAGTGATGCTGTGCATACTACATCTTTATTTTTTTTTGTGACCCCAGTGAAAATGTCTTTTTTTTTCTATATCCTATGTTTACATTCCAAATGATTTTCCCTTTCCCGGTTTCCCCCTCCCCATAAGTTCTCTAAGCCCTCTTCCCTCTACCCATTCTCCTATCACCTCCCTCCTACTTCCCTGTCCTGGTACTCCCCTACAATGCTGGAAGAAGCCTTTTCAGGATCTGGGACCTCTCCTTCCTTCTTCTTGGGAGACATTTGATATGTGAATTGTGTCTTGGGTATTCAGAGTTTCTGAGCTAATATCCACTTATCAGTGACTGCATTCCATGTGTGTTCTTTTGTGAGTGGGTTACCTCACTTATGATGATATTTTTCAGATCCAACCATTTGTCATGATAATTCATTCTAAGCACTTGTTGGAATGGCTTCATCAAATATAGCCCTTAGTTCTAAAGTTTTATTTGCATCTGTGCAACTCATAGATGTAAGACACAAAGCCACAGTGCTTATAAGTATGATCATCCTTTGTTTTCTACTTGACCTCAGAAGATTGTATTAACATTTTGTTTTCTTTAGTTAATTCATTCACATTTAGTGAAGGGTAGTTCTTGTTTAAATAATGAAGAGTGAATATATATATGTGTGTATATATATATACATACACACATATATATTTAATTCATAGTTTCCTATAACTGTATATGTTTATATAAATATAAATATAATGAAAAATAAAAATTTGATGTTGGAGAACTGATAAATATATTTGAGCCTTTTATAGTTAGTACACATTTACCCTGAATTTTAATTACCTCAATTGAATACAGTAAATGAGGAAAAAAACTTAGTGTTTTAATTATAAAAAGTGTAATTTTGTAGCAGTACAGAATGACATGCTTGATGACAGATTCCCTTGTTTAATATGAAACCTAGAACTGACAATACACAATACCAAAAGGGAGCCTTTAAGTAGATGCTTGCCTGGGTTCTGATTCTGGTCTGAAATTTTAAAGAATCATTATTCAGGTATTTGATTGTTTAAACTAGAATACTTAGTATGCTATAGTATGCTTTAGAAACTATAAATAGTATAATTGATTAGTAAAATTCCACAAATATTTTAGTTTTTATTCCTCCCTAGCCATCCATAGTTTATATCTTTATATTGATATTCATTTCTGTGTCTGCCACACACACATATATATATGTATATATACATATATATGTATATATATATGTATATGTATACACACATTTATATATATGTATATAATTTTGCTATTCAACTTAGTTTTTAACTTAAAGAATGGTTAAGCATGTAAATTCTGGCACATACTCTCTCTATATGCTTTACACAAAATTATATTACAAATAAGGCCACAGAATCTTTTGTAAGTTACCACTTGTATTTACTTGCTTTATAATGTTCCATCACTCAGTTACTTGATATTGCTTCATGTGTTCAGGTAGAGATGACTGCACAGTAAATAATGACAATGAGAAAATCCATTTGTAACTCTTGATGTATGTACAAGTATTGAATGACTCTGATCTATCTACTAATCAGAATATTGATGAGTTCTTCTGTCTATATTGTGGATAGCACTATGAGGTATTTGACAGATCAGTTTTAAGTGCTGGTAACAAAAGACTGCTCCAGCTGGGCAGTGGCGGCGCACGCCTTTAATCCCAGCACTTGGGCGTAGAGACAGGCAGATTTCTGAGTTCGAGGCCAGCCTGGTCTTCAGAGTGAGTTTCAGTACAGCCAAAGCTACACAGAGAAACCCTGTCTCAAAAAACAAAACAAAACAAAACAAAACAAAAAAAACCCAAAACAACCAAAACCAACCAAACAAAAGAGACTGCTACTTCCTTCTTGTCTCTATGCTAGAGTTTCCATAGTAATGAAATTGCTAAGCATGGGCAACTCAAGTCAAAATTAATATTTCACCATGTAACAATGATGTTTCCCTTTAATGTAAATCTTTCTTAGATAATTGACTACATGTTTCATTTTATATCAAGTTGTTTGCCTTTGAACTGATATAACCACTGTCATAATTGTGTTCAATTTCCCAAGGTATCCATAGAATTAGCTACTTTCAGATCTTCACTGCATATAACTAGTTATTATCATTATCAACCACCTTTTCACTTAATTCTTCAGGATCCAAATTTATTGAACTCTTCAATTCATAAAAGCACCTATATGTCAAGAAAATTCTCACATGGATTTTAAAGAAAACTTTTTATTCATAAACAATTTTTTAAGCAGCAAGTTTCACCAGATACTACTACTGTATTCTGCACATTCCAGTACTCCTTATTTATACAGGAATAAAAATGCCCCTTCAAAAATATTCCACTCTTCACATTTTCTTCACTGGAACACTATTTGTATACACGCATCGTATTCAACCACAGGATTTCCAACTCTTCAAAAATGGCTGAACCCTGTTGCACTGAAGAGACATGTTGTAATATTGGTCATTAGAGGATTCCGGAGATTCATAAATTCAAGGCCCATTTTGGCTATGTAATGAATTTGAAGCCAGGCAAGGCTTATTGAGAACATGCCTAAAAATTAAACCAAACCAACAAACCTAAAACCAATCAAACAAACAAAAAATTGCATCACTTTACCCCAAAGTGTTGTCTTTCAAGGATCAGCTTTATTTTGATACTGAATCTGTTAAATGTTCTCATTACTCATTTTTTAAAGGAAGTACTGATATTTGGTTAAGGCCTGGATATGACTCAACATAAATCCATTAAAATCTGTAAAATTAAAATTAAAATGTGTTTATGGTTTTTTTTCAGGAAGTGCTGCCAAAATCTACTCAGGGGCAGTATAGAAATGGTTTCTCAAGGACAGATTTTTTCAGAAAAGGGCAGCTGTTTTGTTGTATAAATTCTTGAAAGTAGTAAGCTCCAACTCTCCTTAGAAGATTATTTTACCTTCATATAAAAGAAACATAATCACTGAAGAGGCATGGAAATTATTCATGTACCAAATCATTTTTTCTTTATTTAAAATTTGTACAGCCATTATAAAAATGTGGCTGGCAGTATCTTAGTAAGATGTGATCTCAAGTACCACTTGATGCAGCAATGCTATGCGGGGCATATACCCAAAGATCTCTACATTCTACTACAGAGACACTTGCTTATCCATATTCATTGTTGCTTTATTCAGAATAGCAAGAATTGAAAACAGCCTAGATGTCCATCAACTGATGAATAGGTAATATGTTGTACATTCAAGTATTCGGCTGTTAAGGAAAATGACACTGAAATTTGCAGGTAAATAAATACAGTTAAATAAAATTATACTAAATGGGGTAACTCAGATCTAAAAGGAAAATTATGGTTTATATTTATTTATATGTAGATATTAGTTTTTAACCCTTTCATGTATGTACTATGACTCCCAAACCGCAGAACTGCTAACTGGCTACTGTGGAGGAAAGAGTCCCCAAAAGATGGTAAATAAAGCATATTGCTACAGTGATACAAGAATGGCATGACTGACATTGAATGATTAATCGGGAATGGTATGGCAAAGAAATGAGAAGGAATATGGGGAGGAACAACATTATGGCTCATTTGAGAAGGCCTATGGAAATCTGATGCTCTAGAAGTTTCATAGATTATATAAATATATGAAAGAAATTGAAATATTATCAACAAATATTTTGGGAGACAAATCTCCATATTGAAATACTACCAAGTGAAACAAACCTCTAGTTGCAGAAATGGTTTATATCTTGAGCCCTTGAATGATGGGACCCCATGGAAAACTCCAAACATCATAGGGCCAAGCCTATTATTTGTTCTGCAGAAACTGCTGACAATGCCTTTTTGCTAAATAAAATACTTATATATCTCCGTGACCATGGAGAAGTTAAGTTTGTGCCCAACTAGAGACTTTACTCCTACTGACTAGCATTCATGTTACTGGAAAGTATGCTGCATGCTGGCAGAGGAGATAATTATTAACCTACTTACAAGTTCTAAAATCTCTAAGATTGACTGTCCAGTCAGATATGGTCAGACAATAGCTAACCATTTTATGGTTGACCTTAAAGCTCATACCCTGAGCTGAAACCCATGACTGACACAGGTTTTGGAGGCCAAAAACCTAAGACTGGATGGATAGGAGCCCTGGGGGCAAACCAAATACTCTTGTTCTGTTTAAGAAACTTAGTCATAAGTTGACTCCCACTAGCATTCTGACATACCTGTAGATCAATGCTTGGTTCCACCATTATCAGAAAAGCTTCTACTTGATATGTATGAAAACTAACACGGAAACCCTCAACAAAGCAATTTACAGAGACTTAGGGAGTCTGAAATGCTTCGTCCTAAATAGGATTTATTCATCAAGATTCTCCTTCTTACAGCTCAGGGATCTATGCAGAATAGGAGTCGTAAGCTTGTAAGAGCCAGAGGTTGTTAAAAAACAAACAAAAAAGCAAGCAAGTAAACAAAAACAAGACAAAACAAAACAACCACAAAAACTCCAAAGAAAGTGATGGAGATGTGCATATTAGCTCATAGAAAATATGGTAATATCTACAGAGCATACACAAAGCAAGCCAGACAGGTTTCCAGTGCTGATGAATTGAACATGGGCTCTCATTATTAACCAAGAAACTATGTAAAATTGAAATAAACTTTCAAAGAAAAATAATTTTCTCCAATGGTGTCTTAACTGGGTATATCAACCAAACTTCCTGGGCAATTCAAGATAGACTCTATAGTACTTATGTAAATCTTGCTCATTTTGTTTTATTTTGACTTTTTTTGTCTTATTGGTCCTTTGGTGGCATATTTTAATTTCTGCTATACTTTTTCATGTTTATTTGTTGTTTTTGTTTTGTAGATTTTATGTTTTTATTTTATATTATTATTTCTTACACTAAATATATTTTTTTATTTTAATTTCCAAAGTAAGCACAAGATTACTGCCATTTAAATTAAATATAGATTAATATTAGACACTTTACTCAATAATCAGATGTCCTAGGCAATGGAGTGAACGAAGCTTGAATGAAAAATTTGTTTCAAGATTCTTTCAAATAAAAAGTTTACTTAAAGGAGTCAAACACATCAATAAGGAAGTAAAATATATAAGGCGACATTAAATTGATTATATAAAACTATAAATACATCACAGGCTATAAAGAATCATTTGTTTTTATAGGCTGTGAGAAAGGGCATGTGGTTGGGATAGTGGCAAGGGTTGGGAAATATGGGCAGCACTTGGAGGAAGAAATACGTGATCTGTAAAAGTAACTTTTGTTTTACAGATGTAATGGCCATCTGGAAGGCTTACTGCTGAATGAACTCACTCTTTCTAGTTCTTTCTGTGTGATTTAAAAATATAGAGTCATAACATCTACATAGCATATTATTTTGAAAAAACAAATATGCTTGGAACTGTTCTTACTGATGAGCTGTCTGACCTCGATCCCATTCCTCTGGCCAGGGTTATCCTTTGTTATCTAAAGGTCAAAAATCAGTCTTCCAAATCATCTTCTGTATGCTGTGTCGCTTCAGTTATGTGATCCAGATGTGATAACTTATAAAATGAACTTCTACACAGCATCCATCAAATAGGAGTCCCCATTTTTATCTTAATGAGTTAACACACTAGAGCCTAGTTCCAACAACGTTCTTTGACTAATATACTGTTACCCAATTCATATTCTAATATTTATTGACATGTGCCAGGCTCTTTCTGCACAATGTTATTTTTTTCTGAGTATGTTCCACGAAAGACTTGTTTCTCAACATATATTTCGATGTTTTTGAAATGTATTTACTTTCCAATGCATTTTAGTAAACTAATTTAAATAGATTTTCTTCTGAATGATTTCTTAAAAGTTTTCATTAACAGACTTAATATGATGAATCCCTCAAATCTATTTTACCTTCAAACCATGTTTTTATTTGGAGTACACCATATGAGTTCATATATCATTAAGGTGTCAGAATATTATATTTGTCAGTATGTGTGTGTTTGTGTCAGCATAAACAATTGTTTTTTTCATTACTAGTCTACAATTTTTAGCTTTACTTTACACATCTTTTATATATTCTTTGATTTAGAAACCAATAGGAAATAGCATCTAATTTGTACTAAGTATTGCTGTAAGAACTTCACTAACATTAGATAGCTGCACTTATCCTATAGCAACCATATTACTTAGGTTGCTTATTAGGCATACCTGACAAATACAATCATTTATAAAGTGATAACTAGAGTGATTTCTCAGGTCACTCAACTAGAATTGAATGTGGGGTGGACGAATGTAAGGTTAAAGGACAATAGATTATAAGGAAAAATATATAGTCAGCATTGACATTTTCAAATTAGTGCTCCCGTTGTTTTATATTCTCACATTATGATAGAAGCTATCCTCAAATTTATAATTTTCTTGCTTCCCCTGCCTAAGTTCTGATATTATAGATATAATACCACTATCCTTAGTCAAATTCATTAATTCTTTGAGTAACATTTCTTAGGTACCTTTACTTATTTTTATATGTGTTTTTGAACTTACATATAACTTAACTGACTATACTTTTTGTTTTAAATATATTTAAATGAAATATAATTACATCACTTCCCTTTCCTTTCACCTTCTGGCTCCTTCCATGTCTCCCTTTCCCACTCTTTCCAACTTTCATTGTCTACAATTGATAGTTTCCTTTTCTTTATTATTTTTATTTTCACATATACAACATTTAAAACATATGTATGATATATACTTATTTTAATATGTATGTTATATTTTCTAGTTTGTGTAGATTGTATATTCCATGTAGAAATGAAAATGTAGGGAACAGCAAGGAATAAAAACTAACTGAATTCAGTAGACTAGTTTATAATCTTAGATTTACCAGTACATAACCCTGGCCACTAATGAAACATTTAAGAATCCTCCTGGATTTTGTTGTCATAAGGTAAAATATTGGTTCTTTTGGCTTAATGCCTGTAATATGTCTTTAATAAATCACAGTATAACACAATAATGTATGTTAGAGAGAGTTTGTTTTTATTAATATGTAATAGAAAATTTAATTATTATAAGTATTATTGTAATTTATTTTAGTTGTACTAAATATTTTTACTTTCTTTATTGGATATTTTCTTTATTTACATTTCAAATGTTATCCCATTTCTCAGTTTCCCTTCCAGAAACCCCCTATCCTTCTCTCCCCCTGTTTCTATGAGGGTATTCCCCTACCCACCCATGAACTTCCACCTCCCCACTCCTGCACTCATATACAGTGGCGCATCAAGTCTTCACAGGACCAAGGGCTTCTTCTCCCATTGATGCCCAACAAGGCCACATATACTCCTTGATTGGTGTGTTAGGCCCTAGGAGTTCTGGCAGTCTGGTTAGTTGCTATTGTTGTTCTTCCTAGGAGGTTACAAACCACTCCATTTCCTTCAGTCTTTTCACTAACTTCTCCATTGGGGACCCTGTGCTCAGTCCAGTGATTGGCTGTGAACCTACTCCTATGTATTTGTTAGGATCTGGAAGAGACTCTCAAGAGACAGCTATATCAGGCTTCTATCAGCATGTAGTTCTTGACATCTACAGTAGTGTTGGCATTTGGTGACTGCATATGCAATGGATCCCCAAGTGGAGCAGTCTCTGGATGCCCTTTCCTTCAGTCTCTGCTCCACACTTTTTCTCTGTATTTGCTCCCATGAATATTTTGTTCCTACTTCTAAGAAAGACTGAACCACCCACTTTGATCTTCCTTCTTCTTGAGCTTCATGTGGTCTATGAATTGTATCTTGGGTATTCTGAGCTTTTGGGCTAATAGCCACTTACCTGAATACATACCATGTGTGTTCTTTTGTGATTGGGTTACTTCACTCAGGACGATGTTTTCTTCTCCCATCTATTTGTCTAAGAATTTCATGAAGTCATTGTTTTTAATAGCTGAGTAGTACTCCATTGAATAAATATACATTTTCTGTATCCATTCCTCTATTGAGGGACATCTGGGTTCTTTCCAGCTTCTGGCTGTTTAAATAAGGCTGTAATTAGCATAGAGGAGCATATGTCCTTGTTATACATTGGGGCATTTTTGGGTATATATATGCCCAGAAGTGGTATAGCTGGGTCCTCAGGTAATACTATGTCAAATTTTCTGAGGAACTTCTAGAATGATTTCCAGAATAGTTGTACTAGCTTGCAATCCCACCAGCAATGGAGGAGTATTCTTCATTCTCCACAAACTCGCAAGCATCTGCTGTCACCTGTGGTTTTCATCTTAGCCATTCTGACTGGTGTGAGGTAGAGTATCAGGGTTGTTTCTATTTACATTTCCCTGTTGACTAAGGATGTTGAACATTTCTTTAGGTGTATATGTATATTTATACAGATACATATATTGCCTATTATTCCATCAGATGTAGGATTGGAAACAATCTTTTCCCAATCTGTTGGTTGCTGTTTTGTCCTTTTGACAGTGTCCTTTGCCTTACAGAAGCTTTGCAATTTTATGAGGTCCCATTTGTCAAGTTTTAGAACTTATAGCATAAGACATTGGTGTTCTGTTCAGGAAATTTTCCCCTGTGCCCATGAGTTCAAGGCTCTTTCCCACTTTCTCTTCTATTATCTGGTTTTCTGTGGAGATTCTTTACCCACTTGGACTTGAGGTTTTCACAGGGAGATATGAATGGATCAATTTGCATTCTTCTACATGCTGACCCCCAGTTGAAACAGAACCATCTGTTAAAAATGCTGTCTTTTTTTTCCACTGGATGGTTTTAGCTCCTTTGTTAAAAATCAGGTGACCACAGGTGTGTGGGTTCATTTCTGGGTCTTTAATTCTATTCTGTTGATCTTCCTGCCTGTCTCTGTACCAATACAATACTATTTTTTATTTTTTAAATATAAATACCATATTCTATGAGCTTTAAATTAATTTACATGAACAATAGATTTGAATAACTTCAGCACAACAATAAACCAGTTAATTTTATTTGATAATTTTGATGTAAAGATTGTGAAACCTAGAAAGTTTACTTATTTTTTTTTTTGCATGAGCTTGAAACGATATAGAATCTTCTTTAAGTTCTGGACTTCTGGCAGCAGGGGAAGTTAGTATTCCTGTGAAGGAGATATGGTGAGGTTAAGAGGCAAATAATCAGCACAAAATACATACAGGAACTTTGGGGAGTTTAGAGGCAAAACAAACAAAAAACACTTTTTTGTTACAAACTGGCTATATAAGAAGACATGTCATTATAATCTAAGTATTATTCTGCTTTTTGTCCCTAATAAAAATGGATGCTGTGTTTTCTAGCAATTGGCTAATTTGAAATAAACAATAGGATGCCCACATAAATCTTTGTAAAAGAAAATTGCATATCCAAATTGTGGTCTCACTGTTTTTATTCCCACAGGCCTTCAGAAGGATGCTGTAGACATGATATTACTACAAAGAATAAACCAAATAGCTTAAAAGATTTTCAGTGTAACGATGTACACAGAATAGTCACAAAACTGGGAGGCATAAAAGCAGTTCTCAAAACTCAGTTATTTGATTCTTGTTTCCTCTGCTATTTATACGATGAAAGCAATATCTTGTTGAGAAGTATAACTTTGACAATAGCAACAAATAATCTTACAAATTTGGATTATTGTTTGTATCCCAAACACAGATCATATGGCTACAGGGTAATCTAACCATGTGCACTGCAGCAGGATAGAGAGACCCTTTAAGAGGCAATAAAAAATAAACCCATCTCTAAACTCATATGCCCTATGGTTTATAGGCTGTCCATAAGATTATTGTAGCTTAGTTTTGACAGGCCACAGTGAGATTCATAAATCCTTTACTTAATACACTGCTTTAAAATTTAATAGCAGTTCTTGCAACATCAGACTTGAGTTAAATAATAAACAAAAAGATTGAAGAGAAGCTTTGCTGGCTTCAGAGTGATCATGAAATTCCAGAGTCAGAAGGCTAGGACTAGATATTGGAGATTTCTGAGGCATTGTTATGGATTGTCTTTCTGATTTTATGATGTCACTCTTAGTTCCTTTGATAAATGTTTATTGGTTAATTGGTAAATGCTTAAAATGCATAATGAATATGTTTAATGTTATATAAGTTATAAAAACTCTACATTTTGAAATAGATGCAAACTCTGAGTGACTTATATAGACTTATGGGGAATGGAAAAGAAAAATCAAGTGATTTCTCTTAGTCATAATGGTGTTAGATTAATCATCAGATATATGGTGCATTTTATTTCCTCCAAAACCAACAAGTTCTTTAAAGAATCTTAGTATAATGAAGAAATTTATCATAATTATTATTTGAGATGTTTTTAACTTTACATTTATGAAATAAAATCATTCACTGATATATATGTATATATATATATATATATATATATATATATATATATATACAGCCCTATTTAACCATACACTTTTCAGAATTAAAGCTTAAATATTTTGAAGATGAAAGTAATCTTTTTCCTTATTGAAATACATTATAATATAGAGATACCAAGATTGTTGAGTATACCCCAGACAAAAATCCAGATGGGAATATTGAATTATATAATTCATCAGGTATGTTTACTAGGCCAGCACAGTGATTATTGTACAACTAAGTGCTCATTAAAAATTGAGCTAAGCAAACAGAATAAATAAATGATTCAGGTGAATAAGCATGCACACACAGATTCATGAATGAATAAAAAGACAACTAAAGTAGATTAGTTTTTATTTTTTTCCTCTGAGAAGTAAAAAGTAAATTGCTATTCTATTACTTATAAAATAACTCAAAGTATATATACCTTTGAAATCTCACCTGCTTTTTAGTACCTTAAGTTTACTCTGAAATGTAAATATACTAAACATTGTCATCAAGGTGTTATCTAATACATGGCTTGTAGTTTGCTATAAAATGCTTATATGGTATTTAAATTTTCATTTGCATGTAATGTGTTTCCTCTTTGTGAGAATTCTCAAAGTGTATGTCATTTATGTGGCCATGTGTGTTCAGTACATAATGAATATTTTCTTGAATGTGCATGGTGTCTGAAAGAGCACATAATCAAGGTACATGGAAAGAGGCACTCATTAAAGTATGCTCCTAAGAAGATTACCTTGTTTCTTATAGTAACAAACAAGGTATAGCTTCTTTATATTGGGCATTAGTTATAGCAAGCAATGGCAGACCTTTATCAATTTTGAGAAAATATTATATTATAAAAAGAAAATTTGACATTAATGATTATACTAGAGTGATGGAAATGATTTTGTTCTGCAGGAATAATATTAAATTAATGATCATATTAGTTCTGGCGTTCTTCTTTTTCTTGGTGTTTTGTCTATTTTAAAATAGTATTTTTTTTTTGTAATTCTAGTTTTGTATTAGTGAAGGTTATCTGGAGAGACAACCAGGCTAAAGAATTCAGAATGCTTATCCTTTTCCTTCCTCTCCCCTCTTTCACCCAGGTCATTCGCTCCCTCAGCCTCCTGGGACTGCTTTCTTCTCCCTCCCAAGTGGCATTAAAGGGGCCCTTCTGATAAGTTCTGTGGATTATATCCTAGGTTTTAAGTATGTTGTTGTCTAATATCTACTTATTATTGAGTACATATCATGCATGTGTTTTTGGATCTGAGTTACTTCACTCAGGATATTTTCTAGTGTCCCTGTAGTATGGTGAGGCATCTTTCAGGTATATTCCCAAGATTGATATAGTTTGGTCTTCAGGTAGATATATTTCCAATGTGGTGAGGAACCCTCAAGATTAATTTCCAGAGTGGTTGTACCAGTGTGCAATACCTCCAGCAATGGAGGAGTGGTCCTTTTTCTCCACATCTTCACCAACATGTCCTGTCACCTAAGTTTTTGGTCTTAGCTATTCTGATTGGTATAAGGTGGAATTTTCAGGGTTGTTTTGATTTGTATTTCCCTAATGGCTAAGGATGTTGAACATTTCTTTACATGTTTTGTGTCAATTTGAGATTCCTCTCTTCTGAATTCTCTGTTTAGTTCAGTACCTCCTTTTGAAATTGGGTTGTTTGGGGTTTTGGAGGTTAGCTTCCTGAGTTCTTTATATATTTTGGATATTAGCCTTCTATTAGATATGGGGTCCATAAAGATTTTTTCCCAATCTGTAGGTTACTGATTTGTCCTCTTGACTATGTCTTTTGTCCTACAGAAGCTTTCCAATTTAATGTGTTCTCATTTATCAATTCTTGATATTATTGCTTGAGACATTGCAGTTCTATTTCAGAAATACCCCTTCCCCCAGTCCCTCCTTTCTTTTCTACTAAATTCAGTGTATCTGTTTTTGATGTTGAAGTCTTTGATCTATTCAGACTTGAGTTTTGTGCAAGTTGACAAATATAGAAAGAACTACTTTCAATTTTCTGCATACCTGCTGCCGGTTAGACTAGTACCATTTAGTGAAGATGCTTTCTTTTTTTTAACTGTATATTTTTGGCCTCTTTGTTGAAGAGGAAATGTCTATAACTGTGTGGTTTTATTTCTGGGTCTTCGCTTCTATTCCATTGATCAACCTGTCTGTCTTTGTACTGATACCATGTGTGGGTTTTTTTGTTTTTTCAATCACCATACTACAACTAATGGTGATTTCAGCCAGAAGTTATTTCATTGCTGAGGATCATTTTTCATTATCCTGGGTATTTTTTTTTCCATATGAAATTAAGAATTGTTCTTTCCATGTCTTTGAAAAATTGTATTGGAATTTTGATGGGGATTGCATTGAATTTGTAGATTGCTTTTGATAGGATGGCCATTTTTACTATGTTGATCCTACCAGTCTATGAGGATGGGAGATCTCTCCATTTGCATTTTCTCCATTTTCTTTCTTGAGAGATTTGAAGATCTTGTATGGGGGGGGTTACAGGAGAAAAGCTCTGAGGGCTAGCAGAATGAATGGAAATATGGTGTGTGAGGTAGAAAGATAGGGCATCAAGTGGAGGGATGGGGTTGTCGTCCCAAAGTCAAAAATTCTAACCCAGAATTGATCTTGGTTTAAAGAACTGCAGGGACAATGATGGAGAGGAGACTGAAAGAAAGGCTGCTCAGTGATCTGCCAAAATTGGTACCCATTTCAAGGTGAGGCTCCAAGGCCTGACACTATAACTGATGCTATGGTGTGCTTCCAGACCAGAGCCTAGCATGACTGTCCTCCAAGAGGCCCAACAAGCAGCTGACTGAGGCAGATGCAAGTACTTAGACCCAACCAATGCAATGAAGTAAGGGACCTCTCTGGTTGAATTAGGGAAAGGCTAGAAGAAGCTTAAGAGGAGGGTGACCCCATAGGAAGATCAGCAATGTCAACTAACCTGGACCCTGACATCTCTCAGACACTGAGCTGCCAACCAGGCAGCACACACTTGCTGGTCCCAGGCCCCCAACACATATACAACAGAGGGCTGCCATTGTCTGGGCATAGTGGGAACAATTTGCCTAACCATTGAGAGAATTGAGGCTCTAGGGAGTGGAGAGGACTGGTGGGGGAATAGGGAGCATCATTTTGTAGACATGCAGTAGGAGGGATTTGATTTGGAACTGTGGGAGGAGGGATGGAAGGGTAATGACTGTACTGTAAAAAAATAAAAGTGATAATTTGACTTCTTCCTTTCCAATTTGTATCCCCTTGACCTCCCTATGTTGTCTAATAAAGAAGCCAGATGCCCCTCAAAGGAGGAATGGATACAGAAAATGTGGTGTATTTACACAATGGAATGCTACTCAACAATTAGAAACAATGAATTCACAAAATTTTTAGGCAAATGGTTTGATCTGGAAAATATCATCCTAAGTGAGGTAACCCAATCACAAAAGAATACACATGGAATGCAATCTCTGATAAGTGGATATTAATTAGCTCAGAAGCTAATTAGCTGAATACTCAAGGCACAAATTGCATAACAAATGACTCTCATGAAGAAGTATGGAGAGGGTCCTCATCCTGGAAAGGATTAATCTAGCATTGGAGGGGGATATAAAGACAGAGAAAAAGGAGGGAGGTGATTGGAGAATGGATGGAGAGAAGAAGGTTTATGGGACATATGGGGAGGGGGGATCTGGGGTAGGGGAAATCATTTGGAATGCAAACAAAGAATATAGAAAATAAAAATATTTTTAAAAAATTAAAAAAATAAAAAAATAAAAGTAAAAATAATAATTCGGAATGAAGTTTTACTGAAACACTGTGTTTCCCACAGTATGGATGTGAGTAAGACAAATAATCTATAGGATAGTCATCTGAGGAGGACCTGGTTAATATTCTAATCTGATCCCAGAGCCTGAAACAAAAGTGCAGATGGCAACCAACACAGCCCAGAGAGAAGATAAAACTATTTCAGCTCAATTCACTTCTCTCTCTGCAGACAGCGAATTTTGCCTCCTCTCCAGTTCGATAAATACTCACAATGAACAACTACTTTATTTTATCCATCAATATAAATATTATATAACCTTCTGGAGACAGCCTAGCCTACTAGACACTTTTGAAAATAAGCTTTGAAAAGATATCCACATTTTCAATAGTTCAGTTTAGTAGTAATATAAAATTAACAAACACAATTCCAAAGCAATGTGTTATAAAACAATTTTCAAATGTAAAAATCTTGCAATTAATATTTTATTTATAAATTCAACAATCCAGAAAACACACAGGTAAAAATACATCTGAATAAATCACACTGCTTTTAAAACAATTGTTTGCCACACAGCTTTGCTTCTGGAAGTAAATTTCTTATAGTCACATCTTGAGAAGGAACCCACCTGAGGAATCTCTTCTGCTTGGATGTCCTCAGTCATTTCATTTATCTGTGATTCTGGCTGTGGAGAGGATTGCTTCTTTGTCTTCTTTTTAATCCCTGTATTGACATTATCTATCTCCACACGTGGGACTTGTCCCATACATTTCAATAGGCCTCTCTTCCTATGCTAGTGCTGTCCTTGTGGGTCGATGAGCTTTGTGTAAGAACAAAAGCTTCCCTCAAATAAAGATAGGCTATCATTAGTATATTGTCTTTGCCACTACAATATTGTGGGGGAAAAAATCAAACACATGCAAGTAAGTTTTTTTTTTCCTGATCGTATTTTAATTGTAAATGATAAAAGTTTGGTGATCATGAAAGGGCATGTATCTTTTATGATATACAGAGGACTGATGACCTGTCTAAAGATGGGTGTGGTAGGGCTTTTACAAGGGCACATTCTCTCCGGAGATCCACTGATGAGTCTGTGATGCTGACAGCATTATTCCACAATTTTCACTTTCAAGTTCCTCGTGGGACATAATAAAGATAGTGTTGTTTGGGGAGAAGTCAAACTTGAGAACTTACTTTAAAAGGCTTTTATGTTGTTCTGGGATATTGAACCTGTGACTATAGATGTTCCTGTGTACCTTTCCTAAAAACTGAGGAGTAATAGGTTCTTTGTTAGTAGGACGATGGATTTTCATTAACTGTTTGTATTTCAGTCTATTGCCATTCATCACATGGCACTGGGAAGCGAAGCACAGGCAGACACCATTCTAGTACGGGTTTTGCATTCACAGCTATCATTTTTGGCAGATTTTTAAAAAATGTGCTTATTTACATAATATGTAAAGACATTTTTCATGCCATTGCTCTATAAATATTTTTGTATTGTGATTGTTTGTCACTTGCACTATCTTGTAGATAAAATATTTAATGTTTATCAAATCAAATGTTTGCTGCTATATTCAATTATTAGGATCATTTGATTTTTCATTATTTTGAAATGCTTTAATTACTTTAAGACATTTTATATATTTGGGTGTATGCACAAATGTCCATGAATACATATACATACACTCCAACAGACAGACACCATAAAAAGATTTTGGATATCAGAGGAAACACGCTGGAGCCCATTATTTCTTTCAGTCTACTATGTGTGTTCAATAGATCACACTCAGGGTGCTAGGTGTGACTGCAGATCTCACTGAGTCATCTTGTTGGTTCACCTCTGTCATGTTAAAGAAGGCATTAAGCATCTTTGGATTTCGATTTCAGAGGCTTGGAAAGGTAGTAGAAATGGAACTAATGTACAGGATCAACTACTAGCTATTTTCACAATTTAAAATGCATTCCAATGTCTAGCTACATTCAATTTTACACACCAAAATCATGTATAGATATCACGTTTTTACATGTGCATATTCTTTCAGATTTGAAGTATTTGAAACTAAGGAGTTTATTTGTTTAAGCATTATATAAAATATAAGATGGATATCTGTCATGATTAGAGAAGCACCATCCTGGATAGACTGGAGTCATTCACTTTGAGGACAAAAAGGTAGAATGGGAAACAGAGGAATTGAAAAAGGAAATTTCTTTCAAATAAAATGAAACATAGGAAACTCTTGGAAGAAATACTTGGCTGTAATTTTATACCTGTATATTTTTCTTGAAGATCTTCTTTATTGTGTATGCTTTCATCCAACTACCATGCGAAATTTCAAGTTATTTTTTAAATATTATATTCAATTTTTATTAACCCTGTAATTTTACATTTAAATAAGAGCTGTGAGTGATGACCTGAATGGACATTGTAAGCCTAAGTCTAAGCATGCTTAGTTGAACTTACATTTTTATTAATTAAACATCTAAAAAAACTATAAATTTGAAGAATTTTGTATTTCAGGAATATACTAGTTTGTTTTGTGTTGTTACAGTAAGTACAATGAAGAAAAGCAATTTATCAAGGTTAGTATTTATTTTATTGGATAGGATATATCCATCAGTGGAAACCTAAACAAGAACTCAAGGCAGCAACCTGGATGCATAATAAAAATAAAGAAATGCTGCAGGTTAGCTGGATTCCAGGCTCAAGGTTAGCTACATTTTTTTTTGTAAACTTTTTTTTTTCATTTTTTTTTGTTTTCTTGAAGGCAAACATTAACTTTTCATTTTTAAGGTATATCAAATATGTAAAATGAATTTTCCTTTCTTGTTTATATTTTATCCTTTATTAAACATATAGCATTGGGGCATAACTTTTAATGTTTTCTTTTATTTGGGGGTTCATTATTACATTATTTCCTGTTTATCTTTTCTCCCTCCAAACCATCCCTTATAACCTCTCTTGCTCTTTTTCAAATACTTAGTATTTGGATAACCAATTCTTGTGCTTTTTCCTGGGGAAAATCCTTTGTACCACTCACAGAATCCCTTAGTTTTCTATAGTTCTTGGTGTAGGATAGAGGCCTCCTCAGATATTCCATGTCCACATGTGTAGCAAAATAGAAACGATAAAGAAATTTGTATTAAAATGAAGTATAAATAGTATCCAAATAAGGACTTAATATATTTGAAATTGAACAGTTACTGTTTGTGATGTTCACACTGATTGACGACATCTTTGACTCACAGTTGTCTTCAAAAAGTTATCATTTTCCTAAACTTAAATCCTTTACCTTTTAATTCTTATCACCTTGTCTTAGACCCTAAACCATAGACTACTCTGTATTCTCTTTCCATGCAGCTGCCCAAGTCCATGTATGACATACCAGTGGAATCCCACAACCCATGCCTTCCCATGTCTAGTTTTTTTTCTGTATTTCACTCAGTATCATGTCTACAGGGTTTATCCCTATTATATGATACATTAAGATTTCAGCATTATGTTGTGTGGAATATCACTTTCATGTATTTTTTCTTTCCTCTAGTAATTTCTTATTGCTATGGCAAGGTAATCACCTCTTGTCACCTCAAAGGCATATAAATCCATCATCAATCACATATGAATTATCCATCCTAGATTAACACCAAAATATACAACTAGGAGAAAAAGATTATGAAGGCAGTCTTTCAAGATTAATAGAAGGTGCTTAGAACTTTCTTACTGACTTTATTATCAGCCAATTAAACACTCTGGTGTTTTTCTATAATGACCTCTATTTGTTCATATTTTTTTTATGTACTATCAGGTGACATCCAAGAGAAAACATTTATATACCAAGAGCCTAATTTAGTGGCTCTTTCCAGACACTATTGCTGATACCAAGACGCACTTGCTGACAGGAAACAGGTGTAGCTGTCTGTTGAGATGCTCTGCCAGAGCCTGACCAATATAGATAGATGCTTTCAGCCATCCATTTGTTTGAACACAGGGACCCAATGGAAGAATTAGGGTAGTAATGAAGGAGCTGAAGGAGCACAACCCCATAGGAAGAACAACAATATCAACTAACCAGACTCCACAAGCTACCAGAGACTAAACCACCAGCCAAAGAGGGACCCATGGTTCTAGTTGCATATGTGGCAGAGGATGGCCTTGTCTTGCATCAGTGGGAGGGGGCCCTTGGTCCTGTGTGTAGGAGAGCACCTTCATAGAGGCAAAAGGTGATGGGGGGGAAAGGAATATGGGATGGGGGTTTTGTGGAGGGTAAACCAGGAAGAAGGAAAACATTTGAAATGTTAATAATTAAAATAACCAATAAAAAGTTTAGCAATTTATAATAGATTTCTTATTCTATAATAATTTGTTGCAAACTTGTTTTATGTGAATATTGAGACTAAGAAATACCAAAGTGAAGGAAATTACATTGGCTTTTCTCAGTGAGACTCAACTATTGAAAATATTTCACCTTAAAACTTTGTTATATGTGGTATATACTTTTGCTCAAGAGACCTTTAGTGTTATTTTATATACGTTTTCTTTTTATACCAAAGAAATTATTGAAAATATTTTGTAAAATCCACACTGGACAGAAACATGAAAAACTAAGAATGTATAGAAGCTCAAATCTTAAGTAATCATTTTAGCAGTTATCAAGTACAAATATGTAGACATGAGAAAGACTTTTCATTATATGCACAAAGACTCAAGATTGCTCATTAACATAAGAGCTGCCTCAGCAGAAAATGAACATTAATATTCCTCAAGATAATTGTCAACCTTTGTAATACAATTTCTTGTCTGTTACTCTTTCTCTCTGATTTTCTCTGTTCTTGACAATGAGATATTTTTCTTGGCTGATGTGAAGTCAGCAGTAGTTATGCTGTCTTTTCCCTTTTCTCACAAATTGCTATTAACATTTATTGTGTACTTAATAAAAATCACATTGAATAAACTTTAACATGTTCATTTCACTTAATTTCAGCATAAAGAGATGAGATAAATGGAATTTTAGTTTCACTTTGCAGACAAAATTTTATAAGTTTTGCAAGTTACAAAATGAATATTTGGGTCTGTGCCTTAATTTCTACATGATATGCTTTTAACTCATAATTCATTAACTTCTGACTCATTTCAACATACATGGTGATAGATAAAAAACATCAGTTAATCCTATATGAACTGCATAGAGTTAAAAAAATAATATATGTTTATCTGTTTATAATATATGTTTAAATATAAATGTTTAAAATATTTCATTCAGTTACCCAAAATCACAAATGAGGAAGAAATAGGTACACTTCTCTTAACATTTCAAATCCTGTTCTCTTCAAAATGTCCTGAATTGAAGCAAAGCCTACCTAGACAAGAGGTTGATTGTAACATTAACTTATTCCAATTTTGAATTAGGCATTAACATATACAACTGACCATCTAACAAAATATACATATTAAATATTTTTTGGAAGTTTATGAAATATGACAGCACTCTAGTCACCACACCATTAGTCTGACGAAAAAGGTTCCCTTGGTTATAGAGATGATAGAACAAGAGTTCTAGTATTCACTTCCAATTATTTTATTCGGGGGTTGCTTAAAATGTCAAACTAGAGAAAATTCAAGTGTGTAAGTGGGGTGTGGACATAAAGTTCCACCCCCATCCTAGAAGCTGTTGACAATAGTTAGCTGTTGGGTGAGGGAGAAGGATTCTGGCTCATAGTATTTTGGTCACCCTCCATTGGAAGACAAACATCCAAATGTATGCTTAGATTGTTCCAAAACATAATTTATCTAGGGGTCTTAAATTTTTCAACCTCCCTTCTAGCTCCCCAACCAAAGGTAGGGGAAAAAGAAGGTTAATAGGTTAGTAGTAAAATGGTATAGTGGACCTATTTAGTCATCGTTTCTTCAGGTGATTCCATTGTTTCTTATCAGCATACCAGCAGTCCAGGTCAATAGCAAACACCAAACATGATTTTGTAGTGCTACCACAATCCAGAAGAAAGAACAATGCTCCAACAAATTGGCACAAGGCAGAGAATGGAGGCCAGAATGAGCCAGAATACCATGAGAAGTTCATGTGTGTACTTCTCTCTGTGAAGTGAAGAACAGTAAAGACCAGAAAAGCATTGCACAGCATAGCAATGCAAGATCATTCTCTCAGTGTTTGTGAGGTTCCAACTATATTCTTTCTAAACATCCTCTCAAGTGTCTGTTTCCAGCAAAACACTGTATGCCCTCTTATCACATCACAAGGGAGTGTCCAGAAAAGCTTCACATGACACACCTGAGTTGTTAAAGAAACCAGGAATTTCAACTTCATCTAACCATATGTGGAGAGAAGAAATTGGAACCAATGGGTTATTTAAAAAGGACCCAAACATAGCTGTGTAGACAAGGTTCTGGATCTCAGAGGAGTTAAGGAGAAATACAAATATAATTAGAATGGAAGCATAGGCCATAAGGCAGAGAGGCAAATAAGTAATAAGTGAGTTTTGATTTTCTTTTTCTTTTTTCTTTCTTTCTTTTTTTTTTTTTTGGATAGAGTCAGAGCTCTATCTGTACGTGACATTTCTTTTTAATTTTTTTCTTTTTTAAAAAATTTTCTATATTCCTTGTTTATATTCTAAAAGTCTTCCCCTTTCCCAGTACCCCTCCCATATGTTCCATAAGTCCTCTTCTCTCCATCCATTCTCCTATCTTTCTCCCTCCCTTTTCTCTGTCCTGGTACTCCCCTACAATGCTGGATCAAGTCTTTCCAGGATTAGGGCCCTCTTCTTCCTTCTTCATGAGAATCATTTGATATGCTAATTGTATCTTTTCAACCAAGAAAAATGTAAATTTCCCAGTTTTCTACCCTCAGATGATATGTAACTGAATGAAAATATCTAACTATCTTTTCTTGATTTACTATAAAATAGAAATTTGTATTATTTCACATGTTTAAGGTAATGTATATGATAATCAAGAAAGCCTAGACTCAAAATAACACATTTGACTCTGGAGCTACTTATTTATACCCTATTCTGTACTCTGAAACTGTCACAGCATATTGTGAAAAATGCATTGTGTGCAAGATCAACAATTAAAGAGTTGATTTTGTTCCTACTATAGCAATGAGAGTAGTGATTCATTAGTGAGGGAAATCTTCACAGTAATAGAAGGCAGTCCGGAATTATAACTGGGACTGAAGAGAAATAGGGTAGCAAGGAAGTCATGAGATATACAGGGCATGCTTTCTACTAGAATGTTCCAATAAAGGTTGATAGTTTTCCCTTCGGGTCTGCTGCTCAAGACTGAATAATTCAAGGCTTTCTTGCCTGACACTGCTTTCCAGAAGCTATGGGCTCCAGAGTAGCTTTACCATGTCATCTCATATAAAACTGTGGGCAGAACATTTCTAAATGACCTTCTCTCAGTTGGGATTGAAATTGTACTTGTACTAAATATGTGTAAAGTACCTTCATAAATAACAGGTGCTGACTTAATATTGCAACAAATGTTTATATACTGTAACTCTATATCTAAACAATAAAGCCAGAGAAACAGAACAATTAGATTTAAGTGAGACTAGTAGGTGCCATTTGAAAAATGATATAATTCCCAATTTCCCTAGAAGCTTCCACCAATGCTTTATGTCTTTTTCAGTGTGAGGTCTCATCCAGCTAGGAGTTGTTTAGAAAAACTTCAGGCTCCACTCCAGACCCATTAAGTTGAAATTTATTTTATAAAATATCCCAAGTGATTCATGTGCTTAAAACTGAGGGTCATTGATTAGAAACCAAGTAGAAATTTTATTACTGAAATATGTTCAAAAGGGTCTTGCATTATAATATAGTGCTACTAAAAGAAAACTTCATCGTATGAAATTAAATATATGTACATTTAATAAATTTTCAAAACAATTACAGAAAGACATAAACAACAATTCCCCAAGCCTTGTTTTGAAACTTAGGTAGTGTGCCTGCTTGTTGTATAATAATTTAATTGGTCACTCTTACTTTCTCTGAGAATATAAAGAAAATTTTGCAATAGGTCTGCAGGAGGACTTTGAAGCATTATCTTGACACCAATCTGGAGATTATAAAACAGACACTGGGAAAGAAATTACATGAATGCATTTTTCTACAGTACAAATAAGTTGAATAAATACTAACAAAAGAAAGATCCTTCCCTGAGAAATATTTCTGGGTTTGTAGAAGACAAGTCAAGAATATGCCATGAATGCCTAATATCATTGGTTAAATACTCACGTAGCTGGGTTTCTAAAAGGAACATTTATGTTTTTCATTGGAAGTACGGACATTATTTGGACAGAATGTTCAAGAGTAGAATGTTGCCTAAGAAACAGGAAAACAAATAACTATTTACAGAACACAAAATTGGAAAAACTCAATTGACTGTAGAGCAGAATTGATTTAAATTTGAAATAACACTGAATCTGAACTCAAATTTCCATGTTTTTGAAACTGCCTTATACAAATAGTTACAATAAATGAGGGAAGTATTTTAAATCTTGCAGTTGAAAATTTCTTTTTAATTACTAGATATAGCTGGGCGGTGGTGGTGCACACCTTTAATCCCAGCTCTTGGGAGGCAGAGGCAGGTGAATTTCTGAGTTTGAGGCCAGCCTGGTCTACAGAGTGAGTTTTAGGACAGCCAGGACTATACAGAGAAACCCTGCCTTGAAAAAAAAAACATTTAATCACTAGATATTTCCCAAATGTCTTGAAAAAAACAAAGATTTCATTCATCAAACAAAGGTTCTATTTAAAATCATGTTAAGAAATAGTCTCAGATCTATTTAAAAATATTTGGAGGATTATAACAAAAGAAAAAATTAATATATTAATTTGATTGTGTTATAGACATAACAGTCATTAATAAGTGTTTGGTTTCTTCAAGATTACTATACTTGTATTATTGCATTGAAAATATCAACAGTTCTGTGTAACATTATTTGGAAATGGTAGCTCATGGATTGTCTTACTTCCTTTATGTCATTTAGATGGTACTTAAAGAAAAAAGTTTGAAGTAATAGCTATCATGTGTGAAAAATTATTATTTTTCTATATATTAAAGATGAATAAACTAATAAAAAATCAACACTACTAATGGCAGCATAATTATTAAATGTCAGAAAAGTGTGTGTGTGTGTATAATTGTATGCCACCACTTTTAGTCTGAATTCATAATTTATCATGTAGCTTGTAAGTAAGATAATTAGTTATTTAAAATTGCAGCATACCAGCTAATCCTATGTAAAAGAAGCATGTAAAAATATTAAAACATAAAGCCTAAAAAGTGAATCTTTAAGTCAATCTGCTTTGAGATTTTAGAAGAAAGTTAGCATTAGACTCTTTTACCTTTGACTTACATGGTGGATGAAATACTGACAGTAACTTAGAAGTTCTCTTCTGTTTTCAATTCCATTTAACTTTCATGCTCCCTGATTCTTTTGCTCTTGTCTATTTCTCAAGGTCTGTGTGGACTTATTCCCTATAAACTAGTAATGCCAATGCCTTCAGGAAAACATACTACAAATTAAGGCTCCCTGTACCTTAGTCACTAACTCAGAATACACATGTGCATGCCTGTGTATGTCTATCTGTCTCTGTGTATACATGACATGTGTGTACATCTCATAAAAATAATTTTTTTACAAGTAACATAGTTGTTTCTTGTAACTTATATAAGATTTGATTCTAGAGTAAGGTTGTTCTATACCTAATTGTATAATGCAAATGCAAGAAAATGAAAATTAGTCCCAAATTATTATCTCCTTGATATCTTCTACCATCATTTAAAATAATGTATGACTAGAACAATAACTCAAGACCTTCTATAGAAAAGGGTTAGGCAACATTCCACAGTTGGCATCATATCCAGTTTTCTTATTGTAATATGGTCTTTATGAGCAAAGCTCTGAGTCTGAGATGCAGTGCAGTATTTAAGAGCATTTGCTGTCCAATCGTGAGGACCAGACTTTAGATGCCAGGATTCATATCCAAACTATAATTCCAATGCTGAGGGTTTCAGCATTCAATGAAATTCACTGGGGCCTGTTAGCTTTTATTCTAGCCAAAGGGAGACAGTCCTCTGGTTCAAGGATAAACTTCCTCAAAAGAGTAGCAGATAGGAGGGTCTGCAGCTGCTGCATATGAGTTCTACATATACTAACCATCATATCCTCACTATGTACACATGCACAGACACCGATAAAAACACATATAAAAGTGTACATAAACAAACATGCACACATAGGTTATATGCACGTGGGCACATTCAGAGATACACACATATAGGTATATGAATATGCATGCACACCCACATATACACACAGAAGGATATGCACACAGATGCTACACACATATAGGTATACACATATATACACACAGGTGTACATACTCAAACAAATAGACATACACACAGGCATGCACATGCAAACATAAATGCATAGGTGTACATACATATGCACATGCAGACACACACATGCAGATATCCATACACAGTTATACACAAATACACATGCAAGTGTACACACTCAAACACATTTACATACACAGATATACAGAGATGTGCACATATATAAGTTTACTTACATATACTCATTTGTATACATAGGCATACACACACAAATGTATGCATACACACAGACACATATACAGATATTGTGCACACACAAAGACATATACACATATAGGTATTAAAACAAGGACACACATATCTTCACATACACACAGACTCACACAGTCACATACACATGCTCACACACAGATTTACACTTATATACACACATGCCTATCAGTGGACACATGGGTTCATTCACATGCAAACACAGATGCAAGCATGTAAGTTTACACACATACACACATGTAAGCAAAGGTGTATATTCATATGCACAATTACATATATAAAATGTATGTACACAGACAGACATACACCACATACACAGGTTTATACACATAAACATATGCACACAAGTATATACACACACTCATACATACACAGACATACACACATGTTTGGAACCCAGGCAAACACTATATATTCAATATCCTGAAGATGGGTACCATAGTTTTAGTTCCCGAGACCTCCCAGAGCATATAACAAGTCCTTCGTGCATCTGTGATCATTATATCTTCTGTCCACAATGATATGGCTGAAATCAACTGCTTAAATTCTTCAAATCCAGAGCTGTATCATCACCATTCATATTATTATATATTTTTGGAACAATATGTATAACAAATATTTATATTATACATATTATAACATATGTATAATAATAATAAAAGAATGTTTCTATTATCCATTTAAGTATCTGAACTCATATCATAATGAACTACTTATCATTAGTACAGAATTTCTTTGTTTACAGCAGAGAATTTCTTTGTTTACAGCAGAGAACTTATATGTTATTAAATTAATACATGATATTCATAGATTTAATGTCAAAGTTCCTGCCATCTCTTTTGTTTGTATGCCTGTATGTATGTATGCATGTTTGTTTGTTTGAGAATGTAGCCTTGAATGCCCTGGAACTTGCTGTGAAAACAAGGCAGGTCTTGAATTAATAGAAACTTATATGTTTGAGCTCCAAAGTGCTGAAAATTAAACATGTGTACCACTAATCTTTGCCAAATTTCTTTTTTATTTTATTTCAGAAGAGAAAAATATATTTGATCCTGGACAATTCTAGCCAAGCAACTGACTGTAGTCTTATGAATAGTATACATAATTAGGCTTACACAATTTTAACTTATAACATAAGTAATAAATCCTTGAAATGTATTTTTTATTATTTTGTGGAAGTATAATTGGAGAGACATAAGAGCTCAACAGGCTGGAGAATGTCCTTTCCAAGTGACTCAGTTGGGCTAAACCTCTTCTAGGCATCACAAGTGGCTGATTTCAGGGAGAAAGTCAGGTCTCAGGGTTATTGCTGCTGTTTCTATATTCTAAGTCTTCTTTGCAGTTTGCTTAGCATTCTCTTTTGTTTATTCTTGGGAGGGAGGGTTCTTATGAATCTGGTCAGTTTTAGGAACTTTTTGATGCTATTTTGAGTTGTTTACTTTCTGGCTTAAGGAGCTTCCCTGCAGTATTGAAAGTTTCTAAATTGGAAACTTTACTATACAAAATGTCATCTTTTTTTTTATCCACAGGCTTTTTACAATAAAGTTTAGAAAAATAATTTCTTTCAAATCCACCATAAATGAAGAATGTTTTGAAAGAAAGTAAGAGATCTTTCCCAGAATTGATCATATTGCTTTTAGTTCTTATTTTTATATTTTTCAAATTTAGAAAGTGTTCGCCTTTGGGTAATACTTGAAGGTTTTTGAGATATCAAGAAATACTCCCAAATTCATGAATAGGATTTTAAAATATTTTATTCAACATTGTTGGCTTGGTACCTAGCAGAGTGTTTTGCTTGAAAAGTTACTGAGTAGTTCCCCCATTTATGATACCTTATGATATATAGCAACTGCTGAAATTCTAACCATTATATAAATGCCCTAGCCTTAAAGAACGAAGATAATAAAGAAACAGTCTTTTGTCAAATAACAGTCTTCTCATCTATTCTATGTGAATTCACCTGTATCGTATGCACATATAACAGGTTTCTTTCCAACATTGTCATAGACGTGTATTTTCTTATATATTTGGTATAAGTTTCTTTATACTTCCCCCCAAAAAATCTCATAGTTACTTTGCTATTAGTACTCAGCTTCAGTGATGCTTTTTATAAATCACAACAGGTATAATAACAATAAATATATCCTTTGTAAATCCTGAGGCTGCTTACCAAACACAATAGAGTGACTTTCTAATTATTTTAGTGCATTGACTCTTAGACAAAATTAGCTACTTTGTGGAGTTTCCATGTGTAGGTGTTCTAACAGTAGCATTGTTATAGCAAAGGCTATGTAAATACCAAACATTAAGCATCAGATAGGAGTGAATCTTCTACAGACAATGATTTCTTAGTATTGCTATTTTTTTCTGAAGCTCTGAATCCACACAACTGAGGGTCTTCACATTCACTAGACATTGTTAGAGTCCAAAGTTTGACCAACATAGTTGTTTTATCCAGGTTGCTAGTCACCAGCTGTTAAACAATGGGCACCTGGAGTATATGTATTCCATTAGCATTGTGACTTTCAAAGATAGACCAATATGCTAGTTTGAATATGAGTATGTATTTGAATATGAGTTGTTTTCTGGTTATTTAGGGATGTTATAAAAAAAAATTAAGAAGGTAAAGCCAAGCTGGCACATGTATGTGAGTGAGTCCAGGCTTTGAGACTTTATAGCTAAACCACTCGTCTTGTTTTTTTCTCACTGCTGAGTGCACATGATATGTGATCTTGTTTCATCTCAATCCTTCTGTCTTATCAAGATATGCTCACAACAGTGGACTCTATCACTGATCATACAGCAAAATAAAATTTCTTTCCTTCAGTTCCTGTGGCTGTGGAATTTTAATACTGCAACAGGAAAGGCTAATCCATAGAGCATCTTTAACACTCGAGTAGTTCATATCCTCTTTATTTTAGGACTTTCAGAGACTTAGATATAATTTTAGACTTTTTTTAGGTATGCAGAATCAAATTATCGATTCTTCACATGCTGAAAGTGCCATCTACTAACTGATCTATATTGTTAGTTCCTATTTCTGGTCTCTTAATAATAGATATGAGAAGTGTAAAAGGCCATTCATGTAGGAATTGTAATTATTCCATTCCTACATGTATCTGTGCACAGAACTGTGACTTGGAAATTATTTTCCCCATATCCCATTGCTGTGCTTCATCACAGTCAGCAACACGGTATGTAGCTCAGGAGTCTGACACCACCACCTAATAATTTTAATAATGTCTGCTTTTTGTTTTGGTTTTTGTTGTTGTTGTTGTTTTCCTTATCTGGACGGGTTTTGGAAGCTTTTATTTGCAGGCCCAGTGTTGTTCAATTTTATTATATTTTGTCTCAGCATGAGAATTCATTAAACTGAGCACTCAGCAGACATTGTTAATCTTAACAACATGGTTTATTTCCGTTCCCTGAAATGATGTACTTCTCCAGTAATTTCTCTTCTATTTTATTTGTTTACTCTCACAGGAACCTCCTATTATTAAAATGTTGCACTGGCTAGATTAATCCTGTGGGCTTTATTTATTTATTTTTTACTTTTCTCTCATTTAGAACAACACTTTAAAATGGTTACTCATTTTTATTTCTAAAAGTTGATTTTTTTTTTGTATTTGTTCTGTCTTTAAAAGAACTTTTTAATGTACTCATTTGGATCATTTGTTCACATGTTGGGTCAGATGATTAACATAAATAAATGTACTTAATATTTTGCAAATGAATTTTTGAAGCAGAAAATTAAGGAAACGTGTAGCCAAGCTAGTCATATTTCTGAAGTTTCAAGTAACCTTTATTATATTTTTAATTTAAATATTATTTTGTTAACTTGTAAAAGTAATCAGGGTATATATTTATTGGATAATCATGATGTCTTCATAAATGAATATACCATTGAATGATTGTTCCTATATACATAGATAAATTTTGTGGATACATTTAGTAACATAATATTTTATATATTGGAATAACTATTGTACTCCCTCACCTATTTAATGTTTGAAAATATATTCTGAGTAAGAGTATATATACACAATAGAGTACTATTCAGCTATTAGAAACAATGAATTTGTGAAAGTCTTAGACAAATGGATGGAACTGAAGAACATCTTACTAAGTGAGGCAACCCAGTCTCAAAAGATCAATCATGGTATGCACTCACTGATAAGCAGATATTAGCCTAGAAACTTGGAATACCCAAGACATAATCCACGTGTCAAATGATGTCCAAGAAAAACGGATGAGTGGCCCTTGATTCTGGAAAGGCCCCATGCAGCAGTATAGGGCAATACCAGAACAGGGAAGTGGGAAGGTGTGGATGGGGGATCAGGGGGAGGGAAGAGGGTTTATAGGAACAGGAAAGGGGAAATCATTTGAAATTTAAATAAAAAATATATCGAATAAAAAAAGAAAAGAAACAGACGTTATAAGGAAACAATGTCAGTCAGCATGTAGGGATGTAGCTAATGTGAAAGCTACAGAGTGTGCGTGTTGTGTTCTTAGGTGTCCCTCAATTGCTTGTGGGTGCTCCTCTACTATTGCCTTGAAAATCAAGGAACTACAAATTCTATATCACTATTCTCCCCAAAATATCACTTGGGACAATGACATCAGTTACACTTCTGTCTGTCTCTCCTCCTCCTTTTCCTCCCTTCCTCTTCCTTTTTTCTTTCCCAAACACTTTTTTCTCTTCTCCTTTCCTCCATCCCCATATAACTTTTCTTTTTAGGTTACTTATAAAAGAGTTTGAAATATTTTTAGAGAACATTCTCAATTCTACTGATTGTCCACCATGTCATGTCTTAACAAGCATCAGCAAAAGGCTGTATATTCTTTTGGTATTTCTCTCTGCCTATATGGTGAACTATAACACCTTTGTTTCTTCACTTAGATATTAGAATGGACAAAATTTGATAAGAACACAGACTTGTTTTCAAACTCATTTACTATTTAACTTTTTTATTCTTTCACTTATTTTTTTCTTAAATAAACCATGTGGTGATAGACCACATGAGATTTCTTGCACAATGTCATTAAACAGAATGAGTTCATGAAGATTAAGGTGGAACTCTATTGATTAAGTAGGTGTAATGGGTTTTTACATTGTTGAAAGTAAGACATTAAAATATTTCAATATTGAAATTAATTTATATTTTGAACAAAGGCATAAACTACAGATTTAAATACATTGTTTTATCCTATCCTTCAATATAGATAAAAAACATTTTTGTTAAGAAAATTTGACTCACATGGACCATAGTCAAATTGATAAATAGAAGATAAGTAAAAAGGAGGGCCCGAGAGACATTGCTTGAATCTCATGGAGAAGGGGAAATAAAGTAGACATTAGGCATGGATGGAGGGAGGGGCTGAGTGAGAGATGGTCTTGTGGAGGAGAGCAGAAGGAATCAAGTGTGTAAAGGACCGAAGGAAAGAGAACTGGAAAAGAGAATTGGTAAAGGTGGAGTAGAGGCATCTTTAGGACAAGTTAGAAACCTAAGGCAGTGAAACTCCCAGGGATCTATGAGGCTGAACCTAGCTAAGAGTTCTAGAAATAAAATACCTGGAAGCTGAAATGGTCACCTCCTATAACCAGGAAGACATCTAGTGGAGAGTTTGAGACACCAACTCAGACACAAAACATTCCACCTACAATTATCCTTCTGACAAGATATGCAGGGATAAAGAGAGAGCAGAATCTGAGTGAATGGCCAACCAATGACTGTCCTAGCCTAACTTGAGACCCGTGCCATGAGACAGCCCATCCCAGACTCTATTAAAGAAAGTCTGCTATCTTGTAGACAGACACCTAGAATAACTGTCATCTAAGAGGCTTCAACCAGTAGTTGATGGAAACAAATCCAAAGAGCTACAGGCAAATATTAGATGGAGCTCTGAGAGTATTGTGGAAGAGGAAAACAAAAGATCTAAGAAGACAGACAGGTCAAGAACATCACCAGAAAATCTGCAGAATCAAATGACCTGGTCCCATAGGAACTTATAAAGACTGAACAGCAAGTTATAGAGCATGTGTGGAATGGACTGAAGCCCTCTACACAAATATAAATCCAGTGCCTCTAGATTTCCACGTGGAACTCTTAAGACAAGAGCAGAAGCTGTCTCTTACTGTGTTCACTGCCTTTGGCTCTCTTTGCCCTAACTGAGATGTCATGTCTAGCCTCAAAAGGAGATATGTCCACTCTTACTATAACTTGATATGACAAAGCTGTTTGATATCCAAGGGAAACTTCCCTCTTTCTGAGGTAGAGGGTGGGTGGGGGAGGTGAGAGTGAACTGGGAGAAAAGGGAGGGAAAGCTGCAATCAGGATGTAAAGTAAATAAATAATTAATTTAAAGGATCTTTAATGGATGTAGACAAAGCCAATGGCTTAGTGCTTGCCTAGGAGGTACAGGGCTTACTCTGGGTACAATACTTAGCAATAAATGAATGAATGAATGAATGAATGAATGAATGAATGAAAAAGAAAAGGTGACTCTGCAATAGAGACAGGATGCATTGAGATGGCATGTGCAAGCAATATTTGCAGAAAGCAATTGTAGATGTTTGGTCTTGGAAAAAATATAAGCAATGGAAAGAGACCCTTTAAGTAGTTTGCTTTATTTTGAGAACTGGAGATCAAAGAATCACTAGGAAAGACAAAGAGCAGTCTCCTTCTATGTTTAAGGAAAAATAGAAAACTATATAGAGGTAGAAATAGAGGAATGGAAATGTTTCAAGAAATGAGGCACATTGTGACCAATACAGTGTTGGGGGAACAAGAAAGAATGGGTTTAAGGACATTGGAATGAATTGCCAAACATTGTGAATATCTGGAGTTAACCAAACAAGATAGGAAAGGAGGAATAGAACTCTTTCCCTGTTCATTTTCACATCAGTCTTATAAAACAGGAATGTTTGTCACATATTTTAGGGAACTACAAGATCATCAAATCTACTAGATGCTATTAAGAAGTAAATTGATAAATACTTCTTTCTCATGTGCAAAAATTGAAGAAAAACTAAATATAATCCTGAAAATGGACGTTGGGTTCATAAAATATGAAATAGATAATGTTTATAGACTAATAGAAGTAGGAGCTGATGACACAGTCAAATAAATGATATATTCATTAGTACAACTGAGTCTGAAGGGAGTAAAAAGGTTGACTTTGCCTTCTTTAGTGATGTCACAAACAAGGTCATCAGTGGGTTTGCTTGAGTTCTTTGCTTTTTATTGTCAGCCTCCTCATTAGACAGCCATCTTTACATCTTTATGTCCCAGGGTTTTCATAGCACTCTCTGCACTGGTATTGTGCAATTTATATGGCTGCTGACCTTTTTATCCATTAAAATCATTGTTATCCTAATCACAATCCATTCCACTCAGCACTTTCCTAATGTCTGTCACTTAGGAAATTAACACAGCCATAAAATTAGCATAGTCTGATAGCTTGAAAGTATCATAGAGCATTTTAAAATTGTTGAAGCTTAAAGACATCACAGAATTCTTTCAGACATGTTAGAGGGATTATGAATAAAAGGGATGATGCTTGATATTTTTAGGAGAGATGTGTCAAGTATACCTAAGTATAGATATGACTCAGTAATGATGCTACTAAAGCATAGCAGAGTGACACAATGAGCATAGTATAGTGACACAATGAGCTTATTAAGCTTATTATACAGCATGGATGAGAGGTTAGAGGAGTGACTGATCTACAGTCAGTTGCATCAATGTAATATATCAACCCAGCATATATGATACATTCCCTATAACCATGTGGATGGAGTTTCCAAAACATTAATCTCTCACACATAACAATTCATCCCTTATTCACCCAAGACAATGCATTCGTAAGCAGATGGTATATATTGACCCTGAGCTATAGGGAGGGGAGCTACAAGACAGGACAATGAAATCCCAGGTAGAGTTCTGAGGTATTTCCCACATCTTCCTTCTTTGAGACAATATCAAAACCTCAGATGCAGAGACCTCTTTAGGTCGAGATCATCTCCCAGGTGCTCTGCCAAATATGCCAAGAGGTGTTACTCAGAGGAAGGTGTTCCTCATCAGAGAAGAAAAGAACACACCTTTGTGCTTCGTGTATGAGTTTGCTATTTTAGAGATTTGACTTCTCATTTGCATCTTAGATCTTCAACATTCAACCAAGCTGTTGAGTTAATATGCATATGTTATACAGTCTTTCTTAAGTATGGGAAAGATTTATGTTTGCCTTTAAATAAGATTCTGTCACATTGGAAATTACCCCTAAAACATCACTGTTTATTAAGGACTCAAAGATGGTTACGGAAATATTATGTTTAAGCTAACTGCAAAATTAGTGTATTAAAGGATTCTTTTAACCCTGCATATATCTCTGTTATTTAATTCATTAAATAAAGATAATGATAGTGTTTGGGATTTTATTCACATGGTCTTAATAATGACTTTTTTGTGTGAATATATCTTGTAAATTTAATGTATCATGGAAGTTTAGCTTATGACAAAACTTTGTAAAAAACATTTTATTTGTTATGGCAATCATATATTGAGTGTTGTTTGTATTACATTTGGAAATAGTTCAGGAGTGAGGTGTATTTTTAAAAAGTTGAATTGAAGAAATATGAGTTAATGGAAAGTAAGAAAAGAAATTGCTTCTGGGTTCAGGCTGTTGCTTAGAAAGTGTGGGCTGAATTTCAAGGAGAACCTGTGTGGTCAAGGACAACTCTATGTCACAATGGGATTTGTGTGAGAGAATGGTGAGAGTAGAAGTCTACAACTCAAAGGGTGTTAAGAAAATTAATTTCAGAACAATACCTTTGAAAATATTTTCTTGATAACATCACTGGTTTTTATAAAAAGAATTTTAATGTTGTAATGCATAATGGTATTAAGTTTTGTAACAGAAACACTTTATACTTAGGTTCTATATTTTCATCTTATACTATTTAGTCTTTTTGCCAATCTACTAGTTTTGGATGACATTCTCCTGCTTTATAGGGTATTATGAAGATGCAGTGAAGTTAAGTCACTTATACTATGTAACTTGAGGCACTGAGTCCTCAAACAAAGACTAAGATTTGTCCATCACTTAAGATGCCTTTCACTGTTTGTAGTCTGTCATTCCTTATCATACTCTATTTTAACCAGATATAATTTGTTTTCTGTCACTGGAATTTGTCCCATTGAGAATTTCACAATATCATATAAACAAAATCATATAGTTTTGTGGCTGTTCTCTTTCAACTGATCAAAGATTCTTAGAGTTCAATAGTACTTTTAAAAATCTCTAATACTTTATTCGTTTTCAATGTAATATTTTATTATTTCACTATAGGTTTAGTAGTAGTGAATTACAGGTGTATGTAACATTTTATCCTGCATTCATTAAAGGAACATTTGTATTTCTTTTCAGGTTTTAGTTGTAGTATTGTAGTAATTATAATTGTATGAATATGATTTGGTTCTACTTAAATGTTCATTATTTCTCCAATAGTAACCTAGTTTTATATATAAAGTTCTCAAAAAATAAAATAAAATTATCAACCTTGTGTAGTTCTTTCTCAGATTTTATATTGAATGAAATAATTATTTTTATCTAATATAATTGAACTTACTTTTTATATTGGGTGATTACAGTATAAGCTGACATCCAATAATAACTAATATTTTAGTTGTTTTGTTGTTCTTGTTTTTTAAGTGGTAAAATTTGCATTCCCCAGGGAAGAAAAACCAATAGTAGCAAATCAAGTACCAAATGGTCAAACTGTGAAACTTAAAATAATGCATTCAAGGAACATGTAAGTAATGCATGTGTATATCATACTTATGTATATACATATATATGTATGCATACACATACACACAAGCACATATATACATACATACATATGTATATATGAATACAACAACAATTGTTTAATAAAAGAGGCCTTGATTTTCAAAGGAAATCGAGGAAGGAGTGGTATATGTGAGGGATTTTAGGAAGAAAAGGCAAGAGAGAAAATATATGCAAGCACTATATATATATATATATATATATATATATATATATATATATATATATGTGTGTGTGTGTGTGTGTGTGTGTGTGTGTGTATTGTGTATGTGTGTGTGAATTTCAATCATTAAGAAAAAATAACAACAAATGCTGATTTACATGAGGACAAAAAGGAATACTTATATATTCCTTGTGAGAATGTAAAATGGTTCATCCACTATGGAAATTGTGTGTAGGCTACTCCAAAAAGTAACAGTAGATTTATTATATGATACACCTTTTTCATTCCTCAATATTTATCCCCAAAGCATAAGTATGGCCTTTTCTGCCTGCACCTTAATTTCCTGAAATCATGGCTCTCAGATGTAAATTATATATGAATAAATACCTACATTTACCTTGTTCCCATTAGCTCGTAACCCAGTTATTCCATTTATTTTTACTGAAGGTCCTGTCACATGGTTAGTTACCTCAGGTTCATGCTTCTATCTCCCCCATCATTTAGGGTGAATCTTGTCCAATGCTGACTCTTCCAGAGTTCCCATCTCTCTACCCGATGTCAGACCTTCTAATCCTGCCTCAGTTCATTGGCCATTCAGTTTTATATTGACAGATTCAGTTTACATACATTGTATAAGAGAGTCTCTCTACAAAAACGACTCCAAATCATACCACAGAGGTATTTGCTCACTCTTGCTTACTGAAGAAATTATTCACAATAAGTTATGGAGCTGAGCCAAGGATTCATCAACAGAGAAGTTTATAAAGAAAATGAAAGTTTTAAACACAATGGGACTTATTACCAACCACAAAGAATAAGATTTTATAATAAGAAAGAAATTTGATGCAAATTGTATCTAATAATACCAAATGAATTCAACCAGTTTCTGAAACACAAACACCATGTGTTTTACTCATTTGTGAGTCGCAGAGTTAATAAATACATAAAAACATATGTTAAACCATCATGAAAGTAAAAGTCTAACTGCCCAGAAGAACATGAGGTTGTAAAGGAAAGAAGTGGTTAGACACAGGGGTTTGGAGGAGGTACCTGGAAATATACTCATTATATACTTGCATGAAGGTAGTAAGAGGCAACCCTCTACAATAAAATAAAAATAACTAGAAAATAAAGAAATAACTAGAAAATAAAAATATACATTCACATATATTTTCAATTTCATGTAATTCCAAATGCCTTAATCTTTAGCTAAAGCAAACTGTATTCTATAGGATAAGGTCCAAAAAGCAGAAAATATATGACTCTTCAATGTCTTCAAGACATTGAGGTAAATAATTAGTTTTTTTAGCACTTAACTCTGATATGAAGGTTAGTACATTGGAAAAAGAGCCTATTGCTTAACAGCCAATGCCAGTCGTGTGAAGAATGTGATGTATAGTTTAACACACAAAGTAAAAGCACCCTAGATACCCTCCACACTTAACCTTCTGTCTTGTAGTTCTATATTTTTACAAAATATGACTGAATTATTGATTTATTCAGTGCAACAGACACTCAATATTTTTAAAATAAGTGGATAAATTAGACTACACATATTCCCTAAATTATATGAATGAGAAGATACGGATAAAATAGCTTTCTTAACTTTTAGTTTTAGATTAAAATACTTCCACTGAGAATGATTAACAAATTGGGTTAATAGAAACAATTGCAACAATGATAGAAAACTCAAGATGAACAAAGACATTATCAAATTTGTGTTTTATATTTAGTAAGCTCTGGATACTGGAAACTTCTACAGTAATAAAATGCTCAAACATCCTTGTAATTGATATTGGCATTGTTACTATCATAAGACAGACTTAGTATTAGCTTATTCTTCTAGAGTGTGTAAATTTATTTAATTTATAAGACAACTCTATATTAAATTATCTGGTTTCAGAAATCCCAAATTTTCTCGCTTTTAGTGGAGATGAATGGTGAAATCAATCCAATTATCTCTGAGTTCAACATTTCTGGGTTTTGTCTGTTATGAAAATAGTTAAGCATTTTGAAAAAGAAGTAATGAAATAATATATATAATACTAATTTTTATGCATGGTTTGTTAATTTCAAAGATTAAGACCAGAATTCCATACAGGTTCATCTAACAGTTTAAGGCTAAATGCAGTCCTTATGATTGCTCCTATAGAACTTAGTATTTATAATGATAAAAAACCATTTTGTTTTTGTTAATTAAGACAGTGGTATATTCACTATAATCATATTACAATTTTCTACCAGAATATATGGAACAGCCTAATAGCATGTTATGGATTCTCTAAAATGCATTAACTTTATTTCTTGTTGATTTCATGTTCTAGCTATTTGAAATATTTTTGACCGCTTATTTAATTAATACTTTTATTTATATAGGGTCTTTCACCTACAAGTGTTTGGTGTTCAGAGAGTCCAGAAGAGGGAGTCATATCCCCTGCAACTAGACAGTTGTTAACTGCTGTATGGGTGCTAGGAATGAACCTGAATCCTCTAGAAGAGATGCTCAACTCTTAAGTGCTGAGGTAACCCTCTAGACCTCTAGCTTTTTTGGTGCCCTCCATTCCTCCCATCAAACGGTTTCAATGACCAAAAGCATCCCTTTGTGTACACAAAATTCAGCAGGCAGGCAGATTTAGTGGGAAAGTACTAACAATGATCAAGCTGTTTAGCAACTACGTGTCAGTTATGGAAAGTTCATTTCAGAGATCCTTTCTGTTCAAGAACGGTGAAGAGAGAAAAAGATGTTAATGTGTTTGGATTACATTAAAGATTTAAGATTAACTGAAAGAAAGGGAGGGGAAAGTGCTAATGGCAAGAGCACACGGAAGAAGCATTATTATATTAGTGCTAATGCACATAAAACATCGCCTATTAAAATACGATGGCAGTTTTACATACTATTAAATACATCAAAGCTGTACTTCAATTACAGACCCCTTTCTATGCATGTTATAACAAATATGTCTTTAATAATAGAATGTGGCTGAAAGTACTTAAATGCTAGACACAAACTCTGCTGTGTCACAAAGTTATAAGGAAAGAACAAAACCCAGCACTTGCTGATAACCATATATTGAGAAAATAGTTTCCTCCCCCCATCTTACATACTGTGAATTTTCAAGTAAGCAGCTAGACAGCAACACTCTTTAAGGTTCCATGCCTCTGGGTTGTGCCGGTGAGCAGTGTTTTGTAGAGTTATTAAATCCATATGGTTATTTATGAAAATAAATCATGTCCTGGGAATGGAAAGGGGATCAAAACTGCTTGATCATAATTTTCTGTGATCTTATTTCTGAATTAACCCCCAAAACTCTATTAGAAGATGAATGGTGCAGAGTTTTCCTTGAATTAAAACTTAGCAAGCTTCTTGAACGACGCAGATGTTATTTTTACAAAAATCTCAAGCACATCCATGTTTAAATGAACTCTATAACTTCTAGCAAAACAGTTGTGATTTTTTGTTACTTTTATTTTTTTACACTCTAGTAGCCCCCTCCTGGTCTGCCCTCCCACTGTTCCCCATCCCATTCCTCCTTTCCCATGTCTCTGAGAGGATATCCCCACTCCCTGACAGGCCTTCTCATTCCTTGGGTCTCAAGTCTCTCAGGTTTAGGCATCACTGAGGCTAGACGAGGCAGTGCTCTACTGTCTATGTGTCAGGAGTGTCACACAAGCTAGTGTTTGCTGCCTGTTTGGTGGCTCAGAGTCATTTTTCTTATTGATTTAGAGCCACTTGTACAAACACAAGCAGTAGCCTTTTAATTTATTACCTGGAACTGAGAGAGCAAAAAGCCAGCATAAAACAAAATACATGCTAAAAAATGTGAATTAAGTCACTTCTACAAAGTGATCAAAAATAATTTAATGAAAATAAAGTAAATCTATACCCACGTCTCACGTTTTAACTTGTGAATGTACTGTATGACTATGAAAGAACATTTGGGCATATAAATATGCATGCAAAAATGTATTTCTGTCATTTAAATTGAAATCCATTAAATCTATTTGCCTTAAGTTCTATGCTGTGTCATAAAAGTCAATAAAATTCATATCCTTTTTCATTGAACTTCTGAAGTAATTGGAGTCTACTGTTTATCTTCTTGTTCTTACCTGCAACTCCTAACTTTTCTAGAGTTGGGAATTCAGAGGCGTGTGCACAAAGTCATGAAGTATGCTTTGGTAGTGGGCCTTGTACTTCTTAGTTTTAAGGGTTGAACTTGTACTTGATGGAATTTCAGAAATTCTTCTGAGAAAGCTTTCATAATTGCTAATTAAGGCAAATGTAATTTCCTTCATACATGTTCATGCTTGTCTACCCTAACACACCTGGTTTTAGAGAGAAGTTTGAATCCATTTTCTCTTAATTTTATACATTTGGCAAACTAGTCATCATATATAAGTATATATGTATGTTGTATGTATGTATGTGTGTGTATATATATATATATATATATAAAATACATGTTAAAGAATTATTTTTATTTTGTCTATTCTTACAAATTTAATCATCCTTTATTTTTTCCTTTATAAAACTTGAAAATATGTATTTTTCATATTATATACTCTGATTTTGGATTCCCTACTCCCAATTCCATCCAGATTCTCCCTTCTCTCTGCCCATCCAAATACAGAACACTTCTTTCTCTCATTAAAATAGAAACAGGTATCTACTAGAAAAAATGCCAAAGAAAAAGTGAATTGTAATGATTTTGAGATTATACTAGCATTACTCTATCCTTTTCATCCTTTACAGGCCTGTCCATGCCCTTCCTGCCTTGCTCTCTTTAAGTTTTTGGTATCTTTTATTCTAACTCTTGTTATATACATAATTAACACATCCATAAATACAACTGATTAGTCTTATGTTACCTGTATATGTATTATTTCAGAGCTGACCATTTGGTATTGTGTAATAAATAGCTGTGCTCTATATCGCATTCATTATAAGTAGTCATCAGAAATGACTATTTTTATGACTCTTAATATTACTTGGTTCTTATAATCTTTCTACCAATATTCTGTAATGATCCCAAAACTTAGGTGGAAGATTTGTGTTGATTCATTTGGAACTAAACTTCACTATTGCATTTTCATTGATTTAGGGTTTCTGTAATGGCATCCCTCTGGTACAATTATAAATATCTCTGATGACGTGAGATAGCTACATTTATCTGTGGGTTTAAAGGAGGATATCAAGAATGTAGTTAGGAATTGTAAAGAGTTTACTAAAGAGACAGCTGTAGGTTCTCCTCTGAGATCCATGATATGCTAGCCCTAAGTAGTTGGCTAGATTTCCAGTGTCAGACATGTTTTCTCTATTATTGAGTTGGTCTTAAGTCCAAATTGACAGTGATAGCTATCAAGGTGTGCATGTTGTTATTGGACTGCTGGAATTGTTTTGTCATAGTGGTCACTGTGTTATGTTTCATAGTTGTCTAGGTCGAATTTGCTACCTTCTTTTGGAAGGGTGAAGAATGTTTTCTGGTTCAATGAAAGCTTGTCTTCAGAGTGGAGACATTCAAGTCAGTTCCAATTTAGGGGCCACTATTTACTATGTCCCAATTGCATGGTGTTTTTTAGCAATAGGGATTTACTGCCAACTCTTGAGGGAAAATCAAAGTCAATTGTAATGATATTCAATTTTTGAGTCAACTGGGCAACAGTGATCAGGAATTCAAAGGAAGGATTCTCATGACTGACATTAGGGTTTTTGATACATGGTCTATGTCTCTGGAGGGGTCATTGTCAATCCATTTAAACTATCTTTTCTCTATCTTTATATCTATCTCTATCTCTACATGTCTATCTATATCCACATCTACACACACACACACGTGCACACACACACACACACACACACACATATGTATATATTTATACAAATATTAGGTATTTGACACATTATGACTTTTTCAGACACTTTTATTGTTATTTTACCCTGTTTCTTACTTCTGTATTTATCTTTTTCCTTCACTTATTAGAGCACTCTCATTTTTACATTTTCCTGTTCAGATATCTGTATCCTACCATTACTCTCCTCTTCAGATTTCTGGGGAAGTATCAAAGAATAATTTCTAAATATTAAAACATCAAGAGATAATGATTCTATTATAATGTGATACGAGCTAAAGGAAACAGACACATACTCCTATTTGTTCTACAATAATAATTGAAAAAATAATTCATTAGTTTCTGACTATTAATTATTTTCACAATATAAATGGTAGGAAGTTAATTTTTGCCTTGATAGTAGAAACATTTTCTTTTTATTTTATGTTTTTAAAGTGCAAAAAATATTAATACGAAATCCTGCTCCAGGATTTTAGCTACTAATTCCAAAGTAAGAACTGCTTTGGTAAGTATTATTAAATTAGAGTTCTGAGGTGAGTATTTTTATAGTACAGTGTATATCAAAATCAATCACAATCCTGTTCATGGAAAAAAACAAACAAAACAAAACAAAAAGCAGAGCAGTCAGGGTAGTTCAGTGTGTGGAATTCAGGAGCAGTCTTTCCAAGCAGACCAATTCAGTAAGAAGCCCAGAGAAGCCAGTTTCAATCAGTCAAACTTGGAGTCAGCTTGGAGAGGAGTTTTCTGCCAACACAGCTGAGTTGAATCAGTCAGCTAAAGTACAGAAGGAACTAGAAAACATGAGTTTATTTAGCAGTAAGCTTCAGAGTAAACAATTACATCTGGTGAATAAACTTTACTTTTACAATTTTATTCTAGGGTGTCATACCAGGAACATATTACAATCACAAAGATGAAATGATATTGCAGAAGAAATAGTCTTTCTTAGGGCTAAGCACACCAATTGGTTATTCAGTAACAAAATGATCAACCCTGTAAACATACATACAAATGACATTATATAGACTTGGTAGATTGTATTTAGGTATTTTGGAAAAATATGTATATACATATTGTTTAAGTCAGCCTTCTCTAGAGTTGCAAAACTTAATGCCTCTATATATTAAGGGAAATTACTGAAATGATTTACAGATGGTGTCCAACTAACACAACAATGGGCAGCTGTGGGTAGCAAGTCTAAGAATCTAGTAGTTGTTAGTCCCACAAGGCTAGGTGTTTCAGTTGGTCTTCTGTATAAACTGGAATCCTGAAGAAGTAGATTCCAACACATGCACTAGCATGTAAGTATAAGCAAAACAAAGAATAAACACTTCCTTTCTCTATTGTCCATATGTAGGCCTCCAGCAGAAGGTATGGTCCAGATTAAAGGTGTGTGCACCACCACACCTGGATTTGGAATTTGCTGTCTCCCAGAGTGTCCTTGAACTCAGAGATCTGCTTGTCTCTGTCTCCTTGGATCAAAGGCATGTACTACTTTCCCAGGACCTAAACATTTGATGTTCACTGTGCCTCAAGATCTGGATCACAGATGTGCTTGCCATTTCTGGATTGTAGTTCATTCCAGATGTAGTTAGGCTGACCAGGAATTGCTATCACACATGTACACATATAAATGTAAGAAAAAAATTAATGAGGGGCTGGAAAGATGGCTCAGCAGTTAAGAGCACTGACTGTTCTTCCAGAGGACCTGAGATCAGTTCTCAGCAAATACATGACGGTTCACAACCCTCTGTAATGGAATCTGCTGCCCTTTTCTGGTATAGCTGTCTGTGGACGGCTACATAGTGTGCTCATATACATAAAATAAATAAAAAGAAAAAAATTAATGAAAAAGAGGACAAGAATTTCAAGAGAGCCAAAAGTGGTATATGGAAAATTTTAAAGGGAAGAAAAGGAAGGGAGAAATTGTATAATTATATTCTAATCTCAAAAATAAAAGAAATAATTAAAAATGGTTATGAAGTTCCTGGAAACTGTCTTATTTAATCCTCAGCCTACAAATCAATATTAGTAAGGGAAAGTCAAAATGACTATTTGTGTGTGTGTGTGTGTGTGTGTGTGTGTGTGCATGTGTGTATGTGTGTGTATACATGTGTTTAAGTGTGTATTTAAATTTTTAGTTTATAAAATGTAAACATTTGATAGTTTTTAAAACAGTAGATAAATTTGTGTATACACAAATAGGCATACATAGGCATGCTGAGAGATTTAGTGATTTAGCTCTGGAAAGAAGATTATAAAACCTTGCCTGAATGTATATCATGGAGAGAGATCAGTTAGGATAGGCCAAGTCACATGTGTGCCTATACACATACACCACAAACATGCATTCCCTTTTTACCTATACTGCAGAGAAAGAGAGAAAGATAGCGCAAGAGAGACAGAGAGAGAGAGAAAGAGAGAGAGAGAGAGAGCGAGAAGGAAGAAGAGGAAGAGAGACACTCAGAGAGACAGAGAGACACAGAGAAAGTAACTTTAGATAATATATAATGTATATAATATTTCCCCTGTGCACATTTTTCCATCCACTTCTATACCTTTTCTTATTCTTAATACTTTGATATATCCAATAGAGAGCATACATATCATTTTATCATTAAAATACACTTTTTTTGAGACAGGGTTTCTCTGTGCAGTCTTGGCTATGCTGGAACTCACTCTGTAGACTAGGCTGGCCTCGAACTCAGAAATCCACCTGCCTCTGCCTCCCAAGTGCTGGGATTAAAGGTGTGTACCACCACTTCCCAGTCTTTATGTTCTGTATCTGTGAGCTTTCACTGCTGTAACAAAATAAGACAAACTTTCAAACAAGATGTTAAATTTTGTCTTAAATCTGTTAACGAATAGAAATATCCTTTTTGTTGAAGTAGTAAGAAAATAAGATGAAAAAACTCACTTGCATCTTTTTCCTCCTTCTTATAAAACCTCTAGTAATTCTGTGTCTGTATCTCTACCTCATGACTTTATCTAATTTTAATCACCTCCCATTGATCAAATGTGTTTCCTGCCTTTTTCTGTGCCTCACAACAGAAATAGAATGTCAATGTATTTGTTCTAGGGGAAAGTTCCTCAAATCCCATTCAAATCAAAGCATTGTTATCTAACACCATAAATCTTAGAAAACAGAGGAGGTACAGCAAAGACATTACTAAAGTATATATGAGATTCATCTTAAGGGAACATATATACTGTTATGAATCACGATACAAATGATAAGTGTAAAAAATCATAATACTGAGTATTCAAATGACAACTGAAGGGAAAAGCATAATAGCTTGTGACAGATCATCTTTAGGGCTAGGAAGTGGAGCTTTATGAGGAAGCTTTACTCTCATATTGCTATTTTCATGTTAATTAATTGCCTAGAAAGCAGATTATTTTCATGGTCATAATCATTTGTGTTGATTATTTTCCTTTCCAGATGGGCCTCTGGCATAATGATAAATGTTGTTCAAAGCAGCATGGTGTTTATCTGCCAATGTTGTTCTATAAAAGCAGAATTTATAAGACAACACAGCAATGTGTTATCTGTTAATAAAATGTGCTCAACACATTTCACAGGTAGAGATGGGAAACAGAGAAGTGGTCATTAATGATAAAACTGACCTATATTAAAGAGTAAAGATCCAAAGGATCTGTGGAGCAGAATGCCTATATTTGAGATTAACAAAAGCATCATGCTTTAGGACATAAAACTAGTTCAAGATATAAATTTCTAAATAACTAAGAAAATATATCAAAGCTAAGCCCTGACTCACCATTCCCATGAAATTACTTATGGTTATTTGGCTGCATTGCCTTTTATGCAAATGTTTTAAAAGAGCTACCTATAACTTCTCTGATTAATTTGCATTAATTTGGAAGGTTCCCCAGAAAGCCAAAATGGACAAAGTCAGCCTTTTATTTTGTTTAGAATGCAGTGACACCTATTGCTCATACATGCAGGCATGTAAAAATAATGAAAATATAAAATTAGGTAAAGCTCTCTAGTTATAAGAACATTGAAAGTTATATGTTCATTCTTTCACTTGTGGATAACTATTGCAGAATGTATATTTACCACACTAAACGATCCAAAATTTTTTTTCAGTGTACTATTACAGATATGTTGTCACATAAGGTATCGTAGAATTTATAAGACCCTTAAAATACATGCATTTTGTATTTGTATTATATTCAAAAGGAGATGTTGCATTGACAATTACTGTTACTGATATATGCATTGTATATTATTATAAACATATGAATATATTCATATATTTCCAAAATTTCTATTAATCATATTCTTCTGGACCTCTTTAAAAAGCACCACAATCAATTCCACATGTTTAATCTCTTTAAATTCAGCTCTAGAAAAAAAACAGAATTCATGTTTATAACTATAATCCTGTGGGTGTGGTCACCTCATTATTCAATGAATAATCAATACTTAGAGAGCTCCGTAGACAATAAAGTATTTTAGGGTAAACACAGAGCTTGGAAAGCCTTATCCCATGTCACATCGCGCAGTTCTCTCCTTCCTCCTGATATACTCTTTAACCATGTTCACATTTGCTCAGGGAAAAATGAAGTCTACGAATGAATGGAACGATTGAATTTCACTATTTTACACTATTTCCAGCACATTCTTTTCTGATCTGTGATTGTTGTCTATATATTAATGACAAAAGACTGGCCAAAATAAAGGGAAAACATGCAGTCTGCAATTGCAATATGGAAAGTCTAATTGCTGGTATATAAAATGGCACCCTTTAGAGTTAAAGGATTCTGGAGAAGGTGGAAACAATTTATCATATTAACATAATTGCTATTATGAAATCAAAAGAATTTTCTATCCATTCTTGTCCTTGGTACTTAACATAATGAATTTACCCTTTGCATTTCTAGGTGAAATTTAGCTATATTGTTCTTAGGTAATAATGTATATACCATTTAAATAATGTTACCTGTACATGAATGGATACTAAAAATAATAGCTGCTTTTTGCATTTAAAATACAAAGCTACAAAAGATGCTCATTATTGGTATAAGATGACTTCATTTGCCAATGTTATTTTTTAATTTTTCGCTATGAAATTAATTTAATATCTTTAAATTGGTTATTTCTCCAAACCACCTTTTACTTGACATAACTGTAAATATTCTCCAGAAAAACTGTGTACCTTAGAGGCTCTTAAAATAGTCTTACTCATATTTCTAGATTTGTGAAAATAGGACCTATACTCCTTCAGTTGAGGCTTTCAAGGAAATAACTACTTTTATTTGAAATGTCTGTAATTCCCTTTAAAACATAGAAAATAAATTGATAGAGATTGTAACGAGTCACCCAGGTGTTCTTTTCAATGCCAGTGTTACTAAATACTTCTTTATGGCTCCAAGAAACCTCCATCTTTAGAGACTCCAAGCAATGGAGGATAATGCTAACAGATGAATTTGCAGTGAAAAAAGAGTACAGGGATTCTGTGTGTCTTAATTTTTATGTGGAGATTACACGATAATCAAGGCTCTCCTAATTCAACTCTATTTGTTCAGCTGCTTTCTGCTTTCTCATAAATATTTAGAATCCCCTGCTTTATCTGTTTCTAATCTCCTGGATGTTCTAAACAGAAAGAAAACAAGAATAAATAGAAATGAAAATGTATGACTCTTTGTATAGCTATAACTAAACATGAAGTTCAATATTATTGTATTTAGCTTCTACTATAAGCACCTACAAAGAAAAGTATCAGAAACATACAAATATATAAAAATGATGACTGATAAAGAATGAACATATTCAAAGTGAATGTGTTAATTAAAAAGTTAATCTACCTTGATCCTTCAATATGTCACAAAACAAATAAAATTAAATAAGATGTTCATGTTGCACTTTATTGAAATGATGTCAACTTTAAGTATCACATATTAGTGTGTCTCAGTGTTTAATCATTCACAGCAGGCCATACAAATAATAGACATTTATGTGAAAATAAAATTTTGCCATCAGTTGTTATTATGTTTGAACTTTGATTTTGGAACCATGAAGACATGAAAACAGAACTTAGTTTAATTTTCCATTTATGCAGTACAATTGCAGAAAGTCAAAACCCCATCATTTTACATAATTAAAAAAGGATGCTGGAAAATTAATTCAGTGGATCTGATGCTTATTAAATATACAAGTTTGTTTCTCATTTTGTTTCTGCTGTTGTTATTTGATTTTAGAAGTATTAAGTCAAGAAATTCTTCAAAGGAATGGTTTTGCACAACAAATTAAAGCTAGTTGTCACTGGTAAGGCCAGGAGAATATTTAAAATAGTACTGCTTTTAATGTAATGCAATAAATACTTGGCCCTGTGTTCCAAGGAGACAGATGGGAAATGTATAAGATGTTCCCTTTTCCCAGGGTTGATTTTCATTGCTTCAGTTTATAAGTTCTCTAAGATATCTTATAGAAATATATGTTTAAGTACTCATCATCCTGCACAGCTGGAGAATTACAAAGGTTAGCTCTAAAATTCCATCCCTGAACAGTCAGTCACAGTGGGATCATCACACAGAGAATGTGTGAGAGCAAACACTAGCCTGCCTGTGGCAAAGGGGAAGCTCTTACCATCTTTAATGAGGTATAAGTTGTGAAGCCAGGTTGGAAACCATTCCAGAAGATTCTCATTATACGAGAAATAAAGCTGCCATGTGACCAACCTCCAACATTCCTGAATATCTTCAATTCTCTTCATATCTTACTAGAGAGATATTAGCATATGCCTCCCTGTATCATTTATGCTATCATTGCAATAGCTAGCAAGTGGAATTAGTGTAGATGCCTATCAAAAGATAAGTAGAATAATACCCAGGGAGAAGAAGGAAAATATAAATTTACAGAAAAAAACAATGGAAATGAAACCAACAATCAAAACAACCAAACAAAAAAGAAACAAACAAACAAACAAACTACAAAGAAGGATAATGAAATCCAGAAATAAAAACACTCTATATTCTCTCTCATAGTCTGATCCCAGCTTTAAAACTTTTGTTTTTTTTTTTTGTAATTAGATATTTGCTTTATTTACATTTTGAATGGTATCCCCTTTCAGCATTACCCTTCCAAAATCCCCATATGCCTCTCCCCTCCCCCTGTTCCACACATCCCCACCACCCCTCCAATTTCCTGACTTGCATTCCCCTATTCTGGGAAATTGAGCCTTCAAAGGACCAATGGTCTCTCCTGTCACTGACATATGAAATGGTCATCTTTTGCTACATATGTAGCTGGAGCCATGGGTTCCTTCATATGTACTCTTTGGTTGGTGGTTTAGTCCCTGGGAGTACTAGGGGTGCTGGTAGATACATATGTTTTTCCTCCTGCAGGGCTGCAAACCTCTTCAGCTCCTTGGGTCCTTTTTCTAGCTGCTCCATTGGGGACCCTATGCTCATTCTATTGGTCGGCTGTGAGCCATGGGTATTTTGATCCACTTTCCGATAAGGATGAAAGAATCCACACTTGGGTCTTCCTTCTTCTTTAGCTTCATGTGGTCTGTGAGTTGTATTTCACAGGATGATATTTTCTAACTCAATCCATTTGCCTAATAATTTCATGAATTCATTGTTTATAATAGCTGGGTAGTGTTCCATTGGGTAAATGTACCACATTTTCTGTATCCATTCCTCTGTTGAGGGACATTTGGGTTCTTTCCAGCTTCTGTCTATTATAAATATTATGAACATAGTAGAGCATGTGTCCTTATTACATGTTGGAGCATTTTCTGGGTACATGCCCAGGAGTGGTATAGCTGGGTCCTCAGGTATTGCTACATCCAGTTTTCTGAGGGATCACCAAACTGATTTCCAGAGTGGTTGTACCAGCTTGCAATCCCACCAGCAATCAAGGAGTTTTCCTCTTTCTCCACATCCTCTCCAGCATTTGCTGTCCCCTGAGTTTTTGATCTGAGCCATTCTGACTGGTGTGAGGCATAATCTCAGGGTTGTTTTGATTTGCATTTCCCTGATGATTAAGGATGTTGAACATTTCTTTAGGTGTTTCTCATCCATCCAGTATTCCTCATTTAAGAATTCTTTGTTTAGCTCTGTACCCCATTTTTTTTCTTTTTTTTATTCGATATAATTTATTTACATTTCAAATGATTTCCCCTTTTCTAGCCCCCCCACTCCCCGAAAGTCCCGTAAGCCCCCTTCTCTTCCCCTGTCCTCCCATCCACCCCTTCCCACTTCCCCGTTCTGGTTTTGCTGAATACTGTTTCACTGAGTCTTTCCAGAACCAGGGGCCACTCCTCCTTTTTTCTTGTACCTCATTTGATGTGTGGATTATGTTTTTGGGTATTCCAGTTTTCTAGGTTAATATCCACTTATTAGTGAGTGCATACCATGATTCACCTTTTGAGTCTGGGTTACCTCACTGAGTATGATATTCTCTAGCTCCATCCATTTGCCTAAGAATTTCATGAATTCATTGTTTCTAATGGCTGAATAGTACTCCATTGTGTAGATATACCACATTTTTTGCATCCACTCTTCTGTTGAGGGATACCTGGGTTCTTTCCAGCATCTGGCAATTATAAATAGGGCTGCTATGAACATAGTAGAACATGTATCCTTATTACATGGTGGGGAGTCTTCTTCTGCACCCCATTTTTAATAGGGCTATTTGGTTCTCTGGGGCCTTACTTCTTGAGTTCTTTTTATATATTGGATATTAGCCCTCTATCAGTTGTAGAGTTGATAAAGATCTTCTCCCAATTCATTGGTTGCCATTTTGTTTTATTGACACTGTCCTTTGCTTTACAGAAGCTTGGAATTTTATGAGGTCTCATTTATCAATTCTTGATCTTAGAGCATAAGTTATTGGTACTCTATTCAGGAAATTTTCCCCTGTGCCCATGTGCTCCAGGTTCTTCCCCACTTTTTCTTCTATTAGATTCAATGTATCTGGTTTTATGTGGAGACCTTTGATGTACTTTGACTTAGGCTTTGTACAAGGAGATAAGAATGGGTCAATTTTCATCCTTCTGCATGTGGACTGCCAGTTGATGCAGCATCATTTGTTGAGAAGGCTGTCTTTTTTCCACTGGATGGTTTTAGCTCCTTCATTAAAGATCAAATGACCATAGGTGTGAGGGTTCATTTCTGGGTCTTCAATTCTATTCCATTGATTTGCCTGCCTGTCACTGTACCAATACTATGCAGTTTTTATCCCTGTTGCTCTGTAGTATAGCTTGAGGTCAGGGATGGTGATTCTACCAGAAGTTTTTTTATTGTTGAGAATAGTTTTTCCTATCCTGGGTTTTTTTTTTTTTTTTTTTTTTTTTTTTTTTTTTTTTTTTTGTTATTCCAGATAAATTTGGAAATTGCTCTTTCTAACCCTATGAAGAATTGAGTTGGGATTTTGATGGGGATTACATTGAATGTGTAGATTGCTTTAGGAAAAATAACCATTTTTTACTATATTAATCCTGTCAATCCATCTGCTGTAGAAAGCAAAGAACTAATCAAAATACTTCTTTCGATCTTCATTTAATGTGATAACTACATTTTTCTGAACTTCAGATATGTATATAGTATATTCTGATCATCCTTAGCCCCAATCCTATAAATGACTATATTTCAAAAACTTACCTAGATGTAAGGAGACAGAAAAATTGAATTCTTACAAATTATTATTACTGTAGTTTAAAATACATTTATTTTGAATGAGCAAGATTAAAAATAAATGGTCATGAGTCTTCCATCAAATGTGTCTCAGTTTTCTGGGATGGCCTGTATAAAGAATTTTCTATGAAATCATGAGTTCAGTCCTACTGGCACATTGAAGGATTCTTTTGAAAGGAAAAACTGTTCTAAAGCCACAGAAAAGAAAGAGAAAAGATGGGGACAGCAATAGTTTCTCAAACCTTTATTCTCTGGGGGTTTTATTAATTTGTTGTGCTACTGGACAAAAAGATATTGGTCAGAACCTCAGAAATTTCCATGCACTGAATGTGTAATCAGTGTGCAGAAATAGTCTCTATTACATTAATGAACAGAAACAATTGATTCATATTTTATGTCATTATGACACATTATTTTTTAAGTTTAACAACTATAATTTATTGTACCTTATGTAACTTGTTATGAGTAGTTTTCTTAAGTTACCTTTTTGGGGGCTTAATGAGTAATGGCTAATATAGAAAGAATGAAGACTTTGAGATTTGGTCAGTTTATATTCGATTTACTTCTTTAAAATCTGTTAATGCAGAATCTACTAATCACGTTGCATTACAGTCTATTCAATCTTGAAGCACATGACAATGTTAATTGTATAGTGGTCCATAGAATACCATATTCATAACAAGAAAGTCATATTTCATGAAAGCCTAGCAAGTAATGATTAAATACTGTCTTTATTAAAGGCCATTAGTAAACCAGAAACTGTTTTAGTGCAAAATATCTCTCCAAAACTGAAGTCATAAACTTCTGTTAAAAAAGGCTAAGAAACTAGAGTTTCTCCCTTAGACATTTAATGTTTCTATATAGGATCACTATTGGTTTCTCATACTTCAAACATCATTATATAGTAGTGCCTTCCTAAGTACTAAATAACAGATTAATTAATGTAGCAATGTAATTATCTTTCTAAAATCATGGATATATTTTCAATAACTTAAGCAGATGCTAGAATGCACATAAATAGTTTTCTTGTACATATTTTTCTTCTAAACATGTATATACATGTAGACATGTATATATTATATATATTTTTTCTTATATATGTATTTGTATACACACATATTTACTAGCATCTGGGAAAGGTATTTTAAATTATATACATTCTCATATTATGTATATAATATTTATGTTACACATTCCACAAATACACAAGAAAATAGGTTATGGATGAAAGGGCAAAATTCCAGGAAAGTAAGGTTAGTTCAAAGTTTGAAAATTAATTCAAGGTATTAAAGCACTTGTTTGGTATAATTAGCCTTCTATTTTTATTCTTTATGTCCTATAATTTCAACTGATAGCTATGAAATTCACATATGTCATAAAATTCAATAAATAGGTTTTATATTTTGTGTTAGCATTTGCAAAGTATTTCTATATAAATGTAAAATGTTTCAATTGGTTTGTTTGGATTTGGGTCATGTATTAGATTTGTGTTTAGGATTCTACACCATATTATTTCCTATATGTTTATAGAAGATGTTACATAGGCATATACAAAATACACATATATCATAGCAAAATAAAAATAAATCCTATAACTCATTATTTAGACTCTATGGTCTCAAATGACCATAGAGTCTAAATTCTTCCTCATGCAGCTATTCTGTATTAAGAGCTTTTTTATTAAAGAGACTATTTCAGCTTGTTCATTTTATTCTACTTTGACCATTGCTTTTCTACAGTGAACAAAATGATGTAAATGAATGCTATTTATAACACTATGATGTAAGCATTATACCCGGATCACATACTTAGAATTCAGCCTCTCCAAAATCTCTGCTCTTCTGGAATATCTTAATCACATTCTGTTGTCTCCTTAGTCAAATTCAGATGTGCCAGTTGTTATATATTATTGGTCTAAATAATTTTATTTGGGCTATATGTATAGCTCCATTCCAGGCAACTTAATACTGTCTTCAAATGTTTTCCAATTTGTTACCTGGTCTTATAACCCTGTGTCATATTTATCCCTCTGTTATGCTAATAAGATCAGAACCTAACTCTGTTCAAATATGATTTTGCTTCTAGGGATAATTATAAAGTCCAGGATGTTATTGAGAACAATTACATGCAATGCACAATTTGCCATTATATTACTTCTATAACTCTGTAAAGAATACTATTTATAACACTACAGTAGCTCAACTACAGTAGACCACTAACAACTATACCAATAACAAAACTTACCATCTATTCATTTTCTTTTACAAGTGTGTCTAAGAAATCTATTCATTTTCTTTACAAGTATGTTAAGGAAACTTGTAGAATCTACCTACAAAGAAAGACAGGGCATCTGGAGGAGGGATGGGGTTTCCATTCCACAGTAAAAAACTCTGACCTAGAATTATTCCTGTCTAAAATAACTGCAGGAACAAAAATGGAGAAGAGACTGAGAGAAAGGAGGCCCAGTGACAGGCCCAAATTGGGACCCATCTCAAGTGTATGCTCCAGGGCTTGACAATAGTACTGATTCTATGGTATACTTACAGATAGAAGCCTAGCATGGCTGCCCTCCAAAAGGCCCAACATGCAGCTGACGGAGACAGAAGCGAATACCCAACCAAAGGTCTGAAGTTGGGGACCTCTGTGGTTGAATTAGGGAAAGGCTGGAAGAAGTTGAGGAGGAGGGTGACCTCATAGGAAGACCTGAACCTCTGAAATCTGTCAGAAATTGAACCAAAAATGAGGCAGCATACACTAGCTGGTGAGAGGCTCTGGCATATATACAGCAGATGATTGCCTGGTCTGGCCTTAGAGAAAATGTATGCAAACCTTGAGAGACTTGAGGCCCCAGGGAATGGGGAGGTCTGGCAAGATGGGGGGGGGCATCTTCTTGGAGACAGGGGAGGAGGAATGGGTTGAGGAACTGTCTGAGGGAAGAACAGGCTGGAGATAATGAAAGGACTGTGAAAAAGATTAAAGATATAGATAAATAAATAAATAAATACATAAATACATAAATACATAAATAAATAAATAAAGCCACTCTGACCATCCACAAGCATCATCTCTGAAAGTAGCTTTCTCTAGTAGAGAAAGCACAATTAAAACACAAATGTTTCTGAATTTATCTAAGTAATCTGGTATAGGTCAGTGATTTAGTGTAGTGGAATGATTGGATTTATCAGAGTGATCTGATGAAGTAAAGTGGAATGATCTCCTACAGACTAGTTAGGTGACTCCACAATTTGAGATGTTTTTTGAAAATAGATACATAAATGCATCAGAAAGTTGGTAATAATATTTTATTTATGCTGCTTTTCTCTAATGTTGGAAGCACAGTGTATGTTTTTGCTTTTGTCAGGATTATCTCAATATAACCGAGCACAATATCATTACCTAACAATCGGTCCAACACTTTGGTATTTTCCTTAACTGCACGTTTTATTACCTACCTGACATTTTAGTTTCAATCTCCCAACTCACTTGTGCTCTATGACATTTTCACACTGAGAATACTTCATGGTTCACTCTTCTTTCAATAGAGTAAACCCTTTTTATGATTTGGAAAGTTCTATGATCTATCTGCCTGTCAATTATTTATCTGTCTATCTATCATCTATCCATCTATCTATATCTGTCATCTACATTTAACAACTCTCTCTCTCTTTTTAGAGAATAGGTATGTGCACAATCCAAAAAAAAATTAAAAATAAACCTTGCTGTGTTAATGAATTTTACCTCTTTTTTCCTTTGCTTATATTTTAATAGTAGAAAATACTTTTCATTTAATACACATTCTACATATTTTCCTAATTAATTAATGCATTTTACTCCATCACAAGTCAATAAATACTTGCATTTAACTGAATTGAATTGACCAATATTAACCCAATTATTGAAATATTTTATCACATTTTATTTCAGATGATACTTTGATAACTATTTAGTAATCTGTTTTTTAAAATTATTTTATGTATTCATATTTCAAATGTTATTCCCTTGTCCTCCTTCCCAGAGTTCTTCACTCCATCTGCCTCCCCTTTGGCTCTCAGAAAGTATTTCCCTACCCACCCACTGGCCCATACCTCATTACCCATCCCCCTGTAACTTCTCCCTCCCCTGGGGCATCAAGTCTTCACAGGATAAGGCCCATCCTCTCCTATTGAGGCCAGACAAGTCAGTCCTCTGGTTCATATATGCTGGGTGCCAGGGACCAACTCGTGTATGCTCTTTGGTTGAAGGCTCAGTCTCTGGGAGTTCCCAGGGGCTCATGTTATTTGATACTGTTTTTCTTCCTATGGGATTCCAATCCACTTCAGCTTCTTAAATCCTTCTTCCAGCTCTTCCTTAGAGGTTCCTGACTTTAGTCCAATGGTGAGCTATAAGTATCTATATTTATCTTAGTAAGCTACTGGTAGATCCTCTCAGGGGGACAGTCATGCTAGCCTCCTGACTGTAAGCACAACACAGCTTCAGTAATAGTGTCAGGGTTTGGTACCTTCTCATGGGTTGGATTCCAGATTGCCCGGTCACTTCACTCTCTGCTCCATTTTCTTTTGTGCAGGGTTAATGGTCCAGCATCTGCTCTGCCACAGGACACGGCCTCTG